>NW_009954101.1:1213796-1229505 GCF_000747805.2 Chaetura pelagica | reverse complement strand
CCCCCCCGCCCCTCTTGTCTAATCAAAAGTGAAAGAGAATGAATGGTAAGGTAGAACGGAGGTGGCTTCTGTTCTTTCCAATGCTCTGAGTGGTCTTGCTCTAGTCTTTGCATCGTACAAACTTGGTAGTTGCAGGGCCAACAGATTTAGCTGAGAGCTGAAGGATTCTACTACAGTGAGAGGCTGACGTGACCTGGTTGCTCCAGGCCAGAGCTGGCTAACATCCAGCTGACAGCAGCAAAAAGGAAAATGCATCTCTTCTGCAACCTTCTATGTAGATATAACCTTATTAGCAATGTTCTCCTTCCCATATGTCTCTCTTAAAACAGAATGCTTTGAGTTGGTGCAACAAATTGTATTTAGAAGGTTATTCTATTAGCATTTATTTTAGATTCTAAAGACTTGAGGGAGGGGAATGTCATTTGCTATCTGTTTAAATAGTGCTTAGCAGAATGGGGCTCTGACCTGCTATGCTCCTTACAGCTGCCATATATAGATAAACAAGCATCTCCTCATTTAGCAAATGTTTGGAAGTCAGCATTTTCAAACACAAATAGAAGTAAAAGAAGCATAAATATGCTCTTTCAATAAAATCAGCTGTATAGTCACCCTTTTCCTCTTTGTGTGACCTTTTTGATTTAGGAAACAGGCAATGTTTCTGTTCCTTGTTCTGCCAAGAGGATTCATCCTTCCTCTGATCACATTAATTTTCCTCGGTCATCCCTAGTTGTAATTCATGATGGAATATGAATAACTCAGAGAATTCAGTTTTAGAGATAAAAGGGAAGCTTTTCTTTCTTCCATGATATAGCCACCATACCACAATGCAGCACATTAGCACTGTGCTCTAAGTTAATGTACAGTAGGGCAAATTAAACAAAAAGCAAAGGGTGAAAGGCAGTATCTACAGAAACTTCTATTCAGGGGAGTGTTCCAGCATCTTGTAAAGATTTTAATAATTTTTTTGTAAAGGTTCACTTGTTTGCAATGCACCCTGAGGCAAAGTCCTTATTTACAAGGAGAACTCTCCAATACCACTGATTGTAATCATGTGCAAAATGGTCTTTTCATCCCATGTTTATGAATATGTCTTTGTTAGACTAAGCTAGAGCTCCCAACTCAACATCTGCCCATAATGCATGCAAGTCACCTTTTGATCTCATCCTCCATTGGGATGGCTAAAAGGATTATGTGTTTAAGGGGACACTTGCATGAATTATTAGGACTATTGTTTATTTTTTTTCTAAAAGAGGAAGACAATTTTTGACAAAAAACTTTTTTCTTTGATATCCCTGTACACCACACCACTTAATATTTTCTGTAACTCATTAACAGCTTTGGTTTATAAGCTTCATATGTGGAAGGCAATGAAGGGTGAGAAAACATCCAAAACTGTACAGAAAGCTATAATTTATTATATCCTGTGGGACTTAGCAGCTTGTTATAAATTCATTACCCATGTAAATGGGCTTAAAAAAAAAAAAGATTAAACTCACTGCTGCAATGATTATTCACAGAAACTTCAAACGAATTTCATTCTTTGACTTCCCTTAATGCTAATGTCCAGAAAAATCAATTTTTGTTTATTTCATTCTTGCCTTTGAAATAAACTTAAGCTTACTGCAGTTAAGGGATTTGGATTATAGGCATGCCTGACAAAGCATATTTTGTACAGAGAGATTTAAAGAGATGACCTCCATTTAACTGGAGGTTTAGGACTCAGTAGTCTGCTAATATATCTGAGTACTTCAGGTGATTCAGATCACAGAGAAATTAAAGAAGATACATTGAACATTTGTTCTAATCTTACTCTTCATCTGTGATCTAGAAAGCTTTTATAGGAGACCTTCAGTGTGTTGGTCTGTGGCCATATCAGCTGTCAAACTTCATCCAGTGATCCAAGATGGAAGCCTTGGTGTACCAGTGATACAGGGCTCAATGGTCAGAGAAGAAGATGGAGGAGACCTCATGCATTCCATTCATTGCCTTACTTCTTACTGGTGTGCTGGAAAGTAGCTTGATGATTGTGCTGGAAGAAATCTAAACCTGTGTGTGTTGTATTTGCCCTTTTTAGCATGCTTTATTTCCATGTCTTGCTTGATCAGCAGTCTCTGAGGTACAGGTAGCAAATGGCTGTCATCATCCTCCCTGCTGCTCACTTATGAAGCAAAACCAGGGCTTTTGCTCAAAGGTAGAGCAAATGAATGCATAATCTTCACATTTAAAAATTCCTCTGTGCTTTTAAGGTAAGTTTCTCAAAGCCTCGCATTTGTCCCTCTGAAAGTGAATATTCCCATAACTACTTTAAAGCAGAATAGTCAAGTGGGTATCACTTTTAGTGAGTTAAAATTTTTTAGTCCAGTTACTCCTGGATATCAGTTGTTCCAGTATATTTATTTTCACTTGCATGCTTCTTAGTTCCAGTTGGGGCCTTTTAGAGGTCATGTAAAATTGACAGGTAATTCAACTATGTCTTAATCTGTGCAGTTGCTTGAAAACCCCTGGATGTTCAGTTACCTCACTGTTGCTATGCTTAATTTATGAATTATCAGCTATATGTTCTTAGTTCCCAGGTGTTGGAACAGACCTTCTGTTTCAAACTACTGCCATACAACAAAGACAAGGCTAGTTGAATGCACAAAAATGCAGTTTTTTTCAGGCATCAGAGATGAAGCCATCTCCCCACCTCTATAAACACTTCTAAGAGTACTTCACAAAGGAATTTTGCAAAGTAACAAAGTATATGGGTAAGGCTACTGCTGTGGTCTTCATTCATTTCACCAGCTAGATTATGTTGGTTTTTTTGAATAGTAACTTATAAATTAAATAGTGAAGATAATTCCTAATGATTGTCAGCTGTTGGAAATCTGTCCAAAAGTAGACTCCAAAACCTAATACTTAAATTACTTTGAATGGAGAAGATATTTCTACAAAACCTGTTGAGATGTACAGGTGTTTACTCCTTTTTTATGTATTACTGATAAAATGTTTTCGTTACAGTGTTACCCTCTCAAGACACTGTAGCTCTTATCCATTACAGAGAATGGAATGATTTAACAAGGAGTCTTCTGTCTTTCTACACAAATAGAGTTAAAGGTTCATATTCAAAGACATCCTCAACATTCAGAGACATAATATCACATAATTAGTATGTGGTTGTCATCTTTCACAGGATTTAAACACCAATGTTGACAAGATGGTCTCATGATATTACTAGATTAAAGTTTCTCAGATTAAGTCAGAGGTCCTTCCAGCAGTCATTTCTAGACAATACTTAGCAGAGTTTTACAGTCGCTATAGAAGAAACACCAAAGGTATGGTCTGCCTGGGTTCAAAAGTCCCTGAGCATCACAAATTTATGGAAGTCCTTTGGCAACTCAATTAGTTCTGAGAGGAAGTCCTTGGCTAAATGTTTGTGTAGGTCTGCAAGACCATAATGTTTTCTATATTTTAACTAGGATCCTTGTACTAAGTGGATACACTTGAATGATTTTTTTTTTTTCCCTTCGCTCTGGAATAGGCTTTTATTATATATGAGGTCAGATTCAAAATGTACAGCCACTCTTGTTCCTGTGCCTCCTCTAGGCTCATGTATCATTGAGTAACCAGCTGGAAATAGCTGTGCAAGCACACAACTAACTGAACATTCTGTCAGGACTCAAGGATATTGTGAAGTGCAGAAATTAATCTGATTAGGTCACGAGTGATGACAGCCAAGGTTAGATGCTCTCACATTTCTTTCCTTGATCACTAGATTACTATTGCGATATTGCTAACATTTATTAAAATTGTGTGAAACATTTGTTTCAGCAATAAATATAGTCCTTTTGATCTGTCTTTCCACAGCAAGGTGGTATTTTGTTCTTGACTTTGTGTAGATATGTATCTGATTTAAGGAAAGGAAAATATCCTTTCCTCTTTTTAGATATCTTCTTGCAAGGATTTTCATAGATGGTCATGTTACTTAATGAGTATGATAATTGTTAGGTCCCCAGAATATAAGTTTAGGAATGACCGCAATTTCTATCTTTAAGGTCAAAGGGAGGGAGCACTGCTGTTAGCTCACTCCCTGAAAAATAAGTCAGTTTCTGCTAAAATTAGGTCAAAGCTAAAAATACAGAAAGGCATGAGAATAATCACATGTACGTGACTTGAAGGTCTAAGATGTTGTGAATCACTAGAGATATAAAAATCCTTTCAAGTGTTGTTTTATCACTTTCATCTATCTATAAGGATTTACAATATATCTTACCTTACAATAGTAATTTTCTCCCATATTTGACAATAAATTAGAGCATTTTTCTGATAAGCCAGAAGCTTTTAAGCCTTCCAAAGACTCTGACCGATTCCAGCCATGGTCATGAAATTAACTCACAGGGAATGACTTGGTAGGTTTCTAACAGTGCCTCCTGAAATACAGATATTATGAAGTTAGTTGATGCTTGGATTGTTGATCTACAGTAATATGGTCTTAATGAGAAATATGGTTCCAGGAGAACATAGACGATGCAAATTGAATTAGGCAATTTCCTAGTAGTTCAATATCTTTCTCTTTTTCAAAGCGATATATATTTAAAAAGAGTAAAATGCTTAATGTAGCAAATAATTCCTTCTGTAAATATGCATTTTAATAATAGAGAATCAAACCCACACCATACAGTAATACAAACTGAAATCTTCCATCACTGTAAAAATTATATCAGCTCTTTCTGGCTTACTCAGTTCCCTATTTTTCATAAGCAGCAGATGGCACAAACAGGTGAGTGGACCTGAGTGTGACAAACTAATATAAAACAGAGGAACAGGCATAATGTTTGCTCCAGTGCAATACTTTTTGTTTGTGGTAACTTTTAATGAATGCGTAGGAACCTTCACACAGCTTCAGCTGAAAGGCAAAACTCAGTAATGTGAGAAAAATAATTTCTGCAGAGCCTGATTATACTTATTCACAGAATCATAGAATCATTGAATCATAGAATCATAGGGGTTGGAAGGGACCTCAAAAGATCATCTAGTCCAACCCCCCTGCCAGAGCAGGGTCACCTAGAGTACATCACACAGGAACTCATCCAGGTGGGTTTTGAATGTCTCCAGTGAGGGAGACTCCACAACCTCCCTGGGCAGCCTGTTCCAGTGCTCTGTCACTCTTACAGTAAAAAAATTTTTTCGGATATTCACCTTGAACCTCCTATGCTCCAATTTGCACCCATTACCCCTTATCCTATCACTGGTCATCACTGAGAAAAGCCTAACTCCATCTCCCTGACACTCATCCCTTACATATTTGTAAACATTGATGAGGTTACTCCTCAGTCTCCTTTTTTCCAAGCTAAAGAGACCCAGCTCCCTCAGCCTTTCCTCATAAGGGAGATGTTCCACTCCCTTAATTATCTTTGTAGCTCTGCACACTACTTCACCGCACTACTTGCTTCATCCTGCAGGTGCAAGCAATTTCAGCTGATTTGTTGAAAAATCACAAGGCAAAACCAGTGAACATCTACTTTACAGAACTACAAGATTCAGAAATTCTGAAATGCTTAATAAGTTTGTAAACTTTTTAGTTTTAGTTTTATTATTACACTAGTTATAACTAAAGCTTTTTCTGATAGAGTTTTCTAAGCAAGAGGAAACAATATTGTTTTCATGATTTAAAGTTTAATGCAGTGGATGGCTTTAAAATATTTGAGCCAAGTGCTGACAGAAGCACCTTTTTTTTTTTTTTTTTTTTTTTCCCTTTTTCCTTGTTTTTTAAATTGCACAGTAAAATGCCTATCACTGTGTCCATTCTGGAGTCTCCAACATAAGAAAAACACAGAACTGTTGGAGCAAGTCCAGAGAAGGGGCATGAAGATGATCAGAGAGCTGCAGCATCTTCCTATAGCAGGGTGCTCTGCTTCAGTGGGACTATGTCAGTTTCTCTTTGTTATTCAGTTACTCTCTGTCTCTCAGTTTCAGTGCCCTTAGCCTGGAGTTGGAGGGTTCCCAAGGGAAAGATTTTTTTTTAAACTCTGAACTGGTAACAATCTTGAAAGTATAAATAGAAGGCCAAGCTGATTTCTAGGAGGACAGCAGCTCTCCTGTGTTTAAAAATATGGGTAAGAAATATCAAATCCCTATATATATGTATGTTTATTCATACCTTCATCAGCTTGCTTGAAAGGAAAAAAAAAGAAGAATAAGAAAAAGATAAAGAAAAAGAAAAGGATAAAGAAAAAGTGTTATTTTAATCATTGTTCTGGATCTAGTATAAAGTCTATTAACAAGAAAGTTGTCAGGTTGTCAGCATTTAAACAATTACATTTTGTGCAATAGTTATTGGTTATGCAGTTACTTGTCTAGTATATTGTTAAGGTATCATTGTTTTGCTACCCTTATACCCTGATAATTTAATGTCCTTATACCCTGGTATCCTAGCATTCAGGTAATGCAATTGGTAGCTCTCAGGAAAAATTTTCAGATCTTTTAACTATTTACAATAAATCTTGGCTTTGTGCATATACACCTGATCTGCTATCTTAACGTGTATGGGACACTGTCCTATGAGACAGTCTGCAGGAGCTGGGATTGTTCAATTTGGAGAAGAGATGGCCCCAGGGAACTTTACAGCAGCCTTCCAGTACCTGAAGGGGCTACAGGAAAGCTGAGGAGGGGCTTTTTTCAATGGCAAAATAGGAGTGATAGAAGATAGGAGAAGCATAATAGATTAAAACTGGAAGAGGAAATATTTAGGATAGACATTAGGAAGAAATTATTCACTGTGAGGGTGATGAGACACTGGCACAGGTTGCCCAGGGAACTTGCCAGTGCTCATCCCTGAAACTGTTCAAAGCCAGGTTAGATGGGGCTTAGAGCAACCTGATCTTGTGGGAGGTATCCCTGCCCATGCAGGGAGTTGGAACTAGATGGTTTTTAAGGTCCCTTCCAACCCACACCATTCTATGTTTCTATGAAAACATCAGTCTTGCTGAAAATGTTAGCAGTGAAAACAACATCTTCTGTGTTGCATCTGTTAGTCCTACTACCAACAGAACTAAGCACCTCACAGTAAGTATGCAATTTAAATGCTAACTAAAAGAAAGTGTGACACCACCAGAAACCAGCTATAATGAACACAAAAAGCCACCCCAACACTTTCATCTTTGTGATCATTTATCCATTGTCATATGAAATTAAGCAGAATCCCTTTGTGTATTGGCAGATTGATTTTGAAGCAGAAAAGATCCAACCATAAAAAAGATCCTACAAGTCTAGCTCTGCAATAGGCTTTTCCTATTGTAACTTTGGGTTAGACATCCCTCACTCTTATATCCAAATGCTGCTGGAGAACTTCAGCACTGGAGATGCTCAGGGGGGAAAAAAATAATTTTGAGTGTATGCTTGATCCACCTTAGGTTGTTTTCAGCATTTTTTTGGGCTGGGGCTCTGGAAGGCCAGGGTAGATGAAGGATTGGGAAAAGGTGCCTATTTTGCTGATTAACATTAATCATGTTTGTGTGAGCTGAGAAGACATAAGATCAAAACTGCAAGGAATGAAAAAGCAGTTGATAAATACTTCTTTTGTGAAAATCCTGTCTTAATCCCAGTCTGAGCTCCACTTCTGGTGAAGTGGCTCATACAGCCTGAATGGGTCATTTTACACTGAGGATTACCCAGTTGAGGGTCTGGGATTTGAACAAAGCCCTAAAAACACAATTCAGGGAAGTATTTTGTAGTATCCATTTCCTTCATGAAGAGGTTCTCTAAGATGGTTAGTCTGCTGAAGTGCCCATCTATCATCGAAATTATGTACCATTTGAGGTTATCTATATGCCAGAATTACAATTCTGCTGTGCTTTGAGGACATTTATTGGGTTTTCTGGTTAGAAGAGTAACTGTATGAAATATAAACTTTAGTATTTGAGTTATAAAAAATGTGAGATGTCCTTTCCTCTCCTTGAGTTCATTAAGCCTCCAGAGAAGCTTTCAAAGTTCATTACTTTGCTTCAGCTTGGTTTTCTCATCTCAATCTCAAACATTAAAATAAGATTAATTTACTTTGGAGGTCATGGTATCTTTGTCACATATAGAGTCTTGTTTTAGTGATATAATGATTATGACCTGAACTATACAACTTGTTTATTCTCCAAATACACTTAAAAATTTTTCTTTCTCACTTCTAACCTTATAAATAAAGTATTTTGCATTAATCATTGTGAAATACAGGCATCAGCTATTGAGAGATCATAATCCTTTCCATTGGAAAAGTTAATCAAGCTACCATATAACCAAAGAGTAGGTACCTGCATTAGAAAAGAAGGAAAAGATAACCAAGTGCCTGTATTTTCAAGGACTTAGAAACAAAGAAAAGAAAACCCAGAAAACCTTACAGAAACTCCTTGGTGAGGGAGGTCTATCAAAAAGTAGATTTTGTCACTAATTAGTGCAGATGCATCACACAATTGCCCACCCCAGCCCTTTATCTTTTGTTTGTATTTTGGTAAAATGCACATTAGTAAAAGAATGCTGTTAAAAAGTGGTTATAATATAAACAACAGAAAGGTGTTTTGCGTGTTTCCAGCTGTTTTGAAGAAAGCTGTCTCCTGTCTCACCAAAGTCCCATACCTTGTCAGAGCAAGTAAATCCCAGTTTACTCTAAAGACTATGCAGAGTTTTATGTGCATTGGATTATCCCGTGTGCTCTTGCCTCACAGCATCTTTGGGGTAGATCTACCTACAGTAATCAGCTGCCTTAGATCCTGGTCATCAGGAACAAGTCTTTCCTCACATTCTGTGGTAAGAATGCTGCATTGTAATGTACATCATGTACATGTTTTATCATTGAATCAATGAAACCACAAAAAAGTTTAGGTTGAAAGGGGCCTCTGGAGGTCAGATAATCTGTTTCAAAAGCAAGATTAATGTTGCAGTTATATCTGGCTGCTCAGAGCTGTGTCCCATCAAGTTTTGGAGGTCTCAGTGGATGGAGATCCTACAGCCTCTCTGGATAACCTCTGTCTGTGCTTAGCAGCTTTCATTGTGCCTGGAATTTGCCCAAACACAGTCTGAATTTCCACTACTTTAAACCATGTCTGTTGCCTGTGGTTCTTTTGCTGTGCAGCTTTTAGAAGAATCTGGCTCCTACTTCTATCTGTGCCCCACTTGCTATAATTTTATGTAGAAGAAGACCAATATTAACTTGCTTTTTGCATTTTTCTTTCTGATGCAAACTCAGTTCCTTTACCCTTTTCTCAAATGTCATCTGGTCCAGACTCCTAACCAGCTCTGTAGCTCTTCAGCAGACTCACTCTAGTTTGTCTGCACTGGGAAGTCTAAAACTGGACACAAATATTCCAGAAGCAAGCTTGACAATGTCAAATAGAGAGGTATAATAATTTTCCCAACCTGGATCAGGTACCTGGGCTTGCTTGATCACAGGTCTGAAATTTCACTCTGATCATTAACTTTATATCATTCCTGTTTGCTCATTCCTTCAGCTTACTGTGGTCATACAAGTAAGTTGCTTTTAGGGCCAGTATCATTGACATTTCCTCCCTCCCGCAATTTGGCATCTACTTCAAGAGCTCACAGTCTTGTCAAGGTCATTGAAGAAGCTGCTCAGCAGTTTGAAATCCTGAGCAACACTTTCATGAACAGCTGCCAGTTACTCTACTCTCTAGGCTCAAATGTTCAGCCACTCTTTTTTTTTTTTTTTTTTTTTTTTAGTTTCTCACTTAGAACATGCTATCTATTTGAAATTACTGTCATAACTCTAAACTGAAACGCTTGGTAAAATCAAGGAAAATGACATTCTTTGCTCTTTGCTTTTTCATAAAGCTGTAGCTAATTCATCTTTAGAACTAGACCACCTGAGCAGTATATGCCCTTAGTAAATTCAGTCTAGCTGTTCCCAATTTCCTTCTTGTCTTTTTGTGTTTGGAGATGGTTTGTGTGATGAATTATTTCCTGAGTTTCATAGGGACACTGTTCAAAATGAGACCGGCTGCCTGTGGTTTCCCAGATCCTTCTCTAACTTTTGCTTTTTCCCCTCATTTAGGATTTCTGCTGATCAAACAACTCTTCAAAGACAATATCAAGTAGCCTTATAAAGAACTGGCCAGCCCTGTCAACACCATTGGATATATATTTCAGGTGCATCTATTTATAAACACAAGCTTAAAAAAGCAAGGAAATGTACGTTCTGATTACTGTCTTCTACAAGGCAAAAACATGAGTGTCACTAATGTCAAAGTTTACCAAACCTAGCTACAAATAAGGGAGGCTGTGTCTTTCAGTACTGTTTTCTAAATTATAATCCATTTGTGCAGGACAAACAGGCCAGATACTTCCTTCTTCACTGCCAGCCATTGCTCTATTTGCACAATTCTGTATACAGTCACAGAATCACAGAATTGCCGAACCACAGAATCACAGAATCATCAAGGTTAGAAAAGAACTTAACGATTATCAAGTCCAACCATCAACACTTAAACACCAAACCATCTCCTGAAACACCACATCTACCCATTTTTAAACAGCTCCAGGGATAGTGCCTGCACTACCTTCCTGGGTAACTTGTTCCAGTACCTCACCACTCTTTCTGTGAAGAAATTTTTTCCTAAAATCCAATCTGAACCTCCTTTGTCACATTTTGCCCCCTTTTCCTCTTGTCCTACCACTAGTGACTAGGGAGAAGAAGCCAACACCCACCTCACTACAACCTCCTCTCAGGTAGTTGTAGAGAGCAATGAGGTCTCCCCTCTGCCTCCTCTTCTCCAGGCTGAACAGTCCCAGCTCCCTCAGCCTCTCCTCATAAGGCCAGTTCTCCAGACCACTAATCAGCCTAGTTGCCCTTCTCTGCACCCTCGCCAGTACCTCAATGTCCCTCTTAAACTGTGGCACACAAAACTGCACACAAAGCTCAAGGTGCAGCCTCACAAAGGCTGAGTAGAGGGGCAGGATTACCTCCCTTGTTTTTCAGGTCACACTATTCCTGGTGCAGGCCAGGATGGTGTTGGCCCTCTTGGGCACCTGGGCACACTGCTGAGTCATATTCAGCTGGCCATCAATAAGCACCCCCAAGTCCTTCTCTGCTGGGCAGCTCTCAGCCACTCCTCTCCAGGCCTGTAGTGCTGCCGGGGGTTGTTGTGGCCAAAGTGCAGGACCCGACATTTGGCCTTATTTGAACTCGTGCCATTGGCCTTGGCCCAATGGTCAGGCCTGTCTAAATCCCTCTGCAGAGCCTCCCTGCCCTCAAGCAGATCTGACCCTTCTACCCAGCTTAGTGTCATCTGCAAACTTACTGAGAGAGCCCTCTATCCCTTCATCCAAGTTATCAATAAAGATATTAAACAGGAGCAGCCCCAGCACTGAGCCCTGGGGAACACAACTCGTGAGCAGCCATTTTTTGTTGTTGTTTTGGTTTGGCTTGGTTTCACGTTCTGTTTCGTTGTTGTTTAGTGAGAAGAGCTGTTCAGACTTCACAACCTTTGGGACAAGAGAGTGAGAATAGAGTTTCAAACCGCCAGGAATAGTGCCTGAAGGAGAAAAACTATAACTGTTTCTGTTCCTTGCAATTGACTAGTTCACTTATAACCAAGATACTTTTAATTTACTTGAACTGCCATTGCAAATCCCAAGAGAAAGCAAAGTTATAATAAGGACTGCTTTTTTATTTTAAAATAAGCTAATTAATGAAATAGCTTCCTGGACTTTTCAATGGCTTAGAAGCAACATTTTAACAGTGTGGTTCCTAAATTGATAAAATGTGTTTGAGGAAAAAAATTTGGTAATATACTCTTTCAGGGGCTTTACTAATATGTGATAAACCTCTGGCTGGGTCCCTAGTCTTTGAAAATTGTTGAAACATAACTTAATAAGATGTATAAGGTACTAAAGGGTGCCATTTTAAATACCAATTTAAAATTTGTCAGACTTTTTTGGATTTCACACTGAGCTTCAGGCAGAGATAAGTCTTACGATAAAGTGTTTTGTAATTTTTTTAATGTATTTCCATAAAACTAAGTTTTTTGTCCACTTTATTTCTGTGATTGTTTTTTTTTTCCCCATTTATTTATTTATTTTTAAACTGGATGTGCTGAATTAATATCTCCCTAAAAATTGTGTGATCTGTCTGCAGTTGAACTCAACAGTATTTCTCTATCTAGACCACTATTATTAGTAGTTTCTTTTGAATAAAAATCAATAAAACAAGTTGAGAGCCTCAAATATTTCACATAATGAGCTAGCTATCTGCTACCAGTTTTGAATGTCACTTTTCATTGCGTTCAGTATTTGAAAGTGGGTGCCGAATTGCTAGTAGTTTTGAATAAATGTTACCTTTATCTTCCCACAGATAAAAAACCTTGCTCTGCTTCTGCAGACTCTATGGTCAGTCTTGCAACCAACCAGCAGCATAATCATCTTAGAGTTAAAGTTTATGTAGAAACCTGGTTTCACTTTCTTAAAAGGAACTTTCCATATTTGCCCATCAAGATATGAAGGTAGCTTTTTTAAAAACAAAACAAACTGCTTTACCTACCTTGATACTGAGGCACACCAGAGTAATAGTATTAGAATATAGGACCTCTAAGGTCCAGAGTGGTGGCAACTGAGTAGTATTTTTCATTTATTTAACAGTAAATCTGAGATGGTTGCATAAACAAAGAAACTAAAAAATCTCAAATGTTGATTAGACAAGTAAGTTTATTAACCTACAAATGTTTCATCATAGTCAAATCTACTTTATCTAAGTAAATTAAAATATGTCATTTGGGTCACTTAAAAATGCATCATTCTTTGGGGTTTTTTTGGTTGTTTGGTTTTTTTTTTTTTAAAAAAAACAACAATTTGAATTAATCATAAATCATTTCAATAAAAAGTGAAACCAAAAAGACACCTGAAACCAAATACAGTTTCAGAAGTGACAAATTCTCAACATAACTCAGGACCTGTGGTCATGTGATAGTTGGGCAAACAGCTTGGAAAAAATCCCACTATCCTTAAATTTTCAAATATATTACCTGGAACAATAGGATTATCTCTTATGATAAACTAATGTAATACCTTAGGGAAAAAAAATCTGACCAATTTAAAAGTTAATCTTTTCTCCTGAAACATTTGCTTGTGGAAAATAACTTTTTTTTTTTTTTTTTTTAGATTCAGGTGAAATGATATTAAATTCTGCGTTTAAAAAAATATGTATTTTTGATCTATCAAAATTAAGTTCCAATCCCTTGTGCTTCACCAATTATAAGGATTTTTTCCACTACTTTGCCCAGAAGACTATAACAGATCTATTGGTGGAACAAACATGTGCCTCAGTGAGCTTTTCAAATGTAGATTATAAGTAAGGGCAATCAGTTCCATAGTGTTAACAGGTTTCCTGCATATTTGTGTCATTACCAGGCCTTAAATATTATATGAAATGATCACTGAGAAAAGTCACAAAGTGTATATAGAATCACAGAATCACAGAATCTTAGGGGTTGGAAGGGACCTCGAAAGATCATCCAGTCCAACCTCCCTGTATTTCTGGAATGCAGCATCTTTTAAGGAAGCTATCATAACTCCTCTTTTCCTTACATTTTTTCCTAGTATTTCTTTTGTTTCAACAGCCTAGTGGCAGCCAAAGGGATTGTGTGCGGCTACCAAGTGACTTGCACTTGGTAATGGTTATGTTGGTCAACAGAGCTCCAACAGAACCTTTGGTCCTCTCTTGATATGAATCCCTTTCCCTCAACTGTGGTTTCCATGATTCCTACCAAATCTCCTGTCATGCAAAGACCTGCAGCTTTTGAAGGTACTCTGCAGGGGTAACTGCAAGGATGTAGCCTTATATCTGTTAGATATACACCTGTAGCACAGTGGAAGTGGGTTTGCTGTCTGGTGCTGCCCTGCTTGACCTGGCATAATGGTTACTTAGACCAAAGCTCCTCAAAGGCAGCTGGAGGCTTTATCAGCAGGCCACTGCAACAATATGCTTACAATTTCAAAACTGTGTGTAGTATACTCCTCTGCAAAACTATGCTGAAAGAGAGCATTGTGGGCCTGCTAGAATTTCTGTTTAATGTTCAGAGCAGTCAAATAGTTCCTGTAAGCATGACAGCACAATGGCAACTGTGTAAGCAGAGCACTGAGGGATTTCTTGTCCTCTTTGTTTGTTTCTTCACACATTGTAACAACCTGATCATGTGTGGTTTTCATGACAATGTCCATAAGGTGATGACAGGGTCAGCCACATAAAGCAAGATTTGCACCTTTTTTTACTGCTTGTTGAAAGCTCTCAGAAGAGTATGAAGAGAAAGAATGGACTTCTACTTTACCAGATCAGTCAAGATATACAAAACATAAATGCATTGCTATTAAATTTACTGCTTAGTGAAGTCATGTTTCTGAAATGCATCATAGACTTGCATGTTTTGATGTAGAGATGAAGAATAAGTTTATAAATTGACCTATACACTAAAATAGTTAAAACTGTTCACTCATGGGTATATCTATATTTTTTAATAAAAGCTAAGACAGATTAAATGTCAACTGTCTTCATTTCTGAGCCAGATACCAGTCATAAATAGATGTCTTACCCTGGACCTAACTGCAGATAACATGGGTTCATCATGACGAACTACTTAAGATGAGGGTGGTTGCTATCATTATTACCCATGTGGTACCTTTCCTGGAGAATCTGATCAAATTTTAAAGACACATAGGCAACCTCCTCTCACCCACCCAAACCCCAAAACAAAGCCACAGGACAACAGTAGTCCAGTCCTGTTCAACATCGTTACCAATGACCTTGATGATGGGACAGACTGTCTTGTCAGCAAGTTTGCTGATGACACGAAGCTGGGAGAATTGGCAGATTCACCTGAAGGCTGTGCAGCCATTCAGTGAGATCTGAACAGACTGGAGAGCCGGGCAAAGATGAACTTAATGAGATTCAACAAGAGCAAATGCAGAGTCCTGCACCTGGGAAGAAACAACAAAATGCACCAGTACAAGCTAGGAGGTGATCGCCTAGAGAGCAGCTCCATGGAGAAAGACCTTGGCGTCCTGAGAGACAACAAGTTATCCATGGGACAACAATGTGCCCTTATGTCCAAGAAGGCCAACAGTATCTCAGTATGCATTAAGAGGAGTGTCTCCAGCAGATCAAGGGAGGTTCTCCTCCCCCTCTACTTGGCCCTGGTGAGACCTCATTCGGAGTATTGTGTCCATTTCTGGGCTCCCCAGTTCAAGAGGGACAATGATCTTAAGAGGGTCCAACAGAAGACTAATAGGATGATTAAGGGACTGGAACATCTGCCTAACTTGGAAAGGCTAAGAGACCTGGAGCTTTTCATTCTCGAGAGGAAAAAACTGAGGGGGGATTTAGTTAATGTCTATAAATACACAAGGGCTGGGCATCAAGAAGGCAGAGAAAAGCTCTTTTCACTTGTGCCCTGTGATAGGACGAGGGGCAATGGACTCAAACTTGAGCATAAGAAGTTCCACTTCAACATGAGGAAGAATTTCTTTACTGTGAGTGTTACAGAGCATGGTGAGGCTCCCAGGAGAATTTGTAGAGTCTCCTTCTCTGAAGACTTTCAAGACCTGTCTGGATGACTTCCTGATTAATCTGCCTTTCGGCTTCCGCTTCCCTTCCCTTCCCTTCCTTTCCCTTCCCTTCCCTTCCCTTCCCTTCCCTTCCCTTCCCTTCCCTTCCCTTCCCTTCCCTTCCCTTCCCTTCCCT
>NW_009954101.1:1212861-1213326 GCF_000747805.2 Chaetura pelagica | reverse complement strand
TTTCCCATTTCCCATTTCCCATTTCCCATTTTTCTGCTGTAACAGGGGAGTTGCACTCAATGACCTTTGGAGGTCCCTTCCAAACCCTAATAGTCTGTGATATTTCTCTGATTCTGTGATATTTTATCATGTGCTTTACAAAGGCAGAATATACTAGATAGCTAGCTAGCATGTGACACCCTTCAATACATTTTGCAGAGAATGTGATAAACTCTAGCAGGACTGGAGCAGAAAACATCTGAGGTGTGCTTTTGTCCTGGTTTGAGCCAGGATGAAGCCAATTTTTCTTTTTACTTTTTTTTTCCTTCAGTGAGCTTTCTTGTAACTAGCAACAGTGTGTTCTGCTAGGCTGATAAGACAGTGGAATGTTTTTCTAACTACTGAGGCTTCAAGGCTGCACCTGCACTCTGCTGGCTCAGACACTATGGGGAGATCTGTGACCCCCCCGTAGGAGGCTGAGTTAGA
>NW_009954101.1:1151305-1212748 GCF_000747805.2 Chaetura pelagica | reverse complement strand
AACTCTCTGCTTTCTCCAGCAGCAGCTCCGGGATTCCTCGGGACTCTTCCCAGTTCAGGGAAGTGCTGTGGGAGTTGCTGAGGGTGGGGGGAGGTGAGAGGCTTTTGCCCATACCTGAATCTATCTGTATATAATTGTATATATTTTCTTGTATGATTCATTAGTGTTTTAATTAAAGCTGTGTAGTTTAATTTTCAATCCAGCCAAGTCTCTCTCTTTTTCTCTCTCTCCTTCCCTACCTGGGTGGGGGGGGGAGGGGATCGAGAGCATTGTTGTCGGACCTGAGTCAAACTGTGACAGCTTTAA
The DNA here is from genome assembly GCF_000747805.2 of Chaetura pelagica. Classification (NCBI taxonomy): domain Eukaryota; kingdom Metazoa; phylum Chordata; class Aves; order Apodiformes; family Apodidae; genus Chaetura; species Chaetura pelagica. The sequence goes on along the minus strand of NW_009954101.1, from coordinate 1,212,442 downwards.
ACTCAGTAACTATTATTTTGAGCAGATAGGAACAGCAATATGTTGTCTTTCACTAAGACATGGTACAAGAATATAGTCAGTTGTCCATACTGCTCTCATCAATCAGGAGAGGATTTGATGAAATTGTTGGATATTTTCATACAATTTATGATGACTGCACAGTTTGCAGAAGTACAGAAATTTTGTCCATTCAGAGGAGTAAATGATATATTAGATTCAAGTTCTTCACAAAGTCTGCTTAAAAGACCAGGTTCACTTGAAATAATGAAACAGCTTTTCTCCGTGTTTGATTTGCAAAGCAGTCTGTGGACAGGCTGTTGATCAGACTGCTGACCAGCCTCCTGATGCCAGAGTCTGCTGTGGTGGGAGAAAATGATGAATTCTTATGCTCCAATGCACATGTAGCATACATTGTGAGGCGTCTTTTCTTTGCACATTATGTATACCTTTGTATGCCTGTCCTTCATGAACACTTGAATCACTATTTTCTCTTCGTCTGATTCAAACATTAGAAAAAAAATATTCTTGCACAACTTCATGAAAAAGCATTTGAAAGCTACTGTGTCACTGGCCGAAGCAGTTATGTAGGGAATAAAAAAGCTCTCAAAAGACTTCATTCTTAGTCCTTTAACAGGGTTTGGACTTGGGTAAGTGTAATTAGTCCTGTGGGCTGCTTTTTCATTGGCTATCCAGTGTAGAATATTAATTTGGTCCTGAAATAATTTTTTTGATGTTTCAACTTACCATGCATTGGTTTTGCACACATAGACTAGACTCCCTCCACAGGAAATTTTTTAATGAGGATTTAGCACCAGTGTGTTTTTCCTGTCTAAACAGTGTTGCTAAACCCTCTCTGAAAAATGAAGAGCTATTGCTTTCTGTCTTAGTTTTATCAAAGGAGTGTCAAACAGAATAAAGTTGTGGTGGGCACAACAACCTCGAAACGATTAACAAAATAGTTGATATTATACTTTAAAAACTGTTGAACTGTAGCAACTGTCAAAACATGTGAAACAGATGTTTGTGCCAGGACAATGCAACCATAATAATGTATGGCATGACTTTGATATCTTTTACATCAGCTGGGATAGTTCTAGGTGGTATTTACTGATATTGTCTGCTGAATCTTAGCCCACTTAAAAGAGAGATTCTGACCTTGTTTGACTTATGAGGGAAGGTGGCCCATAGTGTGATAATAGAGAATATATAAAGGCTTTATATCTTTTCAAATGAGTAAATTATTAGTATACATGGTATCTGTTTAGAAGGTAAGTCATTACATAATTCTTCTTGCCATAACAACATTGCTATGTCCTAGAAAAGATGTCTAGGATATAGTTTATCAAGTTTAAAAGTGTTTTTACTTATACCATGATGACAGCACATACTAGCATTATAATTGCTTCTATGCTTTTCAGAAATTCTAAGGAAAATAATATTTCAGTGTGTGAATACTTCAGTGAAAATTTCCCTCTGAGTGAATAGATCCACTGGTGCAAAGCAAACACAAATATTCTGTAGACAAGTATGGAGCATGCAGGAACATTAGCAAAGGTGCACTTTCCACTGCTTTCAGAAGCTTTCCAGCTGCTTGGAATAAAAAAGACATCTTACCACATGGTGATCTACTTTCTATTTCCACCTTATAACATTATTTACTATTTTTTTTTCTGTGTTAAAACACAAGCTGTACTAGAGAGATATATAAGAAGAATTATCTGAAAAGAGATTTCAACCAAAATGTAAAGAGGTAATTCATAACATGTTACTGCATTGACAGAAATGAACCAAATTTGGTCCATGAAGTAAGTTTAAAATATACCCAGTTTTTCAACATACATGGCTCCTTTTTTAACTGGGGAGAGATTCCAAGAACTTGAGCAAAAGAAAAGGTGAGTTTTCAGCTTTGAATGGGAACTCACATATAGCTACTTACCATGGCTTATCTCTTTATATATGCTCTTTAGAGGACTTGCATATTCATATGAATACCCCAAGGCAGAATTACCATTTTTATAGAGAAAAATCAAATATTAATAACAAAGCTAGTGGGATACTCATGCTCCCTTAAGAGTCTCACAAGATTGAAGAAGACTTGCAGGATCCAAATGAGTCACCATCCATAAAGGTTCCCTACTGCAAAGCTATTTAAGTAATTACAGAATTTACCAAAAGTAAAGCAAAGTAACATTCATCCCTTAAATAATGGGAAACATTAAGGTCTGCAGGGTGCACAGGTCTGCTTAGACCCATGGCCCAGATTCTCACAATATGTTTGTGGTAATTAGAATACCTTATTAAAACTAATTCACCTCCAGATCTCCCAGAGAAATCCTTCAAGCAATAACTGTAGTCTTGCCAAAGCAAATTCCCAAATTCTATCATACTCTATTGGGCAAGCCCCTGCAAATATTTTTTTAGTAGTGTTGAAGAATTCTACAAATAAAATGGAATTGTGTTAATACCTTAAGTCTCATCAGGTTCAGAAGTTAAGCACTTCAGTTTCTCACTTTTTTCTTAAACACTTCCCTTCAGACTCTGGCATGTTTTTTTCAATGTTACTTAACCTGCCACGATATATTGAAGTTTATATATGTTCCCTCTAACTGCCAGTTTTTCTGTATTTATTTTATTATTTGTTCTTGTACACAGACCTTTAGTTTTGGGTCATTTCACTTTTGTGTAAAGGAAATTTTCCTCCTGCTTCATCTACGTCTTGTGTTTCTTTCCTAAAAGTATAAAACAGAGGTGAATTTGGAGGGTTCATTAAAGTGGCTGTCCGTACTTTCCAAGACAAAATCTATTGACACAAGCCATGTAGATGAGTGATGTGAATACAGCTTATACTCACAAGTCCTGTGCTATTTGCATAACAGAACGTCCCAGCAACACTCATCCAAGGACCAGCCCATGCCCACACAGTATCTTCCAACCCTTGCTAATTGATCTTAATTTCCTGGTCTTCAGTGCAGTCTTAATTTCCTGGTCTTCAGTGCAGTCTTACAAGGGGAAGAAAAAAAGACAGTATTGAAGCCCTATAGTACACCTCCTCCCATCTTCCCCCCATCCACCTCTTCTTTTTGGTTCTCTAATATATTAATATATTTCTAATATACATTTAGTTCACTTCCACTAATCCTTACAGATTTGTCCTCTAATATAATGTTTTTCCCACCAGTACTGTCACTGACAAAAAGTCTCACTAGCAACACGTTGGACTGTATCCATCTCAAAATTAATAAATGTCCCATTTTATTTCAGGCTGTCTGTCTGATATCCTTTGGTTGTAATCTTGTCCATTGGTCCATGGAGAACACATCACATCTGACCGCTGTCCATGCTCTCTCTCTGTCTGTGCTCTGCCATTCAGCAAATGCTTGCAAATTGCCCTAATCCCTCAGAACTGCTCTATTTTATTTTTTTTTTCCAAGGAGGCAGAAATTATTGTTTATTACATTGCTTGATAGCTTTTTTCTATCTAAAACTCAACCTCAAACCATGTCTGTCTGCTGCTCTCAATATTTTCTTTTTTGTTAGCATTTTGGGAAGTCATCTTAATCAATGTCAAAATACAGTCTCCTTCCAGAAACTTCCATTCATGCTGAGTGACATTTTGCTACTGAGGTTTAATTCTGACTCTTACAGGAGTCAGTATTCAAAACTATGATAGTTTATTTTCAAGACAATCATGAAACCTGTTCAGGTTCAAGAATTTCTTTCTCTCCTGTGTCTTCCCACCTTCTCTACACCTCCTATATTGCTGATGGCTGGTCTAAGGAATCAGACCGCATCTTTGATTGCTTAAAACAGTGAACAAACACTCCTACAGTTATGATAGTGGATATTTCTCCCTGTCCATGGAGACACTGTGACTACTTTGGTTACAGGCTCAGGAGCAAGCTGTCCCCACTTATTGAAAGAAGAGCTAGTGGAGAAGAAGACCACCCTGGTTGAACAGTTTTGATTTGAACTCAGGGAAAAAAAACAGACTTTATGAACTTCCAAAGAAGGGGTAAGAAACTCAAGAAGACTACAAGAATGTTGTGAGGTTATACAGAGGCAAAACTAGAAGGGCCAAAGCCCAACTGGAAGATAAAATGGCTACTGCCATAAAAGACAATAAAAAAATGTCTGTATAAATACATTAGCAACAAAAGGAATGCTAAGGAGAATCCATCCTTTACTGGATAGGGGAGGAAGCATAGTGACAAAGGATGACAAAATGCCTGAGGTACTTCATGTCTTCTTTGTTTCAGTCTTCAACAGTAAAATCAGTTGGTTTCTTGGGAACCCAGACCACTGAGCTAGAAGAGAGAAGAGGAGCAGTGTGAAGCCCACATAATCCATGGAGAAATGGTTAGTGACCTGCAATACCTCTTAGACATGCACAAGCCCATTGTGCTGGATAGGATTGACCTACGAGTACTGAAGGAGCTGGAGTAAGTGTTCACAAAGCCATTTTGCATGATTTATCAGCAGTCCTGGCTAACTGGGAAGGTTTCAGTTGACTGGCGGTTACCAAACATGACACCCATCTACAAGAAGGACCAGAAGGATGATCCAGGTAACTACAGGCCTGTTAGTCTGACCTTGGTGCTAGAGAAGGTTATGGAGTAGATCATCTGGAGTGCCATCACATGGCACATACAGGACAACCAGGCTGCATGCCCAGTCAGCATGAGTTCATAAAAGTCAAGTCCTGCCTGACTGAACTAATCTCCTCCTATGACCAGGTGACCCACTTAGTAGATGAGGGAAAGGCTGTGGACTTTTGTAAAGCCATTTCCCACAGCATTCTTTTGGATAGAGTGGCTGCTCATGGCTTGAACCTGCATATTCTTTGCTGGGTAAAAAATTGGCTGGATGGCCAGGCCCAAAGAGTTGTGGTGAATGGAGTTAAATCCAGCTGGCAGTTGGTCACAAGTGGTATTCCCCAGGGCTCAGTGTTGGTGTCAATTCTGTTCAACATCTTTATCGATTATCTGGAAGAGGGAACTGAGTGCATCTGCAGCACATTTGCAGATTACAACAGGTTAGGTGGCAGTGTTGATCTGCTTGAGGGTAGAAAGGCGCTACAGAGAGATGTGGACAAGCTGGATCAATGGGATGAGGCCAGTTGTGTGAGATTCAACAAGGCCAAATGTCAATTCCTGCAGTTGGGTCAAAACAAGGGCATGCAATGCTACAGGTTTGGGGAAGAGTGGAAAGCTGCCCAGAGGAAAATATGAGAAATGGTTGTTAATTGATAGCCAGCTGTATATGAGCCAGCAGTGTCTGGGTGGCCAAGAAGGCATCCTGGCCTGCATCAGGAAGAGTGTAGCCAGCAGAACTAGGGAAGTGATTGTGCCTCTGTACTTGGCACTGGTGAGGCTGCACCTCTAAGTACTGTGAGTATTTACTAAGAAGAACATTTAAGCTGTTGAAGGGTCTGGAGAACAAATCTTATGAGAATCAGCTAAGGGAACTCAGGTTTTTTAGTCTAGAGAAAATGAGTCTGAGGGGAGACATGATAATTCTCTACTACTACTTGAAAGAAGCAAGGTCAGTCTTTGCTCTTGAATAACAAGTGACATAATCAGAGGAAATGGCTTGCAGTTGCACCAAGGGAGCTTTACACTGGATATTAGGAAAAATTTCTTCACCAAAAAGATTGTCAGGCCATGAAACAGGTTGCCCAGGGGAGTGGTTGAGTCACCACCTCTGGACATGTTTAGAAGATGGACGTGTACATATGGTACTTAGGGACATTATTTAGTAGTGGACTGGGCAGTGTACTAGGTTAACAGTCAGACTTGATGATCTTAAAGGTCTTTTCCAATCAAAATGATTCTTTGACCACCTAAAGAAACTGAAGATGCACAATTCTATGGGACCTGATGGGGTTCACCCACAAGTCCTGAAGAAGCTGGCAGATGCAATGGCTAAGCCTCTGTCCATCACATTTGAGAGGTCATGGCAGTCAGGTGAGGTTCTTGCTGATTGAAAAAAAAAGGGAATATAGCCACTAGTATTAAAAAGGGGGAAAAGGAAGACCCAGGGAACTATAGACCGGTCAGCCTCACCTCTGTGTCTGGCAAGATCATGGAGCAGATCCTCCTGGAAAGTCTGCTTAGGCACATGGAAAATAAAGAGGTGATTGGTGACAGCCAACATGGCTTCACTAAGGGCAAATCATGCCTGACCAACTTGGTGGCCTTCTACAACAAGGATACAGAGATGTTGGATGGTGGCAGAGCAACTGATGTAATCTACCTGCATTTGTACAAGGCATTTGACACTGTCCCACATGACATCCTAGTCTCCAAACTGACAAGGCATGGATTTGACAGATGGACCACTCGGTGGATAAGTAGTTAGCTGGATGGCCACACCCAGAGAGTTGTGATCAATGGTTCAGTGTGCAAGTGACGAGTGGTTTTCCTTCCAACTTTAATGATTCTATGATTTTTTTGTTTCTGTGATTCTATAAAAACTGACCATCCTAATATAATAGAATCACAGGATCATAGGGGTTGAAGGGACCTCTGAAGATCATCAAGTCCAAGCCCACTGCTGCAGCAGGAACACCTAGGGAAGATCACACAGGAACACATCCAGACGGGTCTTGAAATACGCCAGAGAAGGAGACGCCACAGCTTCCCTGGGCAGCCTTTAACATATTCAGTGTCATGTTTTCAAAAGCAGAAAAAAGGCACCAAAAGTCACTGACTAGGATGAGGCCTAGGGATGAGATTCCTGCTACCATCAAGCTGGCTACCTCTTCCTATGTGCTGCTTAATGTTACCCTTTTCTACAAACTCTCAATATTCATCCATTTTATCTTCCGATTCTCACTGCAGCCATGTTATTTTCCAGCTCCTCGACCACGTATTTTCCATATAAAGTCAGAAAAAAGTAATTCACAATGAGGAAAGCGAAAGCCAGCATCACCTGAGTACCTCTCATCTCTTGCCTTTTTCAGTAATATGACTGAAATTGTTGACTGCCCTATTTGCCTGCAGTACAGAAACACACAGTTCCTAGCAAAGTCCCTTAATGGGTCAGACCATTAGAGAGCACAACTCAGTGCACTCAAGCATGCATCCCTCACACTAATTGTGTCCAATCAAATAACAAGATCAGTACAGACTCTAAATCATTTAGGCTTGTTAAAATGTCACTGTTAGGGCTCTGCACCATTTGCAGAGTATAGTTGCTTCATGCTGTGATACACTCTAGAAATAAAGCAATAAGGAGGAGGAAAAAAAATAAAATTTCCTTTGCATGTTTGCAGATAAATTTTATATTTCATTACACTAGAAATGTGATAGTTTTCAGCCCTTTCAAATGGCTTACTTTTGTTTGTTTGTTTGTTTGTTTGTTTTCCTTGAATTAACAGTGATGGTCTAGGTTTTGGTTTACTTTACTTGTTTGCTTTTTGTTGTTTTTTTCTTTCTGTTGCTTTATTCAGAAAGCTGCAGCACTGACTAGCTGCTGAGGGAGATAGATGGCTATGTACAGTGCATTTTCTATATATGTTGAGCAGATGCAGGAATATGACCTGTTTTCTTCCTCTAAACGACCTGTAAAGATCACAACGTTTATGCTTCCGTATCACAACAGCAGTCCAATATGTTTAAATCCTTTAATGATTGAATTAAAATATATGATTTTATCTTCACAACCTACTTTTTTGGAAATTACCATTCCCTCAGTGAATAAATTAATCTCATCTTCATCTTGCCTTCTGCACACATGTGCCTGCACTGTTGAAACACCAGGCCATGTCAGGTAGCAGAAGTGCTGAGTAGTGACCTTGAGCAGAGAGAAACTCCATTACCTTCTCAGCAGGCTTCCTGCAATTACTGCAGCCTAGGGTTCAAGTGCATTAGCAGAGAACAGAGGTAAGCCAAGCTGAATGGTAAAATGCTTCAAGCACTTTTCCCCCTTTTTCCTTCTAAATCAAATAGCTGAAGGAGCAGACACAGTTATACTTCCATTACATAGCCTGAAGTTGATTAAAATGTCATGCGTGCTGGGCATTATCCACTAGGTTACTTTAAAAAGTGCTATCTACCTAACCTTTGTGAATTCTAATATCCTATGAAACACAATCCCTGTCAGGTGACAACCAGGCATTAAAGAACCTGAAAGGTCAAAATGTGAATTTAAACTTCTTAATCTTGCAAAAGTGACTTACCTGTCTGATTCTTTCTATTTAAGCTGAAATGATAAAGTCACTGTTTGTAAAAAAATATTCCACTCTACAATTTTTTAATCTGTATTAGTAATAATGCCATGGAAAACAGAAGCCAAGAGGAAAAGTAATGATCTTTCTGTTTCAAATGTAATGTTTGGAAAATATTTTTCTTATGTCTTGAATTTGATCCCAAATATTTCTGCAATGACTGTTTAGCATTGGAGCAGAAAGAATATCTATGGTAAAGCTCTGATTAAGGTCCTCTTTTTGGTAAAATGTAAGTAAAATTCTGTTGGTATAAGACAATATACATCTAGTTCTGTCTTTAATGAAAACTTGGATAAGTGTTCATGTGTTCTTTTTTAAAATGTCATATTTTGTGGGTATATTTCAGCACAAATAGTATTTTTTAAAAAAGTAATTGAATACTACATAGAGAGCAGCTGCCAGGGGGTTTGGACTAGATGACCTCTGGAGGTTCCTTCCAACCTCTACCATTCTCTGATTCTGTGTGTTTCTGTGAAAAGATGAACACATCGATCTACAAGTGTATGCAAATTGAAAATCAGAGTTTAGAAAAATATTTTATTTTCAACCCTCTCAGTCAGTATCAGCATGGAGAGGCTGACTCTCAGACAGAAAGGGAATATATTTCAGTCTTATGCACAAGCTGTAAAGCAAGCAGTGGTCTTCATTGTGACCATGACTAGCTTTCTGAAAATTTGTTGTCCTCCTGCCAGCTTGGTCCTGGTGTGAGGGCCATTTGCAGTAAATGATGTTGGACTACGTGAAACACATGTACGGGGGACAGGAGAGAAGTGAATGCCACAAGTACCACTTGTCCAAAGGACAAAAAATGTCACTACTCCAAACAGGGGCAGAAAAGAAATTAATATATTTAAGAGAAACCAAAACCACCAATGTATTAGCTACCTGCTCCTCCAGGGCTTTAAATCTTTCTTTAGTGAGCACTGAACATATCTTTGTATTCCTGCATCTGTTCTTCCCACTGAGATTTCATGGTATCCAAGATTTGCTTTGCACAGGTAGACCATTTGTAATAACCATAATCATAATGATGTAAACTTCATTTATGGTTCTGAAATTACTCAACATACATTAAATAATATTATATTGCAGTGTTTAGACATAATGCTTTTACAGCGGAGCAAGCTAAAACACAGGTAAAATAGAATTATTATTTTTTTAATGTAGAAATTTTAAGGCTAGAAAGAATCATTATCCCATGTATCTGCTTGTCCATTACATTTCATTAGATTCCCACACAACTGAAACCATTGAAGTTTTGTGTAGCTATGAGTATGCTCGTGTTGTTACAAATATTTTAGTTGGCTCATTTGAAAAAGCCATCATTCCCCTAATTAAAATATGTCGATGATCCTAGTCCATTGCAACACCTTAGGTGAGCAATTTTATAGCACATTTGCAACCAATTGGTCTCAATACAGTATTAGTTTCTGTGTCAGTACACCTTCCAGCCAAATGATCATAATTTCTTTAAATGTCCTACATCTCACACCTGCAATCATATGCATAAGCCCAACAACATATTTTCCAGAATGGAATAATTCCTCACTCAAATATTGATAAAACATCACTTCTATTGCTAGATTATTTTACTAGATAATCAGCATAATTAAAAAATGTGCTGTATTAGTCATTTGAATGTGACTGGCTTTAACTTGCAGCAATTCACACTTGTTGGTTTTTTCGTAAGTAGCTTAAAGAGATCTTTAGTTTCAGATATTTTGTTCCCCTGAAATACTTACACAACATAATCAACCTGTCTCTTCATTCATATAATGAACTACATGGATTAAACTCTATAAGTTTCTTGACAAAAAATAATTTTCCTAAGTTTGAAGTGTGATTATTTGTCTTCTCTTATTTCCCATCTATTTTTAAAGCTATGGGGAAAAACCTGTACACAATATTTATGGACAGTTCTGTCATATGCCGCACAGATATTTCTCCTAGTTTTTTTATTTCCCTGATGATGCATCTAAATATCATCTAACACTTTTATTCACAGAAGTCATGCAAAATGTTTTGTTTCCAATGATCTTTAAATCCTTCCATATCACTGCTTTAAAGAATACAGATGCACAGCCTGTATGACATACAGGTATTTTTTGCCCCTAGATCAGTGTCTTTTCCTCGAGCTTGATAAAATGGTCTTTGTTCTAATATTAATTTCTGATAAATTGTGTATGGTTGTTAATCGACATTCATAGATATGGTGTACTGTTACTAGGTTAGTATGGTGTGTTTTATCAGAATTTCATGCAGTTTTAAGCCTCACACTTGAAGTTTAAGACTGTAAACTCTACAGAGTTAATTTTGTCAGCCAAGTTTAAAAAATGATATCAAATAAGCATAATTCAGTGGCTACATTAGGAATCACAGGAAAATTCTGGTGGGGACAGACTCTGAGAGGTGTTTGGTGCAAGGAGGTGCTCACAGCAGAGCGAGGCAGGAGGACTCTTCTTTAGTGATCCCTGAGCTACTCCTTGTCCAGGTTCAACAAGCCCTGGTTTTCTAGTGTCTCTTCACAGGATGAGTGCTCCAGTTGTGATAACCTCAGTGGCCCTCCACTGAGCTCTTCTGGGTTTACTGCTGTCTTTCCTGTACTGGGGATCACAAACTTTATGCAGTATCTTGGTGTAGCCTTATGAGTGCCAAGCCAATGGGGGCAATACTGTCACTTAGTTAACCGGCTACTTCATACAACTCAGGATACGGTGGCCTTCATATCTGACAGAGCACACTGCTGGTTTCTGCTCAGTTCCCTGCCCACCAGGATCCACAGCTCTGTACTCCAGAACTCATGAACAGCATGTATTGCGTGGGGAGTGATCACTCTCATGGGCAGGACTTCCACTTATCCTTGTTGAATTTCAGGATGTTTCCATGATGCTGTTCATCATGTATACCCAGGCTCCTCCAGATGGTAGCCCTGCCCTCAAGCATACCCACCAGTCCCATCAATTTGGCATCAACTGCAAGCTTAATGTGCATCCAATCCCTCTGCTCCTCCAGGTAACATAATCACAACCAGGACATATCCCAGAACAGACCCCCTCGATGCTGGCATAAACCACTACCCTCTGAGTCCAAACATCTGTCCAGTGTTTCATCCATATGGCTGTCCAAACATGCAGGCACTAACAGCCTACTTTGAATTCAAGAGTATTGTGTGAGACATGGTGAGAAGTTTTGTTAAACATGAGGAAAATGGCATTCACTTCTCTCCTGTTGTTCATAAACCCTGTCACATTATCATACAAGAAGTTATATGGTGAGGTATGGTTGACCCTTGGCAAATGCATGTGAACTATTTCCAAACAGTCCTCCTTATCTGTGCAGGCTGGAGAATTGAGAGGACAAGAGTCTCATGAAATTCATATCTCCTTGATAAGCCTCATCGAACCTGACCTTGAACACTTCCAGGAATGGGGCTTCTACAGCTTCCCTGGGCAACCTTTTCCAATGTCTCATCACCTTCATACTAAAAAATTTCTTCCTGGTGTATAAGCTAAATATCCCCTTTTCCAGTTTTAACCCATTGCCCATTGTCCTATCCCAACATACCCTTGTAAAAAGTCCTTCCCCAGCTTTCCTGTAGCACATTCAGGTACTGGAAGGCCGCTACAAAGTCTTCCTGGAGCCTTGTCCTTCTAGGCTGAACAGCCTTGACTCTCTCAGCATGTCTTCACAGGAGAGGTGCTCCAGCCCTCTGATCACCTTCATGGCCTTCCTGTAGACTAAGACAAACAGCTCCATGTCCTTCCTGTGTTGGGAGATCTAGAACTGGACACAGTACTCCAGGTATGGTCTCACAAAAACAGAATAGATGGGAAGAAATACCTCCCTTGACCTAATGGCCATGCTTCTTTTGATGCAGTGCAGGAAATGCTTGGCTTTCTAGGTTGCAAGCATGTATTGCTGGCTCACATTGAGCTTCTCATCAACCAAAACCCACCAGTCCTTCTCAGGGCTGCTCTCCATTCATTCTCTGCCCAGACTGCATTTGTGCTTGGGATTGCACTGACCCATGTGCAGAACCTTGCACTTGGCCTTATTGCACTTTAAGAGGTTTGTGGCAGTGCTTGTCTTGAACAATCCAAGAGATAAGCTTGGACTTTGGCACTCAGGATATCTTCTGTCTGTCTTGTGGCATCTGAGAGTTGAACGACACCTGCTGATGCGATTTTGCAGGACAAGACAAGGAGTGCCAGTCTCAAGGTACTTCCTAGGACCGAAACTCCACAGCAAGGAACTAATCCTGTGGTGGCAATTGACTCAACCTCCTCCTTTGTAATGCCTGATCTCATCAATTAGCCAAACAAGACTACATAGCCCCTGGCATCATACCTGCCCCTGCTATCACAGAGAAGATCTGAAGGGTTTTCCCCTATGCAGGGAGAGAAGTGGGGGGCAGTGGGCAAGGACTGTATAAAAATGTGGGACTCTGTGGGTGCATGGAAGCACTTCTCCACCTGGAACTACTTCCCCACCGACGACATCGACAACATCACTGAACCGTGGGTGGTAACTATGCTCTTGCTTTCTGTCCTCTAGCTCCCTGCTTTCTTCTCTCTTTCCTGTCTCTGTTTTCCTGCCTGTCCTATCTGCTCTAGGGACTCTTGTTGTGTTATTGCAATAAAAGTTTGTTGTGTGCTTGACACCTGACCTCGTTTGTGTCTTAATTTCACCATTTGGGATCACCTTTATTTATTAAAATTGCCACGTACCCGAATACCGGATCGTGACAAGGTTGGCTTGGGCCCACCTCTCAAGCCTGTCAAGGCCCCTCTGGATGGTATCACTTTGCTCCACCATGTTGACCACAGCACACAGCTTCGTGTTGTCAGCAAACCTGCTGAAGTTGCACTCAAATCCACTGTCCATGCTGCTGACAAAGACATTAAACAACATCAGTCTCAGTACCAACCCTTGAGGAATGCCAGTTGTCACTGATTTTCATTTCGACATCAAGTCGTTGACTGCTACTCTCTGAGTTTGACCAGCTAGCCAATTCCTTAATCAACAAGTGGCCTATCCATCAAATCCACATCTTTCAAATTTAGAGACCAGGATGTCATGTAGGACAGTGTCAAAGTCATTGCACAAGTCCAGGTAGATGATGCCAGTTGCTCTCCCCTTGTCCACTTATATTGTGCCCCCAATGCAAAAGGCCACCTGGTATGTCAAGCATGACTTCCTGTGGTGAATCCTTGTTGGTTGCCGCCAACCATCTTCACATTTTCCATGTGTCTTAGCAGAGCCTTTAGAAGGGTCTGGCCATATATTTTTAATTGAACATACTCAAAGGTGGGTGTTTATTGATAGTTTATTCAAGTTCAGAAGCATATTGGCATTGCTCGGATGTTAAAAGGCTCAGGGATAAGCACCTTCAGCCTATGAAGACTGACTATGGCATCTTGAGCCTCTCCTTGGTTATGGTGTTTTTTGACATAATACTAATGTTCTAAGTATATGTAATGTTGTGGTTGTCTGGACAAAGTGATTTATATTGATGTGAAATGCTCCGAACACACACTGCAATGGAGGCTAATTTTCTTGGTGGGAGGGATATTAATGTGTGTGTGTGTCTGTTTTTAATAATGTTGTTTTGGAGCCAGGATTCATTTTTCAGGAATAAAGTTTTTATTTTGCAGTTTTTATTAGATATAGTCATGACTACCTGAACACATTACTGCTCCACAGAGGGACTGCTGGCAGAAATACATATTCTCCCTATGGGGCAGTAACACACACAAATGATCACAACTAAACGGTTGCATTTATTTGGAAGACTATAAACCTTAATGTTGAAGCTATCAAAGCCAGTGAGTCAAGATACACACTGGATTAAAAAAGTATGTGAGTGGAAAATATTGGGGGTTTATATTTCTAAAAAAACAGACATGCCTACTTTCAATATTCCTCCAGGTACTTTCTCCTGACTTAGACCCTTGCTTTTCACCTCAACCTACTCTCTGTAAACATCAGGGCAAAAGCTGACTTTATGACCTTGTCCCTAAGTGTTGACTTTAACAGCCGATTTCTTTCTAAATCCATTTGATAACCCGAGTTGATACAACATGTGTAACCCCAAGTGAAACCAGTTGATCTTCTTTTCTTTCCATATGGAAACACAGCAGTGCCTGTGATTTACATTACCACCTTCCCAATTCTTGCTGCTGAGCTCACCAGGTATCTTCCCCCGAGCCCTCCATTTCCCATTCCTGGCTCCAGGTTCTCCCACCACTCAGCTTCCTCATCTGGAAAGTCCTCCACACACTTAATTGACTCCAAAGCTCTCTTCATTTCCCATCAGAGGAACTATCTTTTCTCGTTGTCTTATAACCCTTGGCTGTCTGCCTAATGTAGAGGGAAGAATCTGACAAATCTGTTTTTTATACTTCCAGGATAAAAGAGTGATTTAAGAAAAAAAATTAAAAAATATTAAAATTCAAGCTCAGAAAATCACCAGGAAATACTGATGCTTCTGAAAGTGTTCATCCTGTCTCTGCTTTTCTACAGTGCAACAGCAGCAAACAAACCTTTTGTTTGGTGCACATTATTTCTGCCTTTGTACATGGCCTGATGCACTTTTTTGCATCCTAAGCCACATACTCTTTAGAGTAGGAATTCTGTTGATTCATACTAATGTCTGAAACAAGACCTAGAGGCCTAGTAAGGGGACTGATTATTCACTATGTACAACTCATGAGAGAAGCAATGCACTACACATGTCAGTGAATGGAGCAGTGAGTGTTTCAGGAACACTTCTACTTCTTAATTTTGTGGGCAAAGTTATGAAAAGTCCTTTCATTTTCCAACTTTCCATTTTAACTGTTTCAAAATGGCTTGCTAACCATAGAATTAAAAGTTTTGCAGACCACTGCTGGCTTCTTGACCATATAATGAGAGTTGTTAGCAGGGCTGATACCAGAGATCTTATCTATAATCATACATGCATATTTTAAAATGTTTGGGTTTTTTTTTCCACTTTCATTCATTTTGGGATCTTTTTTTGTGCACATGGTATGACAATTTGTTTTATTTTTTACTTTAATGGCTTTTTAAAAGATTAAATACTTAAATATTTCCTAAAAGAAAAATGAAAAATATTATTTTGGTTACATCATTTGCTGTTCTTATTGATTTGTTTACTTACTGAAGTCAAGGAGCAGAAAGAGTGCCAAACAATAATTCTAAGTAGTACACACATGAAATGTTCATGGAATACAGGGCCCTGCCAGATTTACAGAAATAAAATCACTAATAAATGTGATGGATCCAGCTCAGGATATTTGTACTTGAAAACCCAACTTCTGAGTGCCTAATTCCCTAAAGTGACATCATCAACCAAAGTGATGCATCTAAACTTCCTGCAGAGCTCATGTAAGCAGTGGGCTCTAGCATGTAGGTTGTCACTCCTTCTCTTTTTACATTCCTCATCAGAACGTGCAGTGCTTGCTTCTCTGGAAGCAGGGAAGTTTCATCTATTCCAAATCTAGACTCCTGTCCTTCAGGGAAGAGATCAACCATTTCTCAGGGGAACTAAGCACTGACCAATCTTGACCCAAAAAATATTTAAAAAAAATAGCCACCAGCAGTATGATTGCTGATTATAACAGGCTTCACTGTCACATAAAACCTACATTCAAAATGGTTTAGAGATTCTTGCAAGTTCATCTGCAAGAGTATGCCTCTTGTCCTTGTCTTTTAAACAGAACATCAGCTGAGCTGCTTTCACACACTTAGGAATAAATGGATATTCTTAAAATTGAATAAAAGCACTATCAGTGTTCTTAAAATAGAAAGCAGAATGAAACTTGCAGGACTCTTTATAACTCTGCTATACAATTTCTTAAAATCATCTAAGGATTGTGATTCATACATTCCTCATTCATTTAATTTGTTGTCTATAGTAATAATCTCCTTTCTTTACATACCTTCATTAGCCGATTACACAAACAAAACAAAACAAAACAAAACAAAACAAAACAAAACAAAACAAAACAAAACCCTACTTTTTTATTACTATTTTTTAAATTTCTCTAGAATATGGTGAATAGCAGTGGATTATTTTCTTCCTTTTTTTAAAATTAACATTAGTTGCTGGAAGACAACTGGATATTTCATAGCATAGAAATGTCTGTTACATAGCAATACAGTAATCTGTAAAGCTAGGTTCATTTCTGCTGTGACAGAGGGAAGAAATTAATAAACAAACCACTTTGAGAATGTATAAGAAAAATATATTCAGATGGTTCCTTTATTAAAAGATGTCTTTAAAAAGCCCTGCAATACCACAATTAGATGGGGAGAGCTGTTCACTATGAAGGCAGTAGCTGTTGATGTAGATGAAAGACTCCACTGAGTCCTTTACCAGACACCTGCCAATCTATAAATGACAGCTCAAGGCCTGGACTGTCCCCTAACAGCACATCTGTGTTTGTGAATTTGTTACTGCCACACCACAAGATTACACTGCTCGGACACATACCTGATCATTATAGTATTATTCATGTGTGCCAGAGCTTTAGAAGGTAATGATTAAATGACATTATGCATCCAACACTAAGTGTTCATGGCAGGATGCAGGATTTTTGAGTGGCTGGCAGAATATTATTGGAGTCTAAGTGAACCAGATTTGGTAGAATGGTTTCAATTATGTACCTAAAGAAAGGTTCTGGACTGAATACAGCCTTATCAAATGCAGTTCACTGAGTCTGAAAGCAGTTGTAAATTCAGTGGAACTAGGAACTGCAAACCATGTAATTTGAAAATGTTCATCATCCAGTACACTCTGCAGATTATAGACAAGGCCATTTCAGTTAAACAAGTAACTCAGAAATGTCTCAAAATGATGGCTAATCACAAAGGGGAGAAACAATTGTTGCTATTACCTATTTCTTTAAAAGCCCCATACTTTGGTGCAAACACTTGCAGTGATGTGAAGCTGAAAGCTGAACATTTCCCACTGTATTTACTCACAGGCTCCATAAATTTTTGCTATTATAAATGGTGCAAAGACAGAAATAGAAATGATGAAACATAAAAATGTGCAAAACCTGCCAAGCTCTCTTTCTTACTCACAGTCCTTCTTGGCTTATTCTGAAACATATGCCATTGTAAACCAGTTAGGAGCCCCTTAGAATCCCTGTGTCCAGTAAATTAACAGTCTGCACCATCCCTTGAAATACAGGAAGGTACAAGAGAGTCCTGCAAGAAGCCTGAAAGTGAGAGCAGCGGGAGTGCAGGAGGTAAGAGGGTGTGCAGGAGAAGAAATATCCTCCTGAGGTTTCCAAGTGGAAAGTTTTCTATTAAAATAATTGTATTAATCTAGTAGAAAAAAAGGACCCTAGAGATATTCTACAGATGTCTCCTAAATGCTGCCTTTGTTTTAATTCCAACAGGGAAGCTAATTTGTGGACAACACTTAGGGCACAGGTGAAGTAAGTTTTTTTTGGCTCCATATAGGAAAGGAATCCCAAAGAGACTGCATACCTCAACAGTACTTTCTTTGAGGCCTAAACGAGGATTGTAAGTTTTGAAAGCTACCAATTCAGCTGAAATGCTGTGTAACACGTGTTACATTTAGAAATATAGTAATCTCATTCAGTCCCTCACCTTCAGGTATGCTTGAAAGGCTGTATGTAAATCATTTAATAATTGCATAGAAGTGGTTTCTTCATAGACACACTTTCAAGTTCATAAGCAATTCTAAAGAAGTGCTATGATTGCAGAAAGGAAATCTACATAAGGAATCTACTTGCTGCAAATTTTTGCTTCTCACTGTGAAGATTGCCTGCTTTGCAGATTAAAGTAGAATATAAAAGGGAGTAATAGAAAATGCTCTTTAAACTTACCTTTTGAGACTACAAACTTGAAATCTCTGTATTTTCCCAGGTTTGACTGGTCCTTTTGAATGATAAATGCAAAATGTTTAATCTCCCTCTCCCCATATATTTACTCTTCTTATTCTAGCCCCTAACTCTCTGATGTTAGTGGCTTGAAGGAAGATGTGTAAAAGTACAGGTATAAAACACTGGGATATTAGCAACCTGCAGCTAATTAACTGACTTATTCTACCTAGTTTCATTTATTAGATGTATAAATTCACATTTTCATCCAAATAAAAAATTATACAACACTTTATGGTATAATGATACCTTACATTAGTTTCAGTTCTCTCAAGGTTTGTAATTTTTTTTTTTAATGTGATATATTCACCACAAATTATGATGAAGTACAATAAAAATACTTTGCTCTCATTACATGTTATAAAATGAAAGCTTTACATACCTTTTGTATATTTTCTCTGCCAGTTCTATACTCCTGCTCACTGCTGCTTCAGAAGTCTTAGCTTCCAGATGTGGCAGTTCCAAAGGCAGTTCCTGTAGGAATGGATATACAGAGAAGGCAGAACATGTTGCTTGACTCTGCACTGAATTTATCCAGAGTCAGTGCTTATAAAAAAATAAAAACATGTATCTCCTGCTTATAGTATTCAGTGTAATAATAATAAGTAATCAGAGTTAATTAGCTATCTATTTCAAGATAAAAAAGAAGCATTAGTCTTCTATCTTCATGAGAATACTATAAATAGTCTAAAAAATCATGCACCAGCTGTTTTTTATTGACTGCCAGTTATTTTTAAATTATTTTCTTTAAGCAGCTGCTAATCGGACTAATTTACTGTTCCTAGAGAAAAAAGAAAAAAGTCTCTTTGTTCCTAAGTTTCCCATAACAGTACATCCTGCTGGAGTGTTCCATGTATGGGTTTGTGAGTTTGACCAGCAAAGACATAACACGGTACAATCATTTGAAAAAGAGACTTGCACAGGTTCACATTATATAGAAGAATGTGTTTAAAAGCGTTAAATCATGTCAGCAATTAAGCTTCAGGACACTTTACACGGTTATAAATTCTTATACTAAGAGATCAAATCCATAGAAAGTACCTAAAATACAGAATGGTTTGGATTCAGATAACACAGCTGTAAAAGTCATAGTTCTCTTAATTCTTTGTATGTTGTCTATGTTCAGGTCAGGATCATTATATTACAGTCCCTTTAATCCATCAAAAAGCTTTCAGAAGTAATTATGACACAGAGCTCCCCTACATAACTTATAGAATGCAATTTAATAGATTAAATGAATATGCAAAGTGGCTAAAATACATTTTTGCAAAACTAAGATGGTAGTAAACAGAATCAAATGGACTTGATGTTGGTTGAGTCTTGCTGAGAGTGTGTTTATTCATAACATGAAGGACTGCAGAAAGACTCAATGCATCGTGTCACTGGTAGTATTATGCACTAAGTCAGTGAGTGTGATGACAGTGTGATAAATCTACTTCGTCCTAATGTGAGATAGCTCAATCTTCTACACCTGAAATTACATGGTATTCATCCTGTTTCTCAAATCAGTTCACCTTACCTGATAAAAAGAGCTTGAAATGTAAAATCCCAGTCCAAAATGGCACTTAAGTACAGAAATGAAAAGAAAAAAAATTATAGAACAGTGTTTGGAAGAGAATTCATCTTCTCCAAGAAGCCACCAGACATTTGATTTAAAATAATAGAGAACTGCACTTTATCAAATTCAAGATAGAATTTTGGAGAAGCAGCAGCACAGCTCTGCCTTGGGGATTGAGAACTGGTACTGGCTTTGGTACAGAGGTAAACCTATTTTACTGTATAACTGAGGATAATATCTAGTATTATGCATCTAGGAGGATTTTGCTCATGTCTCCACTTGATAAGGGGCATTTGATAATGTTTGCCTCTGGATAGCATATATATGGAGTAATTTATTTTCCTTGACAGGGAACTTCCAAGGACATGAAATATTTTGTTTTTTTTTTTTTTTTTTCTTTTGCTGCGTTTGTGCCTACTGGGTTTAATTCCATAGTATATGGTAACTACATGCTTCCTTTGGATAAGGGTTTCAAGTCCCAGGAAAGAGGAAAAGCAATGTGAAATAGTGTATAGTCCCATTTTAAAAGGAGACATAAATTACTGAACTGTGCCTGCTATGAAAAAGAGCTGAAAAGAGTCAGCACTATTGCAAGGACCATACTCTTGTTTCTCTGTGGTAGACCTGACAGAAGATAAACTTAAAAGTTTACACCACATTTTGGCTGAGCTTGGGAAGATCCAGGACTGGAACAGATACAATATGGGATCATTCAGAAAGAGGAACAGTTAAACTATGTAGGCAACTGTCCTGCTCTCCCAGAACTACGTGGCTCACAAGGCAGTGAGTGAGCACAAAATGGCTGCCCATAAACTGTATGGGGACTCTTGCCTGTCTCCCCTCTCCTCCCTGCCACAAAGCGCAGACCAGGCTCCATGTTGGAGGCAGAGATTCCTGTGCCGGGAGTCCACTGGCAACATGGTTGTGAAGAGCTGCCCAGAGACTGCTGCTACCTCTGCAATGGTTGGATCGTAGCCCCGGGGAAAGGGCAAGTCCAATCGAGCACGAGAAGCTACGTTGTCACAACTCATAAAAAGGCCCCCAGCAGCCGGTCTCTGGGGGCTTCTCCAAGCGCGGGGTGTTGCTGCCGGTCAGCGCGGAGAGATCTGCGGCTCTCTGGAGAAACTGAGGGAGGTAAGAGTCCGTCAGCCTGGAGGAGGGAGATACCTCTGTTCTTTGAGAGTGCTGGAGAAGGGTAGCAGTTCCTGTGAGCTCCTGGGGATTGCTGCCTACCTGAGAGAAGGAAAATGAGTGTCCACCTGGATTGCGGACCAGCACAAAGAGTCTACGGTCACTGTTTCTTCCTGTACTCAGGGCATGATTAAATCTGTCCGACAGTGAGGCAGGAAGACAGTGAAAACCTATAGAACAGCTGACATCTCAGGATTTGAGTAAAAACAAATATTTACCTGTCCCTAATTCTTCCTTATGCATTTACTCAGCCCCTTCCTTAGTCTCCGTGATTCCTTTTACAATCTGTTAGGTATGCTCTCCACCTCCTCTTGTCCCATTCCTTCTCCTTACTGGTATTGTTATTCCTTAAATTGCGGGGGGGGGGGTATACCTATACTATAGGTATATACCTAATACTATATATACCTAATACTATATATACCTAATACTATACCTTGGTATAGTATTATTGTTGCTTTTTCATTATTTTCTATTATTATTATTATTGCTACTATTGTTTTCTGATTAGCCTTTTTGAACCTTCTACCCCAAATTGATTTATTTATCCCTTTCATAAACTGCTTATTTGTAAATTCTAATTGGGAGTTGACTGCTTTCATTAGGAACATCAGTGAGTACCAGACAAGTGCCTCACCCTAGAAGTCAGTGCAGAAGCTAACTTCTATGTGAGAGGCAAGCACAGCACACAGACCTCTCAGCAAATCCTGACAAATTTAAATCTCTCCAAAAAGGGAAATAAGTCGTGGATCACAACAAACTACTTCACAACACAATCCTAAAAAGCGCTCTATAGAAGGTTAGATAATTGCTAGGGAGACCCCACTAATTGTACACTGATTACATCTGTCACCCGATACACAGAGATGTGACAGACTGAGCACTAGGGAAATAAAGTTTGAATGATAAACAGCAAAGAAATCATAGCACTCAGATGTATACTGCTGGTTGAAAATTTTTCTTTGCTCTTTAACAAGTATCACAAATTATTTTCTAGTAAAAATAGTAAAGGAAAAATGCATTCTGTCAGTGAAAAAGGAATTGATTTATTTTGCTTACATTGAAACACTGTGCATGTCCTAAAGCTATACAGATACATGTAAACACTGCCTGCACTTGCATAATTTCATGCTTTCGCAGGTAGTACATTTCCAATAAAAGTAGTGTGTGACTGTATGTTTCAGACTTCCGAGGCTACAGTATATTGTGGTATCGATGGCTTGTAAAACCTGGTATCTCTTCTAAACATTGCTTGCCTCCTGAGAGCCTTGACAGAAGGCTTGTGTTGTTACCCAGCCAAGCTAGCCACACTGTCACGCCTCTCTTTCTCTATGTGCATGTCTGAAATGTTTGCTAGGTCCTTGTCTGGCATTTCCCTGCCATTGCAAGAGAGGCCATAGTTAGAGCATCCCCACTGAGTGTGTTAGGCAGCACATAAAAATCTCATGTGGTAGCAGTGGAGGTTTAACATAAAGGCTTATGGTAATCATATTCCACTTCCATTAATTTCAACTTCTCTATGTCAAATGCATAATGTCTGGTATTACCATTAGCACATAGCATGTTGAAATTTGAAGCAAAAACAAAGATTAATAAAACCAACCCTGAACATGCCCTTACAGAAGCTTCCAATAACTGGAAAAGTCATAAAATATTACTACAGGATTAGGTTTTTTACAGCTATCTTAATCTTTTGAAAGAAGCTGGAAGAAAGCATAAAAAACCTCTGCTTACTGTATACATTATTTCATATGGAAGTGTATTCAGAGGTAAAGAAAAGAGTACTGGGTGTTTGTCAATGAAGTATCTACTAAATTGTGCCAATTTAGTACAGATTAAGTAGTACATGCACAGTTAATTTGCAAAAGAAAGGTTAAATATTTGTTTTCCAAATACTTGGAAACACTGCTTAAAAACACAGGACAATAGGTCTATGGATTAGTATAGACTTGGAGGATATTTCAGGCTTCTGGTGTGATTCCTTCTGTGTGAAACACCTGGGCAGTTTCTTACAGTAAGTTACACACATGAATGAGCTCAGTTTAAGCATAAATCTTGACTGCTTTAATAGGTTTTTCTGTTTCCAACCTTAAGTGTTCTTCAATGAAGAAGGAGTGACTCACGCAAGAGACAACTGCATGTTGTAGAATTACGTTTTGACTTCTGTTTTTCATTTTTGCAGTAAATCCCAGTTCTGAGTCCTTTTACTGGGGCAGAAAATCTGATTCTGTACAGTAGACATAATTTCTTCATTAGTAACTCCAAGGACTGTTCCAATTTTAGGAACTTCTGCAGCAGGTCCGCCAAACTTGTTATCTGGGAGTGCAGAAACTATGTAACACTTGGTTCTCATGTAGGTTTTTCACCTCTAGAATTCATATGAAAGAAAGTTCAAATTCTAGAAGTTAAAGAATTCTGATCTCAAAAAGAGAACAATAACTTGCTGAAATGGCATGATATTTACTGCTGAATTGAAAATGTAGTCCAGACAGGTAGTTTTTGTTCTAACTGAATGCTGAAAGTTTGGTCCACCTTGACTGAATCTGCGTTAGCCAGGAGTGAAAACAGATTTATTTGTTTCTTTCTCTTTTCAATCAGTCATTTAGCAACTACATAGTTAGTTGAAAAATATCCATTCAGAGTGCATGGTATAATGATTTTATTGGTAATATTTTCATAAATGATCTGTGTCCTAAACATTCTTTTTTTTTTTTTCCTGTTCTCATGCAAGGTTTTCCATGGCTTAGAACATAGCTACCTTCATGAGTATTCTGGCAAGCAAACTCTTGAGAGAGAATTATGTTGTGCTCCTGGGGGTAAGTTACATTCTAAGGTTTTATGAATTTTTTGGCTTTTTTCCTAAAAGAGGAAAGAAAAAAAGACCATAACTTTATTTAGTTTGGGCTCATTGTGCTTGCTCATAACACATGCAGACACTTTCATCTATGACTACAATGAATGATTTTAAAATACAACATCAAATAATTTGAAACAGAAACCTAATAAATAAGTTTTTAATTCTACTCCTTTATTGACCAACCACATAATTAAAGACAATCTCAAATTGGATAAAGGAAGCTGTATTTACAGCCAAAAAAGATAAAAATATACAACTCTTTCTGTTACACTATTATTTATTTATTTATTTTAAACTTTGGCTATGGGCACTCTTTGCTCAGAACCTTAACTCTGTTTATCTTATGAAAATACGTTAAATATTTTCAACCAAAAAGATATAAAATAAAATCTTATGGTAAATATTAATGTCATAAAAGATCCTTAATATTTCTTAGAAATGTAAGTTACTGCTAAACATTTCATTTGAAGAGAAAAAAAAAACAATTTTAGGTAAATAATGAGAGATAGTGTATTTTTTATCCTTCTCACCCACCACCTTATTTTTGACTATTCACCTGGATAGCTGGACATGAGCCATCAATGTACAGTTGCAGCCCAGAAGGCCAACTCCATCAAAAGAAGTGTGGCCAGCAGATCGAGAGAAGTGATTCTGCCCCTCTAATCTGCCCTGGTGAGACCTCACCTAGAATATTGTGTCCAGCTCTGGTGCCCCCAGCACAAGAAAGATGTGGACCTGTTGGAACATGTCCAGAGAAGGGCCACAAAAATGATCTGAGGTCTGGAGCACCTCTCTTATGAGAACAGGCTGAGGGAGTTAGGGTTGTTCAGTCTGAAAAAGAGAAAGCTCCAGAGGGACCTCTTAGTGGCCTTCCAGTACCTGAAGGAGGCCTGCAGGAAAGCTGGGGAGAGTCTTTTTACAGGGGCTTGCAGGGAGAGGATGAGACGTGATGTTTTTAAGCTGAAAAAAGAGAGATTTAGTTTAGAGATCTGGTGTAAATTCTTCAGTCTAAGTGTGGTGAGACACTGGAGCAGGCTGCCCAGAGATGTTGTGGGGGCTCCATCCCTGGAGACATTCAAGGACAGGTTGGATGGGGCTCTGAGCAGCCTGTTCTAGTGGGAGGTGTCCCTGCCCATGCAGGGGAGTTGGAGCTCAATGATCTTCAAGGTCCCTTGCAACTAAAAAAAATCTGTGATTCTTTGATTCTGTGGGTATTTAGTATTAAATGCATCATAGACTTCTGCCAACATCTGTAGTACATAAGCTGTTATGTAGTTCAAGAACAAATGAAAAGACCCTTAATTATTCATAAACCAAGAGAGGGTGAGCAGCGTGTATAAAAAGTACTATTGCATTTTTCCTTTATATTGTGAGGCTAAGCATAGTACCCTTTGTGCAGTTACTGTACTGGCCTAGTCTTTTTAGGTATCCATTTATTGATAAGGGAATTTCTGCTTCTATGAATTTTGAATTGCCAGTATAAGTATTCAAAATTTTCTTGAAGAAATTAGCACCAAGTTTGGATAGTTTCAAAATTAAAAGACCTGACATCCAGAACGGTCAAAGTCAAATAGTTTCTTCAGGGAAAATAATCCAGATTTCAGGAAAACAGGTGAAGAATATGTACATACTCCCTTCTTTAATGTTTTCTTGTTTGGGGCAGTTAATCTCACAGGATAGAGGTGTAGGCTGAAAATGATTTTATTTTTTTTTCCTTCTGTTAAAACTGGTGCTTTCCTTCCCTTCTGTAATAAAGGTCAAGACTATACAGGTAAAAGGAATTTATGTGAAACCCTGTTAGCAAGCCCTGGACAGGCTCTGAGTCAGACTAGGCTGCATGTAAGTGAGACTTTCACAGGCATTTGAGTGCAGGTACCATGCACTTCAGGTTCATGCATATAAGTCAGCCAGCTGCTGAGGAGAATGGCCTCTTTCAGTCAACAAGCAGTTCAATAACGAGTTTCAGAGTTAACCTTTAGACAAATCCCACTGCCAAATGAAGACGTGAGTCACTGAACCAGTCTTTGAGGAGACAAGAAGCACAGCTCAGTTGCCAGTATGTTCTCCTGAAGGATCTGTACCTCCTGTTCTTGACATTTAAATCATGAATAGTAGCAAAAGTTCTCCAGGGGA
Source organism: Chaetura pelagica (assembly GCF_000747805.2). Lineage (NCBI taxonomy): Eukaryota > Metazoa > Chordata > Aves > Apodiformes > Apodidae > Chaetura > Chaetura pelagica. Next base: position 1,186,562 of record NW_009954101.1, on the reverse strand, counting down.
TTTCAGTTAGAGCTTATATGGAGAGAAAGAAAAAAAATCTCTTGGGCATAAAGCATAATTTTGTGGTCTGTATGAGTTTGTCTTAAGACAGAGATGGATCACTATGGGGGTACAGTTGATACAGGAACGTTATCTGCTAAGAAGCAAGAAGTGTACATCACTGTAAGATGAGGCATTGGTTTCTTTTTTGGATTCTAAACTTTTGTTTTAGCTTATGACCAAATGCATGTGAACTCAGGAGACAGTGCTGTAGTTGAGAGTAAACATGGATCTTGATTATGAAATGTGGTGCAGTTCTAGGCTATATTCCATCAGAAATACCACTGACAAAACACTTTGTCTTCCTCTGGTACATTCAGTTTTGTTGTACTACTTGAAAAATGAAATGTCTCAAAAAATAATTATAGGCATATCATTAGATGTGCATATATTATACGTGATCTTGAAAGTGCACAGAATTATGGTTGAAAGATACTAAATCCAAGAATCTTAGGAATGTCATGCCTTTTTAGGACCATGTTTTCTAGGTGCATATAGCTCTTTAATTTAGCAGAAAGTGCTATGAGAGACACAATGGCTGGAAGGCAAAGGTAGGCTAGGTCACAAATTTTTTAAAACATGAATAGTTAAGTATTGAAAGAGTCTGCTTTAGAACGTGTTAGTCTTTTCATCTCTTGCAGTCCCTAAGTAAAGGCAGGATTTTTTTAAAAAATATTTGCTGTAGTTATGGTTTTGAGGATGAAATTTTTTGGTAACTTTCCACAGTCTGTGTTATGAGCCTACGTGATTGTAATTAAAATCTATTACATTGTTCTTGAGTAATTAACTTAGTCAAATACTACAAAGGGATCCCAAATAACTTGTAGATTCCATATGGCATTTTTGTCTTTCAGTTTACTTGGCACATACCTTGGCAAAGATTTAGCATTACAGAACCACAGAATCATGGAATTGCTGAGACTGGAAGGGACTTCCAGAAGTTATCTAGTCCAGATCCCTTTCTGAAGCAGAGCTACCTACAGTCAGTTGTCCAGGACCATGTTATTTTTAAATATCTTCAAGAATAGAGATTCTACAGCCTCTCTGGGCAACCTCTGCCAGTGTTTAGTGAATAAGTGTTTCTGGTTATTCAGAGGGAATCTTCTGTATATCAGTTTGTGTCCATTGCCTCTTATGCAGTCACTGGGCACCACCAGAAAGAGCCTGGCTCTGTCCTCTTTAATGTATTTACATACATTAATAAGATCACTGAGCCCTCTGTTCTCTAGACTGTACAGTCCCAGTCCTCTCAGCCCTTCGTTACAGCAGAGGTGGTCTAGTCACTTAGTCATCTTTGTGGCCTTTTGTTGGACTCTCCCCAGTATATCCTTGTTTTCTTGCTCTGCAGAGCCCACAGCTGGACATAGTATTCCAGGTGTGGTCTCAACAGCAATGACTAGAGGAGAAGGATCATCTCCCTTGACTTGCTGGTAGTAGTTTGTCTAATGCATTCCTGGTTACCATTAGTCTTCTTTGCAATAAGGGTATATTGCTGGATCACGTCAAACTTGCTGCCCACTAGGACCCTCAGGTATTTTTCTGCTAAGTTTCTTTCTAGCTGGGACATACTTAGCATATACTTTCAGGTCTCCTTCCTCTCCACTGTAGGACTTGCCCTTGTCGAAATTCACAAGGTTCCTGTCAGCTGATTCCTCCAGTCCAGTTCCTCTGGATGGCAGTACAACACTTTGGCTATGAACCACTCCTCCCAGTTTTGTTTCATCTGCAGACTTGCTGAGCACACTCTGTCCCATCATCCAGATCATTACTGAAGATGGTTGACAGTACAGAACCCAGCATTACCTGCTTGTCTTCCACCAAAAGCATATCCTTTTTGCTCCAGCCTTTCCCAACAGGGGTCTGGGACCTGGCATTCCTCAAGTCCAAAATTGCTAGTACAGACTGAGTAGAAAAAGACATTTAGTACCTCAGCTTTTTCCATGTCTTGTGTAACCAGGTAGTCTGTCTCACTCAGCAATGCGTCCACATTTTTCCTAGTCTTCCTTTTTTATCATACGTACTTACAGAAGCCCTTCACATTGTCTTTGAAATCCCTGGCCAAATTCAGTTCCATTTGGTCTTAGTTTTCCTAATGTCATCCTTGGATGTATGGACTCTAAGTTGGGGTAGCAGCTCTTTGTTCATCCTCATAGGCCAGCTGTTACTTTTGCTTGACTTCTTACTAATTTGGATGGACTGCACCTGAGTTTGAAGAAGGTGATCCTTAAACACTAACCAGCTTTCTTGGGGCCCATTTGTCCTGCTGTGTTTTCTCTCCAGAAGGTGACAGTTGAAGACAACCATGAAGACCAAGGCCTGTAAATGTAAGGCTACTCCTATCTGTCTCTAGAGGATCTGATTGACTAGTTCTTTCTGGTCAGGTGGCCAACAGCAGATACCCACTTAGATATTTAGGTACATGCACCTTTCGAGGATGTACTGAAACCTGCATGTTCCAGTATAGAGGAACATCTGGAGCACCCTTATACTTACAGCATGTTTAGCTATTTAGATGTTTTCAGGTAAGTATCTTTTTAGCATGGCAGTACGTGAGAATGCTGAGTCATCTTAATATCAAATAAAGTGTAGCTAGTGCTTTCAAGTATTTCTTTGCAAGTCAGGGTATGGATTGACCTCAAAGACATTAATAAGTTTAAAAGGAGTGTTTTGTGATGTTGAGATTTACCTTGGATATGAAATTACACACTTTAAAGGAAGTAATTTTGTCTCTCTTCATAACTGAACATCTATTCCACCAGTTAAGAAATTTAAGTCATTCTAAGACAAGAAACAATCATTGAGAACTCAGCAGAAAATGCCTCAGGCAACTGATTCTCTTTCACATAATAGGTACAGACTGACTTTCCTGACATACCTTAGAGCAAAATGTAATCTTGGAATAAGAAGGCTAATTGGGGTCTATCGGAGCAGCAAGCTAAGGCGGAAAAGTTCACACCTGAGAGGAAATAACAGGCCATGGGTCAACAGCAGTGTGCTTTTCCTCCATGCTCTGAGGCAGCGCTGGGGATAGCAAGTCTCACTTAGAGTCTGGGGAGCTGTGCCTAGCACCTTGTGCCAGCCTCAAGCAGCCACTCCACAGGTGAGAGCACCTGAGCATGCTAGAAGGTACCATGGTCACTGGATTTTCTAACATTGCTGGTTTGTAGCCTGCCCTACCCGGTACTTGCAAGAAAACAGAATAAGAATTTGAGGTTTTTAAAGAAAATTCAATTTGTTTATGTGTTTCCACTTTTCTTTCTAGTTCTGTATTTGGCAGAATGGCACTTTTGAGTGAATTAACCGACCTGTTGTAAATCAACTGTATTTTGCTTACAGATAAAGATGTACTCTTCCAATGATAGAAAAAAAAATAAATTAAACCCAGTTATAATGTGTTTTTGAGCCAGGATGAAGTCAGTTTTCCTTTTACTGATTTTTTTTTTTTTCCTTCAGTAAGCTCTCTTTTAACTAGCAGCAAGCTCTGCAGCAAGCTAGCAGACTGAAAACACTGGTATGTTTATGTTACTGCTGAGACATCAAGGTTGCTTTGCTCTGCTACAGGGAGCAGAAGAGTCATATCTACCACCCTCCCATATGGAGGAGTGGACTAGATGGACAGGAAAATTGACCGAAGAATTCCATTCCATACATCTTATGTAAGCTCAGAGGAAGGTCAGAGATCACAGAAGAAAACTTCCTGCTTTTTCTACCCTTCTCTTCTGTCCATGGCCAGCATCCAGGGAGGACTCCATCTATCCATCGTTGTTGATCCCCAGGCCCGTGCATTCCTGACCCTCATCACTCTGCCCTCACTTTCTGTCTGCTCTCCCGCTCTCTCTGGCAGCTCCAGGACATTTCAGGACTGCTTACAGCTCAGGAGATGCCATGGGAGTTGCTGGGGGTGGGGGGAGAAATGTAATAGAAAGTAGATATCTCTTTGTGGTAGGAATATTTGTTTAAAGGAATACCTTGACACTTCGATATAAATTCCAGTCAATGCTTAAAAGTTCTTTTGCCTGTTTTTACAAATACTTTCAATGAAACTTGTTGATCTAAAAATTCTATGACAAGCACTTCTTTAGCACTGTAAACTTTTCAGCATTTTTCTTTTTTTTTTAAAAGGAAATAATTCAAAATGTTCAATCAAGCTACATGATCTACTTCTTTTCCCTCTGTTTTCTGCTTTGCTGTTGCATTAAAAATTAATCATTCTTCACATAATCATCTTGAATTTAGATTTGGATTGCAAAGTTAATGCCATATGTGAATATGAGTATCTGTGAAGGAGCTAGAATAACCACTTACAGGCAGTTAGTGTATTTAAAGAAGTTATTCTTTTCACTACAATGCTAAGGGCTTGAAGGTTTATTTTCAGCATTAAACTTTGTCTCGTAAGCTAGCCAAAATAATCTCTCCTTGCCACTAGCTAAATATCAGCAGAAAGATAAAACATGTCAGAGAAAAACAGCCAGATTACTAAAACAATAAGGTATCTTAAAGCTTCTTATTAAAAGCATATTTTAATATCAAACCATGAAAAATACAAAATGCGCTTTAAATTGTAAGAAATAATTCCTCTTCATAGTTTGATCATGTTTTTTTTCATTAGATTTTAAGACTGCCTGCAAATATGCCGGATATTTTCTGTTCTCCTTTGATCTCCTATGGATTAATATGAACCTTGAGTATAAAGTTCTTGATGTCTCTCAGATCTTAAGAAACTCAAATTGAGTGCATTAATACATCTGAAATTGATACATATAAACAGAAAGACAGTTCCTCCATACTTGTATATCTATGAAATTGCAGTAAAGACATGAAAAATACAAGGTGTTGTAATAAGTTTATCTAATTTTGTTCCTGTGGGTTTGAGATGGATGGACAAGCCTAAGTTGACAGAGAATACTGAAAAAGCCGTCAGCACTTCTCTCTCATGTTTTTGATACATGTTGCATATGATATAAAAATGGTTTTAAGAATATTTTTAGTGGTTCTCAGATTATTGTCCCTCTGCCTCCTGGCACAGCTCACCTTTACCGATCAGGACAGCAGTGTTTAGTTTTAGGGGACATGGCCTAGAAACTGAAAAACCTTTCATAGAAGAATCATGCTGTCAGAATTATAAAGAATGAATCTCAGCTGTAGAATAAATCCTCTAATCTGATACCTCATGCACATGCTTTTAATAAAAACAACAAGCATACTGGTGGAATACAGTTATCTGGATGGAGAAGGCCATGCAGTTCTAATCCCCGCTGTTAGAGAAGTCTGTGGATGACCTAAAGATACCTCTTACTAATTGATACACTTACAGAAAAGATACAAAGTTTTGTGTGAATTAGAAAATAATCTTTTCAGTGTTGTTTCCCAGTCTGCCCTATTTGTAAAAGGCTGTAGTAATCTGTAAAAGGAAGGGACAATACAAGCACAAGATAGCAGCATGAAGGAGAAAAGCTGAAACTAGGGTTTTGAAACCTACCCCAGAAAGTGTAATGTCTTGATTAATTGTTAAAGACTGGCTTTTTTATGTTTTTCAGTGTTATCTTGTCATGTATCCCCTTCAGTGCTGACGCTGCATTCTTTAAGTCGTTCACTATTTGACGTGACTATAGTCGTACCACCTGCTCACACCCTTGGCACAGCTGGAAGTGGCAAGAGTATGATCAAGGTGTTGTTGTACCAGATGGATCTTGTAACCATCTTACACCAGCTGAGAGTCTAGATATGTTTTCTGAGGGTAAGTTATATTTATTTCCGCAGCTACCATCCCCATAATGAACCTGATAGTAATCTACAGGGAATCTCCACATTGTGCACCACAACAGTGAAGGGAGACTCGCAGACCAAAGGACTCAGAAAGAAAAAAAATCCCACGGGGAATGAAGGAGTGGCAGTTCTCCCTCAGGCAGCCATTCCACTGCTAGGGGTTAAAGGACAGGGCTTAGAGACAGCTCCAGTAAGTGCAGGTATAGAAATAACAGACTTTAGGAGCTAGCAAGTTCAATTTACCTGTATAATTTTAACAAAGAGCTGGATATTTGTGAGAATCTCCACCTTCTTTTGAACCTGCAAATTTTGGAACAGGTTTCAAAGTGAATTGTAACACACCCTGCAATTCTACACAGCAGCAAATGTGTGTTCATACAAATGCACTAGGGGTAAGCTGCAGAGGTGGCCTCTGTGTGAAGAGGTCAGGGACTGCCTTTTGCTGCACACAATCATTCCAGCTAGCTCCAACAAACCCACCGTTGGACATAGCTGAGACCATCAGCCAAGCTTATGACACATCTGAGAAAATGTATTTAAGGAAGATCAGAAAGCATTAGACAGGAAGAGCAAAGAAAAAAGAAGAGTAAAAAAGGAGCAATTGAATGAGAAAAATGAGATTAATGTGACAGTGGAAATCTATCACTTTTACTGTATTGAATAGCTGAATTAGGTGTTTTAAAGGCTAAAAATAGGACGCTACATGATGCTACATGAAGAAAGAAGTATCTTAGGGAGAGATTGATATTTAATAATGGTTTAAAGTTAATGTTTGGATTCTAGTTATAGTTTGAAATGCTGAAAATATGAATTCAGCTAAGTACCAGTAGCTGTACAAGCTTTCTCAGTATACAGACTGGTGAAAAGGACATTAAATACTTCTTACACTAGAACTAGAGAGCACTGCATAGGAGTGGTCCTAATTTTGACTATTACACTTCTATGCTAGTTGGAAATTAGGAACTGGTTAATTAAAGCAGTGTCCTGTTCTCAGTGGCAGTTCAAAAGAAGTAAATTATTTCAGGTAAGGATGCTGTGTACAGAAAATGTAGCCTTGGTTATCTCTGCAGTGATTTTGAGTTTCTGTTTTATCTGGATGAGTTTAAAGCTAGAATTGCAATAGCAATGTTGCCTTTCTTATGTGGAGGTGGGGCAGTCATCATACTCTAAGACTCTGCCCTCCCTAACCTGGTGGATGAGGTGACAGTGTTCCTATCAATGTCCTAGTGGTAGCCAAAGTTTTGAATACTAGACAAAGCAGCAACGCCAAAACAGAGCTATTCCGCTCTATAACTCCTCATAGTAATAGTACATTATTACATTTACACAGCATTGAGTTAACTACAAGCTGTTGTTAATTATCTGAGAACTGGAAAAAAAGCTCTGCACACTTCTGGTTATTTTTGGTACATTCCAATATGTACATGACACTATTACCAGCAATGACATATTATTCTACAGTATTTCTTGCTTGTCTGTTAAGGACTGTGTTTTACAAATATGTATTAAGTAGGATTTATTCACAATTATATTAACAATACTTGTAAAATAGATCTTAGACTGCCAATAAGGAAACACCAATCAAAATGAAATTCTGTTTAAGAGAACACTTGGCTTTTGCCATCTCTATTTCACCAAAATACAACTCACTGGTTTACCCTGTTTCATTCCATATCTGACCTATTCTAAACTATCTATTTTGTTAATTAATCCTGACTGCATCTTCAGACTTACATGCCAACCACTGCTTCATGTTTAACTACTCAGCCTGCCATTAAACTACCTCAGACTTGAAGTTTTGTTGAATATCTTTGCTAGACTTGAAAGGTAACCTGAAAGTAAAAACTATGAAGAATGAAATAAAAGTTCAGTGAATAAAAAATAAAATGTGTGTGAAACAGCACTATTCTGTTTCAGCTTTTAAAAAAAACCAAAATTTAGGACTTAAAATTATGCTGTCAAGTAAACCAAAGGAAAAATTACCTAGAAAAACAGGACTGAAACAATGAAAATTCTGTATACATTATTACATGCACAATATGATAATTGTGGAAGGAACATAAGCAAATTATGCATTTACCAGTAAAGTCCAACTTTTAGAACAGCACAGGAAATGTTAGGGTTGAATATGAACTGCTCTTTCACTACTATTTTCAGTATTCTCTCTTACTTTTATTTTTTTCAGCTTTATGCTTGCTATATAAAATAAAAAAGTAAAAAATATTTAACTCTTCCATTAAATACTGTAATTGTTCTACTGTTAGAGAAGATCAGAGAGTAAAGTGTATACACATTACTGGCAAATCTCATTATTTGGGCTATGATGACAATACTGATAACATTTTTATCTTAAGTAGAATGGGAAAGTAAAGTACGAAACCTTTTATCATTGTTGGACCATCATGACTTATGGTTTACATCACTGTTAATAACTGTTTTTTTAAGCAAACATTAAAATTAGTGAGAAAAGAAAAATGATTGAAGTAATTTCTTTGGAATAACCCAATATTTCATCTGCCAAATGAAAATGTTACTTACAAGCAAGCGCTAGATCTCTGCTGATAGTGCAGACAGGTCAGGTCAGCTGGAGGAGAGAAATCAGTCATGGTTTGATGGCTCTGCAGGTATTTCAAGGAAATAGTATCAACTCTGCCTTGCTTTCCAAAAACGCCAGTGTAAGAAACAGCTACGCCCGTCTAACTTATGTTACATTGAGACTTCAGTGCAAATTCTTATGGCTTCTTTCTGTATGACACAACCCCTCTCTTTGTTAGAATGAAAAATTGTATTTATTCTGTGTGCATATGAGTGCTGTGCTCTATCTTGCAGGGCGACACTGATGGCAGTAGAACTGAATAGAACTGAATTCCATAGAACTAAAAAGCATTTGTATTATGTTGGGTGCAAGACTATAAATTGTTATGACTCTTTTATGATAACATAGACTAACTATCATGATTAGGCATATTATGTCCATGGAAGTCACTGACCTCTCTGTTGGAAGTACCACCAGAAATCTGTATTAGCGCCTGTTATGCGGATGGTTTTTATGAATTGGACATCTGTCTGTTAAAAGTTGAACTACAATAAAATACATGTTTTCCTTTTGGTCATTAATCATTACTTGTTACCCTGCTTCAAGTTCAAATTATTGATGAGCTCTCCAAAACCTTGTTCTCATGCCATGGTAATGGTTAGATTTCTTCCTGTCCTTAATATTGGCAGCTAGCAAGGATGCCTGCCTGTAGCTACTGACCAAAACCTAGTGACTTTATTGACTTATATCCCACAATAGTGACAGTAAATATCAGTTTTATTCTGTTGCTAATTAAAGCTATGTAAGTTTTCTTCCTTTGTTGTTGATAAGGTTAAAATTACTTGTGTAGAGATGGTTTTGCACTGCTTGCTATGGTTTTATAGCAGACCCCTTGTTGTGGTACCTCAACTCTGGAGTACTTGTCTATGTACCAAGACTGACTTGCATATGAGCAAGACAGAACTCTTTCTAGAAAATCTGCACAAGGACTTGTAGTAAACATTCAATAGGAAATTTGAGTTCTGGAAATTAAAAAGAAAGAAAGAAAAAAGAAAAATCCTAAAAGTAATTGAGATGGGGATTTTGATTAAAGATAATTTAGAAAAAAACCATATATATACTCAGGACATGCTAATTTATAATTACTTTTTCAGCTGAAAAATAAATTCTTTCCTTTGGTTTCATCTTGTTTTTATTTTAAAACCATAAATTTTTGAAACTCTTGTCCAATTATCCTTGTGAAATAGCTGTGTTTTATGCAGTCTGGTAATCTTAATTCATCCTTAGGCATCATTTCAGTATATCTTGCTGGCCTCAGATGAGGCTACTTTGTAGGGTTGAAGAAATATATCAGCTGTGTAGTTGGTAATACCCCACACCGTTGCTGCTTCATGGTTCATATGATCCACAGATAGTTTTTTTAAAGACAACAAATTGGAAGCCATTAAAAACAAGTCTCTCAGTGAGGAAGCCATTGAGAGATGCATGAGCAAACAAAGTGAAATCTGCATATGAATTTGCTGGAAATTTACACTGGAGTTTTCATTTGTGGCCTGGTTATAAATTCAGACTTTTTTTCTTCTTCATGTGTTTTGTCTGTTTTTTTTCTATGTTTGAATGTTACTTTTAATGATGTGTAATAAAGGCACAAGATACAGGATTTAGCCTATAAAATGACTTCTTAATCTTAAAATGTTGTACAGGCCTGTGAGTGATGTGAGGAATTTCAGATAAAAGGATGGTGAAAGTAGTAACCTTTGCTGCTCCTTTTTTTCTAGCTGAAAGGACCAATCATCCCTAGGCTGAGAGACAGAAGAGGTGGTATCATAGCAGTTTTTCTAGGTGCAGCTTTTTTGATACTATGAAGACGCTGAACTGGAAAGTCTTGAAGATTCAGGTGTTAGATCCCAGCTCTGGCTTTTATATGCAGTCTGGAGCACTAATCAGCATATTCTAATGCCTGCTCTATTAATGAGGTTTCTGCAGATGTGCAGATGTTTACACAAGAATGTTACTCACGGACCTCAGCCAAGTAGTTATGAACAAAAGCTCTTGAGTAATATTAAACTTGTTGCCTTTGGAAGTACACTGTTTTGTAATTTAGTGGCTTAGGGCACAATCGTATACTACTGTAACTGTGTCAGAAGCAAATAAGGTGATATTTCCTTTCCAGAAATACCAAAGTAAACAAAACAAAACAAAAAACAACCAAACAACAAACAACAAAACAACAAATCTGAAACCAATACTTTAAAGTTTATTAGCTATCACTGAATTAAAATAAATAATCTGAGTACTAACAGACTAACTAAAGAAGATGTTATTTGAACCTTGAGGAAAAAAGAATTCCACAAAATGTGACTATTCATCCTTTACAGGTGCTTTTTCAAAGATAAATATTAACATCTCAGAGGTAGTATCTGAGGATAAATTTCATATTCAAAATCAAAGAAATGGAGGGGAGCATCCATGAACACTTGACAAACAGAAGGAGGAGGCATCTGTAAAAATGTTAGCATTTTGCAGCACTGTTTCTTCTTTCTCTTAGATCTACCATTTACTTCAACAATTTATCTTATACCAAAATTATTTTTTTTTAATTAAACATTGGTAGTACATAACCAATACATAATGTACAGTCAATGATTGAGTAAGTTCAAGTTCAGCACTCACTTTTTCTTTTAACAGCCACACAAATTTCAGATAGTTACACATATTTTACTGTGCAATTTATTTTATTTTAAAATTCTGAGTAGAAAGAGGAGTCATTAAACAATAGGAAATATATGCATTCCTGTTTCTTAGGAACAGTCTGGTTATAGTCCAGCAAAACACTCAGTTTCCAACACTAGATGTGTCCTAGAGAATATCAGGCCCTACAGATATACAGGGCACAATTTGGCAGGTCTGTAAACCCATGTAACTTCACTGTTTTGATGAAATCTGTTTGTTTTATGCAAGGTAAGGATCTGTCTCAGTACAGCCTTAAACTGGAGATTTCCAAGATATTTCCTGCTAAAGGCAGGTAATCATTGCTCAGGAGCAGAGCTGTAAGAGGAAGCTTGTTAAAGAGAGCATTGGAGCTGAAATGTGGCTTAACATCATGTAAGAATCAGAGAGAAGGAGCTAATTTTAGCTGAGTTTGACACATCCACGAAGTCTTTGTGGAATATACAATGGTACTAAATACTCCAGTTCACTAAGGACTCTTAGCAAGAGATCAGATGAAAATCACACTACAACTATAGAGCTTGTAAGTTTGTAATTCACAGAAACCTACCAAATACCTTTTACCAGGCCCAACTGTTAAAAACAACACATTTTCTACACTCTTCATGAATCCATAGACAATAATGTCACAATAATTATAAAATTCTAAATATGGATTGTTTTCTTCTCTTATGTACATGCTTTTCCACTATTTTGTAACAAAAATATATACATCCCATTTTGTTTTGTGCAGCTATCTATCTATCTATCTATCTATCTATCTATCTATCTATCTATCTATCTATCTATCTATCTTTCCTCAAATAGAACAAGTGCCTTACAAAGGTCACTAAATAAAATATTAATACAGACACAAGGTCCTTCAGTACATTCAAACAGATATTTCTTGGCAATTTGCTACTGATTTACACAGGACTTACAAGTGTATATACATGTATAAAAACATAGAAAGATCCTCTGAAGGTGTAATATAATAATAACAGAAATATTAACATGCTACATAATGTGCTTGACCAGAGCCACAGGGAATGGTTACCAAGTCTCTAAGACAAAATAAGATCTCCACTGAAGCAGAGTTGCAGAACTAAGCATCTTTTTATCTGTAAGTGCTGGCATAAATATTTTTTGTGCAACATTCAAGGAGCATAGAAATCTGTGAACTGCTGAAGTCTTTAAAACTGGTTGCAATGTTCAACAGAAGGGTTATTTTAAATCATACTGAAGTTGAGATGCCATGGATAGGTTCAAACAGTTTGCATATAAATTTGGAAACAAGAGAAAACCAGTGTGTTAGAAGAGAAAAAAATGGAATGTATTTTCTTGCAGTTTATTGTTAGCAATGCTGGACAATTAAAAAAATAAATATAATAATAAATTAAGGATATTATGCTTTATTATTTTTAAGTAAACATTTGGGACAGTCTGTCAATTTTTGGAGCAGTGCTGAGTAAGAGTGATGCTTACTCTGCACTCAGATTGGACCCTTGAGGCAGAACGTTGTCACACAACGCTTTTTAATTACAGTCCTTCCTCATTGCTCGCGGAAGTTTGAAATTTACTGATCTCTTGTTCTAAGAGCAAATTGCTGCCTTTCCCTCTGGAGGCTGGACTGCATGTTGTGGCTTGGGAACAGGCACAGAGTTACCATCTGCTCTGTTCTGCCTCCCTGCCTCCTTAGGCTTCATGCTCCATGGAAGAAAATGGAGCAAAAAGCCACATTTCCTTCCATGCTACCTTTATCTAAAGACTAGTTAGCCTGAACAGAAATCATCGGCGTATGCTGAGTCATAATATCTTTCCTCATTAGTTTTAGCTTCTAGAAGCATCTCATCACGACTCCTGTTTTCTGAAAAGACTGGTGTTTTAGTGACTGATTTAAGTGAAGAAGACCCTGATGTGGTCCCTTAGTGATTATGAGACCAGGAATGAGACAGTAAACATTACTGAACTGCTTCAGAATATTTTACAAACTAGTCATCCCTTGCAGCCCCCAGGTATCACATTTTCTGTGTTGCTCTAAATAATAATTTAAAAAATGAAAAAAAAAAAATAATAAAAACCCAAACAAAAAAACACCAAAATCAAACCAAACAAACAAAAAACAAAGCAAAACAAAACAACCAAATAAACAAGCAAACCAAAAAGAAGACACACCACAAATTTGGCTGAATATGAAAAAATTAGTATACATGATGAGGAAATTCACAAGCATTTGTATTCTTGCTTTTTATTTTACCTGATACAGTTACTAGTAATTTAATCTGATCAACAAATACAACAAGTTGCTCTGATAACAGAGTTAAGAAACACTTTTGAGCATTTATACATTAGTTTCCATAAATAGAAAAGTGTGTATATCCCAGAAGTTTACTCCTCAAGGACCACGACTCCACAAAACCCTCTTCAGCACTCTGAAACCACTTTTAATCTTTTGCACGAAAAACCCCTCAAAACAACAGAACCCAGCAAAGCCATATGTTGTGATGAGAGAAAAGGGACTATGAAGGACAGTGGTAGCACCTTCAGTCCTTCCAATAACAACAACAAATTATTTGTAAGGTTTAAATGCACAGAGACAGTCCAATTTAAAGAGGCGGTTAAATTTAGCAATTGCATGCTAAGCTCATCACCAGCCTCATAATCACTCCAAAAATATCCTTATGGTCCTATAGTCTTAATTGAGACCATTTTGGGGTGGGTTGGTTTTTGGTTGTTTTTGTGGTGTTTTTTTTTCAGAGTCTGCTAGACATTAAAAACTGGAAGTGATAGAATGCTGGAGTTCTGTTTCATTGATCGCAGCTTTTATTCTTTTTGCAAAATAAGCACAATTTTGAAAGACCTTATTTGAACAAAGTATAAAGACCTAATTCACATTTTTTGGCATACCAGGAGCACTATTTAAATCTTTATAGTCAAGTACGTTCAAAAGCAGGAAGGGCAAATATCTCCTTTTTATTGCTGATGAAGTTTTTAACTGCTAAGAGAAATTCTTGCAGCAGTCCATACAAAACATCACAAAAAGGCTTTTCAATTCACCTGAAACATTTAACATCTTCAAGGTTAAGTGGTATTGGCAGCTGTTTCATTCAATGAAAGCTATGAACTGGGGGTTTGAACACGGAGGTCACAAATTCAACAAAATTCAGAGTCTGTGATAAATACAAAATGTCAAGGAAAAGGAAGAAGATTTTTATTCTGGAGTATTGAGCCCCACACAACTGTAATTCAGCAGCATCATTATTTAAACTATTCCGTATGTGGGGAAAATATTTATTCTGGCAAAGTACTCTCACAAGGGCTTACTGCAGAGAAAACAGTGCTTGGCAAAAAAAGTATTTCTTAATGTTTTACTCATTTGTTGGCTTCTCTTTTCAGCCCATAGAACATTCAATAAACGTGACAATTATTGCTTAAACATTCTAAAGAAAAATTTACAATGATTTATTGATTAAAAACAAGGCTATCTCTTGTTATAATATCATCAAGTTTGATAAGTAGTAAAAATAATAATTTAAGCTGCACAGATAAAATTAAATTGTGGTAACATTTTCACGTTTAATAGTCTGATTACACTGGGCTGAGAAATGTATTTCTTGCAGTTTAGTGAAAAGTACCACTCTTATGATGTTGAAATGAAAATTTTTAGATTCGTTAGTTTAGTTTAATTTTCTTCACTATTTCATAGTGCAAGGAAAGAATTTTTTATTTATTTTTTTTCTTAAAAAGAAGCTCATAGTGAGAATACTGATGAGAAAATGTTTATTGGTTCTTGTGCTCTACACAGCATCAAGGCTTTGTATTGTTACTCTCTGAATCATAAAGGAAACTTGGTTTGGAGGTTAAATGAAACAGGTTTCTGAGAAGTAAAGACCTCTGTGCACATTAATGTAAAAAGCAACTATAGATGTGTTGGCACTGGAGTAACAGCAGGAACATGCAAGCAGCTTTATCCATGACTATTTGTTCACGTACTACTTTTTTATTCTCCAGATATAACACTGAATATACAATAGGCAGCATATGTGCCACTTCTACCCTCTTTCAGTACAGCCACATACATTTAAGACAGGAAAGGATGTCTTTTATTTTTTGCCTCATTAGAGTTCTCAGTGCTAACAGAAATTAACATCTTCCTGGACCTCTAGGAAATCAATGTTGTTGATACCTGTTGATCACTGTTCAATGACTGCGTTGGCAGGGAAAGTCAGCCCCTCCTGGGAGGAACACAAACTTACCTTACATGTGACCTGATCAAGCATCTGAGGCTTGGAAATATTACAAATTCTGCAAGATAGTGAAGAGCAATGTTAAGTAGCCTCCTTCAAGATAGAAGACTTAAAAAGATGGGTTTGTTCAAATCATAATGCAAAAATAAGTTGAAGAGTTCTGCTCCATGTGACACATTATTAATATATTCAGTGCCAGCTGAAGCTCCAAGCATAACAGAAAGACTGCAACACCAACGACTACCTGTCTTTAAGTAGACCTGTTGCTAACAGTGATGTTAACAGTGGTGATTTAAGGAAGAAGAGTTACATTGCAATTGGAAAAAAATTACAGTTTTCTGATTTACAAGATTCTCAGTCTGAATTGCATACAAATTTGACATTTTATTTTTTAAAGCACATAGAAGCTTAAAAATAATCAATATGTTGCCATCATCAGACACCTATTGAGAAAGGAAAAAAACACATCTAGAACTGGCAAAACAAATTTATAACTCTTTGCTGCTATTAATTCAGGGGGGAAGGTGCTAATCTTGTAAACTTAATGTTACAACCCAGGCAGAGAAATATGTGGAGGTTTAAAAACATTTGCTTGAACATTTCAGCATTTTTACTAACATCAGAGTCTGAGTTTTTAAAGTGTTATGGGTTCCTCCACAACATGCAACTGCCTACACTTTCTGTTTAATCAAACTCTGGTGGCTTGTGAGCAACACACCTTGTATGGTTATAACATTGAAAGCACAGCAACAGAAAGAATAATGACATCACAAGACCATAAGCACAGGGGTCTAATTTCAATTTTATTTTCTTGAGTAGGAGAGTATTGTCATAAAATCTAAGAAGGACTGAGTCATCTTTTTTCAGAAGTTATGATTTAAAAGTACATAATTATTACTCTTTTTGTATATTTTCAGTGACATTTATGAAAATCCTTAGCTGTTTGAGAGCACTAAGAAACTGTGATAACTGAACACATATTTTTTGCACTGATTGAATAGCTCCAAAATATCTAGTTTGAAACTTTTATTAATAGTGGAATGTTTAAGATATTTGTCATCAGCCTTGTGTGGATTTTTTTCTCCCAAGTTCAGACCAAGCTTACATCTTCCAACACAAGACCAGACAGAGTTCTGGTTTCATCTCCATTTTTCTCTGTGGTCTAGAATGAAACAGTTTTGTTTCTCCACTCGTAAAATTCTGGGGTACAAAATAAAACATTTCTCATGAAAATTATTAAGCTTCTGAGTTTTGTTTTCTTTGTTTTGTTGTTTTGTTTGTTTTCTAATTTTGCCAAATATATTTGTTACAGAAAATATAAAACTGTAATAGTGAGTCACCACACAAAAAATATTGAGGATACTAGCTGTTTAGCTTAAATAAGAATATTTAATTACAGTAAGTTACTTAGAGTTATAATATTATGTGATTTATGCACTTTGCCTGGTTTTACATACTGAGCATGGGTAGGTAGTTTTGCTGAAGCCTGAGGCAGGAATAGAGTTAATTTTCTTAGCAATTTTCCTGGTAGCTGGTACCAGTGTTTTGTATTTTTAGTGTGAAAAGAATGTTGGTAGCACACTGATGTTTTTTGTTCTTAAGTAATGTTCTTCCTAAATCTGGGACTTCTCAGTTTCCCATGTTATGCTAATGAGAAGAGGCACAAAAGGACCTTAAATGAGAAGATAAGGAGGCTTCAACTGTCAGCTGACACAGCAAATTAACAGTAAGAGCAGTCAGTGGCTTGCCTGGAGACAGAAGTAGAATCCAACAAGGTGTTAGAAGACTCTAGACCATCACCATTGGACTTGAGGACAGAGCATATGAAGAGCATGTGAGATGTAGATGCATAGTTCACATGGGTATAATTATTCAGGATTTATTTCTATTAGAATCATAGAATGGTTTGGGCTGTAATGGACCTTAAAGATCATCTAGATCCAACTACCCTGCATTGGAAGGCACACCTCCCACTAGATCAGGTTGTTCCAAGCCCCATCTAACCTGGCCTTGAACACTTCCAGGGACAGGGATTCCACAACTTCCCTGGGCAACCTGTTCTAGTGTCTCAGCACTCTCACACTAAAGAATGTCCTCCTAATGTTTAGCCTGAATCCCCCCTCTTCCAGTTTTGACCTGTTACCTCTTTCTTCTCACAACAAGCCAGTGTAAAAAGTCTGCCCTCAGCTTTCCTGTGTGCCCCTTCAGATAATGGAAGACCTCTATGAGGCTTCCATGGAGCCTTCTCTTCTCCAGGCTGAACAACCTCAACTCTCTCAGCCTGTCTTCATAGCAGAGGTGCTCCAGCTCTCTGATTATCTTCATGGCCTTCCTCTGGAATCTATCCAGGGGCTCCATGTCCTTCTTATGTCATGAGCTCTAGAACTGGACACAGTACTCCAGAAGGGGTCTAATGACAGATAAATTGAGGGGGAGACCTTGACCTGCTGGCCACAATTCTTTTGATGCAGCCTAGGACGCAGCTGGCTTTCTAGGCTGAAAACACACATTGCTGGCTCATGTTATGCTTCTCAGCCACCATCACCACCAAGTCCTTCACCTCTGGGCTGTTTTCAATCCATTCACCACCCAGCCTATATTTGTGCTTGGGATTGCCCTGGCCAAGGTGCAGAACCTTGCACTTGGCCTTGTTGAACTTCATGTGGTTTGCACAAGCCCACTCTTTTTTTTTTTTTTTTTCCTTTTCTTTTAATTGTTTGGCATCTCTATGGAGGTACCCAGTTTGAGCTGACCCTGCTGCAGTGCCTTTCAATTAAATTATTTATTTTATAAAAACAGATGCCTCAGACCCTGCTGGAGGACATCTAGGTAGAGCCTTGAAGAAGGACGAAGCATGCCTGAGAGTCAATGTCTGTGTGAGGGAGGCATGAAAGGAGCACCTGCTGGCTTGCTGGAATCTCCTGCTGCAAAGGCACTCCAGTCTGAGAAGTTAAATGCTCATATGGTGTGTGTGTGCAACTCCTTGAATCGTGGGTGAATGCTCAAGCAGAAGCCTCTCCTTCAACAGACAACCTTTTAAATGCTATCAATAGCATAGACACAAATACTGAAGAATCAACTAATTCACCATCAGAAAAGGGATGTGAATTCTTTTAGATCTTACCTCAGCAAGGATCCTGAGAAGACAAGGTGTCTTGTCTTACACCTTTAATCGAGTCCTTATTTGGTCAGATATTAAAACATTACTTGCAGGTTGTGACTATTTCTTTGGTGTATTGGTTTGGTTTGTGTTGTTTTTTGTTGGGTTTTTTTTCCCCTGCAGTATGTTGCAGACAATGAACTTTTCAGCTGAGGAACAGAAAGTAACTTGGGCACATTGCTCGGTGGACACCATCAGTCAGATCAAGTATTAATAGAATTCGAAGATGTGTGAAAGGAAGCAAGTAAATCTCATAACTACAAATACTCAAGGAATTTTTAGAAGTTTAATTCCACCCTTCCTAGCCTCACAATCTGCTTTGTTTAATAATTACATTTACCAGCTTGAGCCAGCTGGCAAAATTATCAACACAGCTAAAACATCTGGAGTACTTTTGGAAATGAAAACAAAAGTAAGAGGTGGAGAAAAGCAGCAAAGATGAGCAAAAGACAGAAAGGATTTAAGTTTTCTAATGCACAGAGCAAGAATATTATGTTGTGGAGGGAAATGAAAGAGAAGCAAGAGTCTTCCAATTCACCATGATATATTTACTGCCTCCTTAAATGCACATCTCCCACCAGGTGTCTGATTCTCATGAGAGTTTGGTACTTTCAAAACAATACACATTTTCAGTGCTCCTTCTTAAGCCAAGGAAAGCCTCCTGTTTATTTTCATGGTCAATTTCATTAAACAAGGAGGAAAATTAATAAAGAAATGGGCAGCAAATAAGATTTTACAAAGAGGTGCACTAGCACATATACAGACATTTGTATGCTTTTTATAAGGTAGAGACAGATTCAGTAGGGTAAGAAAATGTAAAGACTGTATGCAAAGGTTCTCTTTCAGAACAAAATGTCTGCAAGCTGGTTTTAATTTCCTTTTAGCAGCCCAAAAAATATTGCAAGACTATCTAAAAGTTGCTATAGTAGATAGTTTCATTTTTTCAGGAAATGGGAATTATTTGGTAACTCTGGGAAGCATTTTTACCATGAGACAGATTGTTTACCTCATCACTTGCAGAGGTTTTTTTCCTTCTACCTCTCCTTAGTGAGTAGGGAGCAGGTAAGAAACAGTAGGCAAAGTATTGCTGGGTAAAGGTGTTGTTATTATCCTTCTGGGCTGCAAAATTAAGAAGATTTCAGCTAATTCTTGAACTCTCATCTGCCTCTTGACATTTTTACTTCTAGAACAAAAACTAAAAACACAGATGGGGTTTTCATTAATCAATATAAAATTAAGTGAATCTCAGTTGCTGGTGTAGAAGAAACTCTTTCAGTATAATGACAGTGATGAAAAGATACAGCATTTAGACTTGCTGCTGAGTAATAAATAACACTTACTTTATGTTTTACACTATCATTTGAACTCATAAGAAAAGGGAGATAGATGCTAAAGGAGATAGATTCTTTGCCTTGGTGAAATATTAAAAGGATGACCTGAAGCAAGCAAAGTGATATCTTGCCTTTTCTACAACTTTCTTTTAGAGTAAAAGAAGAAATAGGAAGGATGAAAAGTTATTTTCTTTTCAAGGACTCATGTGTTCCAAGCACTGAAAACAGAAATCATGTGATGTTCACAGCTTTGGCTGTACAATAATGTTTGCATCAGAAATGCTATCGCTGCATAGCAAAGTCATGCAAGCTCAATGGCATGTGAGCTGGGATCCAGGTCTGCTAAAGCCCCTGGGAATCCTTCCAATGATGGCAGCATGGTCAAGATTAAGGCTGCAAGATGCAGGTCTTTCCTTTCACTAAGTAGTAACACATTTAAACCCTGTAACAAAGGTGCAAGTGTAGATTGTTATTAAGACCTCAGAAACCTCCTTAAATTATAAAAGTAGTACAGCAGATTTTACTTGATCTTATTTCACCATTTGATTTCTCATGTTGTAATTAGTATGAATGGATCAGATTCTGCCTATTACTACAAAAGAAGAAGGCAGGAAGACCATTTTTCTTATTTACTCTACCATGGAGGTGATTCATTAGAAGCGGGAGAGAGAGAACAAAAAATGTTTCCAGATGCAAAAAGAAAACTGAAGCAGGAAACTATGAATTCAACACCCTTAAGTTGGAATTTATTAGAATTAAAGCATTATTTTACCTTGCTAAGTTCTCCATAATTTACTACAATATTGAGCTGTTTGGTTTGGTTTTGTTGTGGAGTTTTTTATATGTGTGACAATGCCAAATGCTTTGCAGACACCAAGATTGCAGTTACAATGGAGTATTGGGAAAAAAACATTTATTGGCAGAAGCTGAAGAAAATGTTGAAAGAATTTTTATGTCCATCTTCTCTCAAACTTAAAATTAATCAAAGTGAAAGTCTCCAATGAAGAGTTGAATTTCTGTTATGAGAAATGGATTTTCCATTACATTGTTTTCCTCTGGAAATGATCGATTATAAGAAACCGTGGAAGATGGGGGAATATTTTTTCCTCCAATATATTTCTTTTTCTGTTCTCTTCAGAATGTGAGCAAAACCCAAAGCCATCCCACTCAAGTTTGTTCTTTCTGGCTGTAGATGACTTTCGAATTAGCTTAACCTTGTGTTTTGGCTCAGTGTGTACAAAGCAGCTGGTAAACATTCTTATGTTTTTAATCGTCCTTCCTGGAAAACCAAGTCATGTGAAGGGGAAAGATTTGTATTTTGGGTAGGCAGGAAGGGAAGAAGGCAAGAACTTCAGGGCAGAATCACACTAGTGGATATTAACTTAAAAAGCTTTACATTGTCAGGGGGGAAAAAAAAAAAAAAAGAGTGCCTTAACATAACTGCTTTTACTTAGAATTAAACAAGCAAGCATGCTATAAAATGAGATATCTAGAGCAGCTTACACAGAATGAAATTACACCCAAATGCTAAAAGCTAACATGCATCTAATCAAAAGATTATCTTGACACGTCTAATTAATTTGAGTGGGTTTACATGGACATTTTGGATATGCAGGAAGTTCTAACTACTCTTCGGAGGTGTCACTTATAGCATGACAAAGTGAAATGTAAATTATACTGTTGTATGGTGTTTATTCTTTGTTTATTTGTGAAATGTAAAAACAGATATGGTAGCATTTATGCAAGTCATACATCTTGTCTTCAAGGAGTTAAAGTAAGTAAATGAAGCTCCACAATTTTCAACTGGTGGGTGGAAGGTCTCTCCTATTTTTTTCTTGGAAGGACAAGTAAGGGAAAGAGAGAACTTCCTTTGGCTGAATTTAGTAAAATAAAAATATACAGGAGAGCTTCAAGGTTTTAGGAGAGTATGGTAGAGGACACTGTGAGCAAGAGGAAAGAACCAACAGCTGCTTAACCTGATTCTGTCTTCAATTCAGATAAAAATGAGAATAAATCAGTACTAGGAGAAGAATGTTTTATTTCATGTTCAGGAAGAAAAGATTAAACTTATGCAGTCATCTGACATTTTCTCTTGAAATTACTTCAATCATCATGAGAGGAAAAACTGACTAAGGAAAGAAGTCAACAAAGAAAGACAAATAGAGTAGATAGCTTTTGCAAACTTGAGTTTTAAAAATATGTTGTTATGCCTTGCTTCCACTTCATTCTATGAAAAAAAAAAAAAAAGAACGACAAAATTATTTTTAGACAAAAATTGGGACAATAAAGCTCAAAAGGTGGAAATTAGTGAAGAAAATACAGTTGAAACATTTTGCTGATAGATTATAATGATCACTTAAGACTGCTAAGTAAATTCCCTCCTAAGGTCTTCTAGCATGTTTCACATGTCACTTTAAGCTCATTAAGAATAACTATTGTTACCAATACAGACTCACTGAGGCCAGAAGAGACCTCTTGAGATCTTTTAATCCAACCATCCCCTGCTCAAGCAAGGTCAGCTAGAGCATGTTGTTCAGGACTGTGTTCATCTGGGTTTTGAGTACCTCTAAGAATGAACACTTCACAAACTCTCTGGGTAATCTGTATCAGCATTTGACCACCCACCAGTAAATAATAATAAAAAATTAATAATTATTGTGTTCAGATGCAGTTTCATGTGTTTTAATTTTGCTCACTGCCCTTTCAGTGGGCACTGCTGAGAAGACTCTAGTCCCTTTGTCACCATTCCCATACATCAGGTATTTATACATGTGGATAATATCCTTCTGAGCCTCCTCTTCTCCAGGATGAAGAGTCTGGGTCTCTTTGCCTCTCCTCATAGGAAAGATTCTCCAATCTGTTAGTCATCTTTGTGGCCTTGTGACGGACCTGCTCCAGTAAGTCCATATCTTTCTTGCACTGAAGAGCCCAGAACTATGCTCAGCACTTCAGATGTTTGGTAAAGAAAACAGATAACCTCCCTGGACCTGCTGGCAATGCTCTGCCTCAAGCAGTCCAGGAGGCTGTTGACCTTCCTCACTGTGAGTAAGCACTGCTGTCTCACGGACAGCTTGCTGTCCACTAGAAACCCAGGTCCTTCTCTGCAGCACTGCTTACCAGCCTGTCAGCCCCATGATGATGGCACTGTACTATGGAGTTCAGTTTCAAACTCAGAAGAAAAAGTGTTCTCAGAGACAGGAGAGTGTATCACTTCTGTATCGTAATATATAATTATTAATAAGATTTAAGGCATGATGTCTAAGAAGTACATTGTTAGAAAACATTAACTGAATTTTCAATTGGATTTTATTTTCAACATTTTAGTATGAACCTCTTTCTTGTGCATTGAACCAACTTGTCAAGATTGTACTTTGCAAAACAATATTTATGAAAGGTTACCTGATCTCTGAGAGAAGGTACCAAGTGAAGACTATTTACTCAAAAGAAGCACTCCAGGAACATTTTACATTTAACTGAAGTTACATCTCTTCACAGACTTTTTTTTGTTTTGTTTATAGAAACATTGTGAACAACGTTAACACTTTAAAATCAAATTTCACCAAAAGCTCAAGCTCATTTCTCCTGGGGACAGAAGAACTGATGGAATTTCAGTCATTTGGAGTCAACACTGCGGGAGAACTGGAAAGGAAATTTTCATTCTTATAAATTTAAAAATTAGCTCTTAGATTTCTGTAAAATCTTCATTTGAACCATACACATTGTCTCATCCTGGCAAGAATAGAGATCTCAGCTTTTGCTTTCTTTCTCTAATGTACACTTGACAGTATTTATGATGTCAGACAGCTTCGTACAGTGAAAGATTAAATTAATACTAAAGACCAACAACAGTCCAGGAAGGCTGAGCTGAAATAAAAAAAAATAAAAATAAATAGAGTTATGGTCTTGCTGGAGTTTATGATAAAAAAGTGCAGTAAAATGACAGCATTCTTATTGAATAACATTCACCTCATTGTCATGATTTATGCTATTTTCCTGTTTGTATAATTTAGAGTGACCTAAGACCAAATGTGGCTAAATATTTTTAAAGAAAAACAACAAATCCAAACCTAGAAACAACAGAACAGGACAAATGCTTAGTCCAATAATGCTGAGTTAGCTCCTATCTCAATAAAAGGGGTTATTTTTATCTTAAGAACTAATAAGCTGAACAGGAGACAAAAATGTTTTATTCCTTTCTTTTATATTTTTTTTATCTTTTAGGGTACACACTTCATCCTACAATGGCATACAGCTGTGTCTGATTGAGACCAGTGAAACACATGCAAGATAAATAGTTCTAGTTTAAGTATTACATCTCCAGTGACCATGAGATGACTTAAAATTGAATCAGGTGAGATAAATATTCTTTCAGCTTAGATCACACTTTCTCAAAACGGTATGTCCTGAGCCCTGATACCTTTTCATACTCAGCTACATACTGCTTTCCTCATTCAGTTTATGTAATTGCAGCAAATCCTTTCTCTTTAGTCTGGGTGTTTCAGAATCAGAATCTATGTTTTACTGTGTCTGTCTAAATTACTGTTTGTCATTCAGTGCATCCGCAAAAAACTTTCTATAACAAAGGTGTCTGCAGATTCCAAAATTCAAGCAGGCTGCCTGAATAAATGAGAATAAAAAGTCTAAAGTTACGAGTCTGAAATTGGAACATTAAGAAAGAGAAACATTTTAAGCTCCAAAGAGGCTGGAAGCACCTACAAAAGCAATATAAAATGTAGAAGATGTTGGACTCATACATGCATTACAACAGCAATGATGATAAAAAGGTATTATACTAGGGCACATTGAAATGCATGATGCACTGGTGCACTAGAGCTGCCACAGACCCTCTAGATGGAAATAACACTGGTGTTTCTAGCTTCCTATGAACATACTTGGCTAAGATGGATGAAGAAGCTCCTAGGATAGCTTTTTGACTTCCAAATGGAAAAATTTTCCTCCTTTCTGACTGCCTTATTTCTCAAATAATGTTTTAATTTTGTAATTTGTGGTAAAATTTCAGAATAAGATTGAGTAACTATGGCAAAAATATGGAACTGAAACAACTGGACTCTCTTGATGGCTCCGGTACATAACTCCCACCTAAACTCTGCTTCTCAGGTCTCAATCTATAAAATGGGTGATGCTTCCCTGCTTGAATGAAGTGATGGTTTTCAATAATGTTGTTCTATTAAAAAATAAAATAAAATTGAGAACACCTAAGTAAAGACCTGAAAGCGCAATGCACTTTCTGTTCATGAACAAGGTGACTTCAGTGGGTTCTTGGCTCTCATGGGTGCATTTTTCTCTTCTATATGCTGTCTCCTAATTTTATTCTTCTAGCAAAGCGAGCTGACACCTTTTGTGTCCTTCCAGCACAGCTTCAGATTGGACTGGGAGTCGAAGGCATTTTTAGAAATAACTTACATTTTTCTTTCTGGGTCAATAGACTAGAGTTCTTATTGCTTCAGAATCTCCCTTTAGTAGACATATCCTCTGCCACTGCCTGATTGACATTTCCTATCCATTTCCAGGTCAGACACTCAAGTGATCCAAATCTTTTTGCAGCAGACAAAACAATACTATGTGGAGCTTTTTTTTAATCCACTTACCAACAGTCCTGGTTTTCCACATTTTAACATGTGCAGTATTACTGCTTCTATGGAAAAAGAGATCTCTACTGAAATTAAATGACACAGTTCACAGAATGAATGACACAGTATGTTAGTTAGATGCAGTGACTTTCAGTGCCAGGCATTAATAATCACTTTTTTGTACATCAATTTCTGACAGCTGCAACTGAAGGTTTAGAGTTTTGGAATTTTCTCACAGAGATTGTGCCCTAAGCAGGGCCTGATAATTTCTGTCAGGCTGACAGACAGGAATTGTACTCTTTTCAGTGGAAAAAAAAAAAATCTCGAGCTCCCAATACTAAGTCTCTCTTTATCTTAGTTTTTCCTCCTGCTTTTCAGAAGCTGTGTTGATACTAGAATAGACTGTAGAAATGGAAGGACACTGGCCTCAGAGGGGCTCAAAAACTGACAATAAGGAAAATTACATGGTAATTCACAAAAAACTGGGTGAGATCAGTGACTCATTGCCACTGAAGAGACATAAAAACTGAAAGGAATACTATTTACAGATATACACAGGTGTATAAGTAAATCATACGCATTGTAGAGATTCTTTATTCTTTTAATGCCCTTAAAGTATTTGAATAGTTTTATGATATATTTCTTTCCCTCATTTAATTTATTGTACTTACTACAAAAATAAAAGAAAGCTGGTGTTCAATTCTAAGAGAGTTGGTGTCCAGCATTGTTTTCATAAACTGGATAAAATTCAGATAACACTATTATCATGGCCAGCAGTGTGTGGACTGTGTTCCATCAATCCTAACTCACACTTACTAGCTTTTCACTGTGTGTTATCTACATAGGAGACAATTCACAAATTTATTCACCTTTTGACTTTTGAACAAATTCAGATTCTCATAAACCAGAGAAATTTTTTCTTCTTCCCAGTATCACTCAAAAGCTTTGAGTAGGTATTATTTCTGTGAAAATACTGTACATATGTGATGTTTATCTATTAACATGCATAGAGCCTAAATCCATTGTGTACACCTTTTCCTGACAAAAAAAAATTAATATATTAAAAAATTAGAAATATATACATTTTTAAAGAAAGCATTCTATCTGGGATTTCTCCTTCAATAATGACTGCATTTCTAGTAAAAAACTGTAACTGTGTAGTAGACTAAGGGTCTTATTAATCACTTTATTAATAGAAAGTTCCTATTCTAGCTTCACATAAAGTCAGAACTTAAGTATTGCAGGAGAACATCATGTCAGCTCAGTCCTCTTAACTTGTGTAGTTCTACATAAAAATAAACAAGCAATGTTCATCAAGTCAGACACAGAGAGAAAGATAAAAGTGAAGGATGCATTTCAGGTATCTTGTTCCCCCAGGAAAGCAGACTATTGAAGATACAATTTCTCTGTTACATGTGAATGCACCAGTCCCTGGATTGCCGTTTATCCATTGTTTTGATATTTTAATATTTTTTTATTATTATTATTTTTTTTTTCAGGTGGAGTATTTTTGCACCTCGATTTTCTCTGAAGCAGGCAAGTTGTTCACCAAACACCAATAATCCCAAATTTATGTTCACTTTAATGAGCAATAAAGCAGTAATATCCCTCAGTTTTGTAAAGACAGCAGAAAATAACAGATAAAGATTATCTTTTGTATCCAGTAATCTTGGTATGCAAATCAGGAGTAAAGTGCACAGAATGCTTCAGAAAGCATAACAGAGTGATACTGGAGCTAAATAATTTCAACATGACTAAAGGGAAAACTATGTGCTTTTTTTCAAATGGACTCAGCAGAAAGAATGAAGGAAAACATTCAGGGGAATATAAATTATTTTAATTGTTGATAATAGCAAAGTTTCCATGCTTCCTCTTCCAAGGGAAATTATCTTTACCTCTATTTCTCAAATTCCTCTTCTAATTCCTGTTCTCTGTTCTGCCATAAAAAATGAGCTGTTCAGTTGAAAACAGAAAGTACACTTATATGTTCAAGAAGTGCACCCAAACATGCATGTGTGAACACCTCACCAGTGCGATTTTCCTCTCAGAATGGCCCTTTGCTCCCTTTCCCATTCATCTTTCAAGCTTTGTTTGAAAATGTAGATAAGTAAACTGAATGCCTAGTGTATCTTGCAAAAGCAGCAATTAAGCATACTGTACAATAGATATTCTGAATTTGATTTCGTGACCTGAGAACAAAAGTAGTAAACAACTTAGCAGACATCACACTTTCTTCTGTGACTGCATTAAAGTCAGCCCTTCAGATAAAATAAACATGGTAGCCCTAGTAAGGTTGATGAATTTGCAGCCATTAAGAAGATAGTCCATTATATTAAGCTAACAGTCAGTTTTAACAAGAAAAATTATTTAACCTTTTCACATATAGCTTTCCAAGTAGCTTCAGAGTGACACATAGCAGACCATTCCATGTTTTCATTTGTCCAAAGAACCACATGGTCAAGCATGAACAGTAATGGTCTATAAACCAAATTTGAGAGCAATTAAGATACAGAATACTGCTTTGTGTATAATCAAAATGTATTTTTGTCTTTCAAGTTTGTGTTACAAGAGCTCTGTATGACATCAATGTGCAATACCTGAGAGGATCTTTTTTGTACTTCTGTAAGACTTTAAATGGTAGATTTTTTGCTTGTTAGATACTTTTTTTCTGAAGCTATTCCATGTTTGTAACATGTGATTCAAATGACAGTACAAGGTTGTATGCACTTCCACTAGCAGATGTCTCCTCAGACAAGACTTGTGTCAGTAGAATAATAGAATCATGGAATATCTCAAGTTAGACGGCACCCATAAGGATCACCAAGCCCAACTACTTGGTTGTCACAGGACTAACTCAAACCAAACCATATAATTCTATGCAGATGCTTCTTGAACTCTGATGGGTTTGGCCCCATATCCACTTCCCTGGGGAGTTTGTTCCAGTGTGGTGACCACACTGTCAGTGAAGAACATTTTCCTGCAAGATGTTCAGAAAGACTAGGAAAGGAAGAAGAGATGGAGGTGCTGCCCTCTTATGTAAAGAAACAGAGTGTGAAGAGTTGTCCCTGAAGAATAGCCATGAGCAGGTTTAAAGATTATAAACAGGAATTAGGAAAAGGCAGCCTTGTAGTTGTAGTCTACAATCCTCCTAATCAAGTGGAACCTATCAATGAAGCCTTCTTACTCCAGCTCCAGGAGACATTGCATTCACAAGCTTTCATCCAGCTGAGGAATTTTATCACCATGACCTCTGCTGGAAAAGTAGCATGGCAAGATGCAAGCAATCCAGGACTGCCTTGATGACAACTTCTAAAGACAAGAAATAGACAGCCCTTCCTGAGAAGATGCGTTATTAGACCTGATGGTCACAAATGCAAGTGAGCCCAGCAGGGATATCAAAATTGAAGACAACATGGGCTGCAGTGGTCATGCACTAGTGCAGTTCACTGTCCTAAGGGGTATGAGGCAGATGGGAAGCACAGTAAAGACTCTAAATTTTAGGAAAGCCAATTTCCAGCTCTTCAAGGAGTTAGTAAATATGGTCCCTGGGAAACAGCCCTCAGATACAAGGGAGCAGAACAGAGATGGTAAATCTTCAAGGATGGTTTCCATATAGCGCAAGAGATCTCAGTCCCCAAGTGCAGTAAATCAGGCAAGGAAGGCAAGAGACCAGCATGGTTGAGTTGAGACCTGCTGGTCAAACTAAAAGGCAAGATGGAAGTACACAGACAATGGAAGGAGGGACAGGTATCCTGAGAAGGGTATAGGAACGTTGCCTGGTTGTGTAGGGACAAGGTCAGGAAGGCCAAGGTGCAGCTGGAGCTGAACTTGGCAAGGGATGTAAAGAAAGTTTATACAGGTTTCTACAGGTATTTAAACCATAAAATGAAGGTTAAAGAGAGCAACAACATCTAGCAACAACAGACGAAGAGAAGGCTGAGATTCTCAACAACTTTTTTGCTTCAGTCTTCACTGGCAACCTCTCTCTCTCTCTTCACGGCTCTCAAGTCATGACCTTTATATGTCCATTCCAACATAGAATATATTCTATGATCCTATGATCCTAATGTCTAATCTGAACTTCCCCTAATGCAGCTTCATTCCATTTCATCACATCCTATGGCTGGTTGCCAGAGAGAGATCAGCACCTCCCTCTCTACTGCTCCCTGTCAGGAAGCCGTATATGGCACCAAGGTGATCCCTCAACTTTCTCTTCTCCAAGCTGAACAAACCGGGTGACTTCAGTTGCTGCCCCAAGTCTTGCCCTCGAGGCCTTACTCTGTCTCACCCATCTGTGGACACACTCTAATAACTTGATATACTTATCTTGAGGTACTCACAACTGCATACAGTACTGAAGGAGGGACCATATGAACGCAGTGTAGAGTGGGACAACCACACTAGGTCTGTTTCCTCCCTTACCACTGAAAAGTTATGAAAGTCAAAAGAAACAAGAGGAGCAGAGCAGTGATGTCAGTAGGCTGCAATTATGTCTCCTCTTTACTCCAAGAGCAGTGCTGGTGGTAATCTTTACCCTTCTTTCTGTTACTGTTCAAAGTCAAGTGGGGTTTAAGAAGAGGTCCAGTTTTTCCAGAGAAGGAAAATGAGACACCCATGAGAAAAGCTGGGACAGAGGTGAACTAAGGAGTGTAAGCTCATCTCCCAAGAGCTGCTCACAAAACCAGGCTGCTCAACCTCCTGCTTTCCAGCCTGTCAGTGTCTGTTAGGCAGAACCCACAGGCTGCTCCTGCTGGTACAGGCTCTACTGCTCCTGTTACTTGCTAGACAAAGTGTACAGGTTCCATTACCTTTTTCTCTCGCTCAGTTTATTTTGTTTATTTGTTTGTTTTTGTTTTGTTGTTTGGTTTTTTTTTTACAAAGAAATCTGGGCATACAGGGACTGCATATAGCCCTTTTGGTCTGAGGAAAAGAATATGAGGCCAGGGAGTAGGCGCAAGAGCTTGGAGGCTTAGGACCTTTGTGAAAATTGATGGCAGATTATGACACATACCGAAGTTCAGATTTGGTCTATGCTGGTCATATATTATTAATCATATATTATTATTCAGTTATGGTTCAGTTAATTATGCTAGTTATTATTCCCAACTCATATGCCCAGTAACAGAAACTTCATTATCATTTCATATTTGGAAATCTTGATGAAGATGAGAGTCAGAGCTGCACAAGGTTACCAGTGTCATGTTTTAAGGTTTTGTTTTACATCATAAATATGTCCAGTACTTAAAAATAACAAATGAAAAGTTATTTTCTTATCACAGTATGTTCGTATTATTTATGTGAACTGTGTATATTAATTAGCAGGGAAAATTTCCACCTTCATTCAAAAAGTATTAAAAATATTTATTTGGGTTGCACTGTATCTGGTCTGATCTTAACATCTGACTGTAATAGATTACATAATAGATACTGAACTCTGTTGAATTCTTTATAGTTGTTCTGCTAGTCATTATTTATACAATTTACAATGGGAAAAATTATTATGAACTCTCAATTCTCAAAATCCTTTGTTAAAATAAATATTGCAGACTTAAAGTATTCTGTGTACACTCAGTCACAGATGCAAGTTTTGGAGAAAAAGTTAGTACTTCCCAGAAAGCAGACCTGACCTCCTAAATGTGGCCTGCTGTATGTATTAAAGAAATGTTACTTACTGTAATGTGAGCATACTAAAAAGGGAACACTGCTGCCATTGTCTTTACACTTTCACTCCATAGCTCATTTTTCGTTTTAGCATTCTCTGAAAACCACTTTAAACACTGGCTTATAATAAACTATAGCAAGTGAGATAGAATATATGTTTTTGGCTACAAAATATTTATTGGAAATTGTAGAATGTTTCTTTTTGGCTTAGGTGAGGCAGGAATATTACTTCATCTTTTCATTTATGAACCAGTCTGTGACTTATATCCCTAATCAGGAAAATGTTTAAACCTGTGTGCAGCTTCAAGCACATGTATGGAACACACTAAGCTATTGTTTTACAGTTCACATCCACTTAATATGAGCTTATTCATATGCCTTAAAGCATGTTTTCCTTTGCTCAGGTCTGCACTCACAGAAACTGGGACCTGACCCCTTTCTTCCTTATGGATGGAGTCCCACTCATATTTCAAATGATGTGTACCTTAGTGCCAAAGCCCTTTATAATGCATGTGAAAAATTAGGAGCTTTGGGGATACAAGTGAAAACCTCTACACAGCAAGGAGGGAAACAGTAGTGAGACGTCAGCAACAGAAAATGCAGAAGATACAATCCAGTAGTCACCATGCCCAGCAGACTTCCTGTCCAGCATGCTGCACTCCAGGACAAAGGTTCAGAGTGCAGTTCAGGTCTCAGCCATCTGGTTGGTGTGGGATGCTGAGTCTGAACCTTCTTAAGATGAGGAGGTGTAACAACCTCTCTGCTTTTGAGATATACTGTCCTAAAACTAAGCTAAAAACAATTATATGGTTATTAATTATTTTAGAAGTCCCTTCACACATACATCTAATCCATCCAGCTGTGGAGATAGGAAGCTGTGTGAAGCCTCTTAAAGATTTTCTGTGCAAGGGGAGAGGTTGACAAGGAAAAAAGCAATACAGTGGTTACAGACAAATGCTGGAAGAGTGATTTCACACCCTTTGCAGCAACCCTGCAAATGAAGGGTTAAGATAAGGCTAAAGAGTGTCCTGAATTTCTTCTTCCCTAACCAGTCAATATGTTCTTTCTTGTACATTAAACTTTCTCTCTTAATGTCCGTTACCATAATCAACAAACCAAGGTGTAAAGTCACGTAGTTCATGCTTCTTACTGAAAGATATTACTGTCTTATGCAAAATGTATAGTACAAACTTTTATTTTTTTTTTACTCTTTCTACAGGCTTACTAGAATGGTATTTTATGACAAGAACCTGTCAAAATTGGGAAACTCTCAGTTGAGACCTGAGCTTTGTAGCACATAGTAATGCATCTTTCTGTAAAGAATCACTCAGTTTTTACTCTGTCAGCCAGCAGAAACTCAGAAATCCTGTCATGGCAATTTATAGCTATTCATCAACACAGTAATGCACACCCACACTTGGCATGGCAAATGTGGTGTGAAACAAAAGCAGATGATGGATTATGATGATGGTAAAAAAACAATGATAATGGCTATTGATTTTTTTTGGAGGGACACTTCACTGCATATTGTATGTGTAAACAGTGACACAAACAGCTAGTGTTACTAGATACGGTGAATTCACATAAGGACATTAGCAAATCTTTCCATTCATGGAAGCTGGAAAAGTCAACTGTGTTTCTCAGATGAGTACAGATTAATATATCCTGTATTGTTCTTCTTGCTATCTATCTATCTATCTATCTATCTATCTATCTATCTATCTATCTATCTATCTATCTACCTATCTATCATGTATTCATTTTTAATTTGAAACTAATGGTGCTGTGTAATGTTATTTAGTAAAAATCTCAAAGATGTGATAATTTCAGTCATCAGAATGTTGTAATCATTATTTAACAATTAAATTGTATAAGACTAGGTGAGTTTGTGCGTATTTTCTAATGACGAAAAGGGAAGAAAGTTCCATCTGTGTTATGGGAAGGCAGATGTTTGGTAAGAAATAGCTGACCTTTTAGCCAGTTCTGATTCCTTTATTTTTAAAAATTCACAAGTGTCACAAATCTAATGTACTTCAAATGTGCAGCCAAGGACATGTACGATCTGTTAAGTAGTAATAAGTACAAGATTTAAAGGAACATGTGCTTGGCTAATATGTGTTTCAGATGAGATAAAAACTGACTACTGTTGAATGTGAGAAACTAAAACCAGTTTTCTTGGTTAGTTCCTGGACTTTCCAAGCTGTAATTTTAATGATCCATCTTATCTGACTTCAGAGGATTGCTTAAAATGAAGGATGTGAGTAGAAGTTTGGAATACTGAATCTTCCATAATAAGGTAGTCCATGGAACATACCTTCCAACACCTCACATTCTATCTGCCTGTTAATTCATTTTCATTAGTATTTCTGATACTACACCCATATCTTCAGCAACAGCAGTCATTTCTGTCCTATCTGTAAATTATAAGTCTAGATTTTTCCCACAGTGTAGTTTGTTTTTCAATGCACTGATGCTTAATGCTAAGTTGAAGCAATTTCCTCCCTTGCTTGCATTTGCACAGGATTCATTTGAAGAAAATTGTGAAGTGTTTTTTGGCTCTGAAAAACCTGGAGTCTCATTAGGTGATGGAACAGAGTTTCCAGCACTAACATGCCATATAAAAATGTGCTTGGCACCGAGGGACAAAAATCCAGTTCACCCCAGCAAACAAAGGCAAAAGATGTGCAGCCATCCAAACTGCTAACATTGGCCACTGAATCTTTTAGGATTGTGGTCTCTGTGCAGCCAGATTTCCCATGTTAAGTGGAAATCAAATATGTTGAAACGCAGCATTTTGCCACTTCCATGGGAGAACAAAGATATTTGACTACAGCTCGGCTGGTGGCTGATGGCTTATGTATTTTTCTGAATGTTTCAATGTGGCTGGAATCTTTGATGTATGATCATTTCCTTTGAACTCAAGGAAAACTGCAGTCATGTTTATATTTCTGATTTCCATCTACTACTTCTGTTGCATTTCCTCACACTGTTCACAGGGGAGGAGAGACCTTTCCTTACACGACAGAACCTTTCATTCATTAAAAAAGCATAGACTTCTGTTTAAATAATTTATTTATGTTGGATATAATAACAAGATTACTTTCTTTCACTGAACTTTATGGTTTTGGATATGAGGAAATAATGTATTGCTAAACAGTAACTGTGGCTATACGTATTCCTGAGAGCTAGCTAAAATATTGACATATTTTTCTGTGTATCTCAGAAGACTAAAATAAGCCAAAAGGAGAAAGACAAAGCTAAGCACTGCTTTGTTTCAGACTTGCTTTTAGCTGACAGCTGGGAGGAAAAATGCAATGGGAAAGAGGAGTGAGAGAGAAAGAGAAGGAAAGAAATAAAAAAATCAAAAGAGCAAATAATCCTCCAGCTTCCTGTCGAAGCCCACACACTTCTAATCTGGGAAATATGTAGGACTATGAAACTGAGATTACGCCCTCCCATTCAATTAGTTTGTCATAGCACAAGATACAAACCAGCTGTTTAGTAAGAATGTGATCTTTTACTGTAACTTGAACAAAGCAGAGTGTGTGTGAAAAGACACACATGTCCAGGTTTCATGTGAATGGATCAAGTTTTTGAATAAATGGTTGCTAGACCTGACACAAGACGGTTCTGTATGTAGTCCCATAAAACCGAAAGGGTCCTTAAAGGTAGGTTTAATGATTTGTGGGTGGTGATCATATTTTCAAAAGCATAAAATGATTTTGAAAAGTCTCCCTAAGCCAGTGTGAACTAAGGAAGATTTTTGGGTTTTAAAAACCAGCTATTGAAAAAGTAATCACATTTTTGTTCCCAATTTTAAAAAATTACCTTTCTGGCAGATTCCATTTAGCATGTGTAATGAGATTATTTATGTGCCATATATAGCCATATTTTTATGAAACATGCACTGAGGTATTCCATGATATGTCCCCCTTCTAAAAACGTCGAGAATATCACATGAGATGAGAGTGATAAAATGCTGTTTTTCCTATACACCTTAATTACTATATTGCTTCCACAAAAGCTCTGTAGTGTTCCCATGTTCTCAAGCAAAGGCTGGCATTTTGTAGCTGGTTTTCTCATAAGGTGGGGAGGGGGAGGGAAGGCAAGTTAAATGTCAGCTGAGTTGCGAGCCTTTGAAAGTAACAAACCTCAAATTGCAAGTGCTGAGGAGTGGCTTGTTAGAGGTTCGCAGCAAAATTCGCTAGGGATTCCTG
>NW_009954101.1:1129900-1150703 GCF_000747805.2 Chaetura pelagica | reverse complement strand
TGAAGCAAAACTATGCCAGGCTATGCCAGAGTGGGCCACTGGGGGCTTAGCAAGACAATCTTGCAATTCTTCCAACTGGCAGCCAAAACAGATTAATTGTGATCAGTAAAAAAAAAAATAAATTAGAAAAAATAGTTCTTCACAGTCCTCCTTCCTAACAAGTAAGCAAGTGAAGTGGGAAACCACAAACTCGAGCAGAAAGAAAGCAAGCTCGACAAATAGGAACAACATGAGAACAGAATGGTGAAGAAACAGGAGAACTTTGAGGAGGTGTTGCAGGTAGGCAAGGGCAGGACAGGGTAGTAACCTGTGAGGAGCCAGGGTAGAAATGGTGCTGTGACAGAAAGTTTCTCTGTACCCCCAAATCTTTGGGTAATGTCCCACATATTTCTTTATTCCTGTACTGCTTTCAAGTAGGTACAGAAAACGTGTATCAGGCCCTCTCGGAATTACTTGCTGCCAGTGCTAGTGCTAGTACATATAGCAGAGGTTGTGATTTGCGTCTGATATAAAGGATTTCAGCCTGCTGACATAGAAGCCAAGATATTCTTCAGGGTAGAATATTTTTTAATTTTTTTAAAATTTGTATTCCTTCTCATAAAAAGCTACCTTCAGACACACAAATCAAGCATATGATTGAATATTTAAAGGTTATGCCAGAGAATGAATACAAACATGGCAAACTGAGATTACACATATGAATAATCTTAGCTGTGAGAGTTTTTAAATTTTAAAGTCTGTATCTTGCAACTTAAATATTTTTAATGGTTGGGGGGGGGGGTTTGTGTGTGGATTTGTAATTTGTAGAACTGCTTAGTAACTGCTGCACCAACACTTTCCATTTTCCATCTTTACCCACAGAAAGTAGTGACTGAGAATGTCTACTTTTCAAAATGTGCCTTGGGAAAATGCACACAATGAATGAACAGATTTTGTTTTTTCTGTTAAATCATTCATAAAATTAAAAGCAGAGTACTGTGCTTTGCTTTGATGTGTTTCAGTTGTTTCACATGCCTTTAAGTTTGAAGATTATTTTTTTTTTTTAATTATTATTTTTGCCAGTCTGCCTGTTGCTAATTCTCAGCTTGTGGCAGAGGAACTGAGACAGGAACATATGCTCTGAAAGGAAAGCTCTTTCACTTTTGGATTTCAGAGAATTTTGTTGCTACTTGAGCTTAGTAACCTCACATATTAATTCCTTTTGCTTGCAGTGACATCTGTTGGTTAGGGCAGAGCTGATTACCTGTGGGGTTGGCAACATTTCTTCCCATTTCCTACCATCTTATTTTCTAGGAAGTTGAAAGGTTTTTTTGAGAATTGATATAAATCTTTTTTATGCAGATACATTAAATCTCTAAATCTTGATATCTACCATTGCTGCTAACCAAAGTGCCTAAATGACCACTGAGAATAATCACTGAAAAGTCCATAAACACAAGAAAAATTCCCTTCTGCATAACCCAAAAAGAGAAAAAACTGATTGGTAGAATGAAAAGGTGTTTCTAGCAAGAAAACATTATTTCTTCAGTAGTATAAGTGCACAACATCATTTTCCCCTACATTTTCAGAGATCTCTGCATTGAGACAAAGAAAAAGAATATAAAAAGAGCTGCCTCTTCAAAATTTGAACTGTAAACTTTATTACACCAAAGAAAAGGTCTAAAATTCTTATAATTTTCAACATTTTTGCTTTACTGTTTCCTTCCACAACTTTTTTCATCTGATCTTTTGTTACATCACTTATACATAGATTTAGAAATATTTTTATTTATTTACTTGTTTGTTTATAGGCTCACAGTTCTTTTTATATTTGTCATCCACAGCCAAATTTAACATTTAAAAAAAATCACTACAAACAACTGTACACAAAGTTTTAGATATTAAATTT
Source organism: Chaetura pelagica (assembly GCF_000747805.2). Taxonomy (NCBI): domain Eukaryota; kingdom Metazoa; phylum Chordata; class Aves; order Apodiformes; family Apodidae; genus Chaetura; species Chaetura pelagica. Next base: position 1,148,815 of record NW_009954101.1, on the reverse strand, counting down.
CATTTTCAAAATCTCAGGTGACATTGGGGTTTTCATATGTAATTAATAATACAACAGAAAAGGACTTGTCTTTATTTTTGCGGCAATACTGAAACATAAATTTCTGGTATTCTTTTGCCATACTGACATAATCTTTTTCCATTTCTGGAAATAAATATTTCATTATTTTTGTATACTCCTTTTTACATTTTCTCTTATGGAAAAAATTTGTCAATGGATATATATGTATCTTCTCAGGAAAATAAAAAAATCAGGGCATCTTTTGAAAGAAAAGTAGTATGTAGGACAGTTCCTTATTTTCACTTTTTTACAGTGAGAATGCTATGGCTTTAGTAAATCGGAGAGCATATCAATGCATATATTTTAATTTTTTCAATGGAGAAGTTAATGTTTTATTCTTAACTTTTAAAAATTATTTTTTATTTTTTCAGAAGAAACTTGTAGGGTATAGTGAGATATGAAAAAGCATTCTGGAAAAGTTCTGCATTGTTGGAGAGTCACAGATTGGCAACATTCTTTTTGTAACCTTCATAACACAGGAAAAGCAGATTGATAAATGCTTTACAAGTCTATTCTAACAGTACACTGTTTCGAAGAACTATGTCTAAGGATAAGAAAGAGTTTACTTCTATGTTGTGTTATTCAACTACCGCAGTGAGGTTTTATTACATATGTGGGGGGGTTTCTTTATGTGGTTTTATTGTTTCCCTTAAAATTTTGATGGGAAGCAATTTATTCTTTCTGTGATTACAAATTAAGTGGGACAAGATGTACAGCTATGGAAGTTTACATAGAGTTATGCTCTGCACTAGAATGAGCTCTTTGAGGCTGTACTTAATATTCTCTCTGTCTTAGCCCCCAGCTCACATGGTAAAGGTGCAGCTTCTGAACACTAGTCGAGTACCTCTTCATGGCTCACAGTATTCAACATTTAAAAAAAAAAAAAAAAAGAAAAAAAGAGAAAAAAAAAAAAAGAGAAAAAAAGAGAAAAAAAAAAAGCAGGGTGTAAAAGTAACATCAGCTTAACAATACTCACAGTCTCAGGCCCATGACACTGAGCATGGTATACTCATTGTGTTTGAACTCCAGTGTACAAATAAGAGGGGCTGCATGTGGAAGAATGTGCGTGTTCTTTTTACCATGGGCATATGGCAAACCACTCTGACAGGGAAATACAGCTAGATCATTCAAAAGCAGTTGAGGTTTTTGTAAGACTCTCCAATTATTAAACTCTGCTACAAAAGTCAAGAGCAAGAGGTTTGTAAGAGTCCATTCCTTGCTCCTAAAGGGTGCATGAAAACAGGCAACATTGACAGCATATCAATCTTATGATTTAATTTGCTATAGAGAAGTTCACATCGTCACAAAAAAAAACAAACAAAAAAGAACAAACAAAACACAAACCCCAAAACAAGAACAATGTAATAATAATAAAATAAACCAAACACATAAAAAACTCCTACAACAAAACCCAACACACATATGTGATAAATCTTCATCTGTGCTTATAAAAGATTTTTCCTTAAGCAGCATTGATGAATGCTACAGTATTATCAGATTTAAGTCTCAGTCCACTGGCATGTATTTGAGCTATGATCTAATGTAATTATTTTAACTGTAAGTACATTGGCTATAATGATAGTGTGTGACTTCAGGTTACTAATGAAATCAAAGTCCAAGTTCCTTTTCAGCATGGATCTCCTTAAGACATTGCAGAACTATTGAAAAGTAAAAGCTGACAAAATATGAAAATGTGGTACCAAAAGAAGGCAGTGTTCTGTATTTGTTATGTCCTGTGGGATCATCTTTGTAAAATAAGATGAGTCACTGATAATGTCTTTGTGTGTCCCTCCCTCAACTTAACAGTTAAAATACCTAAGACATGGTCAAAAGTACAACTAAAAACTGATTCATTTTCTGGGAGAACAAGTTAACATAAATGCTAAGCTGTCTAAGTCCCTACTGAGGTATTGATGCTTTCCTTTTCTAAGCAGGAGTAGTTATGAAGACAAAAAAAAAAAAAGCCTACTAAGTTAAATAAGTATGTCAATAAAATGAAATTAAACCAACAAAATTCTTGATAACAGATTCAACTTCAAATAATATTATAGACAATATCTTTATTTATAATATTTTTCAGCACAAATTCTCATCTGGATACTTGAAAACGCTGTTGGTTTTAATGGCATTTAAGCTAGAATACTGGATTTGATAACTTAATTTTACTTTCCCATAAGGAGAAACCATTCCTGTATTTAAATAAATTGAAAACCTTAAATTAAGGAGAAATTTTAAAACTACTTTAAAGTCATACATATGGGTGTTATGTGAAATTTTCTGATGTGCTTAAGCAGGATAGGCCCCTATGAGGAATCTCAAAGGTTCTACCTCTGTCCCTGTGCTCTTGTTGCAGGGGCTGTTTTCTTGGTTTTGCAGACACTTGCTGCAAAAAAACCTCCAAACACTAGGGGATAGTTTTCATGATATTTTATAGTGACTATTCCAAGGCTCTGAACCTTCTCCCTGGAAAAATGGAATGTTGTGCGTTTTTTTCAGAGTGGCTGTTTGGAAAATGTTCAAATATAGTAAAATGGCAAAAAGGTACATGACTGCCCACATAGCTTAGTTGTGTATTTAACACATCTGAGAGTTATGCCATTCTACTTTATTATGGTCACTGTGCCTGGGTCTCTGGGTGGGTATCTTTTCAGTATGAGGAAAAATCAGAATAAAGCAATGGGACTGAAAAGGTGATGCAAAAGCATATAGCTGCTGTTTTGCGAGCATTGGTAAGTCTGACTTGTAATTGCATGACTCCATTACCTTTTCAGTTGTGTACTCTGCAGATGAGAGAAATGAAGGTTCAAAACCCTTTTGAACCTGTGGGACCATGTACCTCTTTGCTGAGGCTCAAGGCTCCCAGTTAGCTGGCAGCAGTGCAGCAGGATGGAGAGGCGCCCAAACACCCTACCCAAAACTCTCTGCAGATGAGAGAGAGCCCCTTTGGTATGTCCCAGGCCTGGGCAGGCCCCAGGGGACCAACTCTACTCTACCGTGTGTGGGGTGCTTCCCAGAGGTAAGGAGACTGCAGAGCTGCCTCACTTGGTTTGGTAGCAAGCTCAGGCAATGTGCATGTGCTTGTCTCTTTGGTTGGTGACACTGAGTTCTGCTTTCACAGTCAAAATATGTAGAACTCCTCCAAGATGAGGGTGAGGCAACTTCGGACACCTGCTTTTCTTTCCACTGCATCAGCCATTGCAATGTTGTTTGCTCATGAACTTCATGATAGAGCTACGTGTCAGAGACTCCTTCTAAACACAACCGGGTAAGATCAGAGGCTGAAAATTGAGATCAGAATAATTGGCAGAAATTGTCAGCAATTTTGTCCATAAAGCTACTGCCACCAGCAGTTTCAGATGAGTGTGAGATTTTTTTGAGCCGTAATGTTACTGATGGCTTAAATTTGAAGTTCTCTATGTTTTTACAGCTCTTTTTCAGATCTTTTTACATTTGTTTTGTTTAGCTCCCTATGCCCCAAACAAAACAAAACCAAAAACCGAACAAACAAAACCAAACAAAACAAAACAACCCCAAAATATAAAAAGAAAAATCATTACTTTCTAATTAGCTGCTTTTGATAAATTAAAATACAGGCACTCCTCTTTTAAGAAGTCTGAAAAGAGCTTTGGCATTTTCCACATTATTTTAAAGCTGTTTTTCAACTCTCTGATCCATTCCAGTTAAGATGAGATTCAATTACTTCCAAAATACAAACACACAACCTCACATTTAATGAATAAATAAAAACTGTATAAATATAAGAATCACTTTGCACACTGTATATCAGCAAGAGGGATGTTGCCAATCAAGTAACAGATAAATTAAGTAAGAGATTGGTTTGTACATATCTGGGTATCTTTTCCCCACAGGTCATATTGATGTCAGAACAGACAATGGAGATGTGAATAGGCCACAATTACATTTTTTAGCCTGATCAGATGATACAGATATTGCTGTTGTCTGCATGCCATTACTTGCTAGAAGAGAATGTAAGGAAGGGATTATTCTGTATGGACTCATAAGCTATGGTGGTGTGCACTTCTCACACAAGGGTTCAGAAAGCAGTGTTGTTTAAGCTATCTGAAGTAGTCAAAATTAATTTGCAAACATTTCTGCAGTTACATTTTCTGTTTTAAATGATGTAACTAACAATTCAGTACACATTTTTCAATTATACATTATTAAATATAACATACAATTTTGCTTTTTTGATAATTTAAACAGATAAAGTAATTGATATATTAGGAGTAGTTTCAGTTTTAAAATATGTAGCATAATTGTACATCCAATAACACAACAGAGCTAGCAAAATACAAGAAAAGTAGTAACAACTGTGCCTAGACTTCAACAGTATTGTCAACCCCACCTGTCCACCCTCAGAAGGGGCTGGGGGTTCTGTAGTCACCAGAATGAACTAATACTAGAAGACGTTAAATCCAAGATGACCTTTTTTCCCTTGAGCCATGAATATTCTTCTTGTAGAAGTGTGAATAATAATGATAATGTCCTTAATTTCATCCATATTTATGAAAACAAATGTTTCTCACCTTGAATCATAGTACTAAATTCTAGTAGGGCCCATAGGATTTGAGCAGGTGTTTAATTTTCTTAATTAATATTCCTCACTTAAGTAATTTGACATTTAGCCATATGACCGTTTATGAGTGAGAAGAGAGAGAAATAAAAGTTCCAAAAAAAGTTCTCCAGACCAGCAACTTTTTGATAGTTTCAATCTACCTGGATTAAATATTTAGAAGTCAGAAAACTGAACCCATATTGCCTACGCAAATGGAACAATGCTATGCTTGGAAAGCATTAGCTTTGTCATGTACACTCTTTCTTCAGGTTGATAGGAAGTGGTACCTTTCCCCTGATTAATTTATACTTAAAATAATCTATTTTCATTATATATGCATTAGCAGAAAGTTTTTGATACAAGAGTAGATTTGTGATAAAAACTGAAAGTATCTAAAAATTATTGAAATTGACACAGCAACTGAAATTAACTCAGCAACTAAAGAAGTACTGAGGAAATAAGGAAGACGCTGCCGTATTTTTGGTTGGCTTGTACAGTTGAGGAAATTTTAGTTCCCAGAAAAATTCAAGGTTATGAAGCCAACATAACTCCTTTTCCCTGAACTCTGTTGTTAGATGAGCAAATACTCTTGCTTCCACGATTTCTCATTTTCTAGTCAGGAAATCTCATTGCAAAGAGCAATACAGTAACTATACTGAAATCTCTGTCTCTCTCTGTCACACACACACAAAAGTGTATTTATCTCTGCAATCCGTCAAGAACAAAGTTTCTCAGAAATAGCTGACACAACCCAATGAATAAATCCAGTGTTTATACAGGTGGACTCCTGCTGCCTTTGGCAAAGAGAGGAAGGACTTTCTCTCATACTACTTCTGATGACTTCTGGGTTTACTGGGGAAGGAAATTTGAGGATTTGGTCTGGAAACTTTTGTTTGTCAATCATTATACAAGAAGTGAAGTAGACTATATCTCCGCAATTTAGATATTCAGTAACTTTCTATTTTATCCATTGTGCTTGAGTTCCCCAATTGTATATATTGATGTATAGCTTTCTAACCCTGGTCTGCAAAACTGATGTCTTATTTTTCGTTTTGCTGTTCTTGCTGTTTTTTTAACATTCCATCCTGCTGGCTAGCAAAACCTTGTTATGACAAGGTTTGTTTGCAGCCGTGCTATGGGCAAATTGAAAAACCGTGAATTGTCTGAGTAACTTATGAACAGTTTTACCTCGAAATGTAAAAATGTTTTAATTTGCTTAAATGTTCGATACTTGGCTCGAATTTGAATTTCATATAAATTCAAATGTTACCTCAAGATAAAACACTAAATTCTACAAATCTTTTCCTCTCTCTCTCCCCTCCTCCCTCAGAATTCCCACTTAAATTTTTAGCTGAAAACATTAGATCTGAAGATAAGAAAAACAAGTGCCACTAGAGAAATGAGAAAGGAGTCCTTTGCTGCTTAATCCTAGGTCTCCTACTGCATCTGCACAAAACAGAGAATACTCACTGTGTTTTTCAGAAACATTTACTTGGTCCCATTTTATCAGAATGCAGTGTACTTGCTTCCAAATCTCACTTCCCTTTGTAATGCTTGTGGAGGTTTTGCAGTGTGACATTTGTAGCAATTGAAGTTTTGATCAGGTGAACTTTTTCTTGTTCATTTGTTTAGGGTTTGATTCTACTTGCCTTCTGTTCTTTGTTTTTTTGGAGAGTGTTTCTGGGAAGACTGGAGGTTCCTGAACTTGATGCAGCATTTAGGCTGAGCAATTTGCTCAGAAAAGACAGAACAGAGCAAAGCTCCAGCAGCTAATGTCACAGGCAAGGTTTTTGATGATACTGAACTGGAAGTCTCATTAAATAATAAAGGACAATGTAAAATGTAATCAGATTCAAAATGACTGGAGTAATTTATGTACCTGCCTAATAGAGTGCAAATGGAGTTCACTGAAGATTCAAAGACACTAGTAAATTCTAGTGTAAAGGACAACAAGATATTAAATAAATAGTAATGCATGGTAATAAACTAACAAGGAAATAGATTTCAGGGGAAGTGCAGGAAAACACAATAGTAAAAAATACCAGATTGCCAGATTCAATGAAGAAAACAGCCAGGAGTATGTCTTGGATAATATTTAAAAATGAATGTCTGGCATAAAATAAACATTATAAAGAACTGTATACAGTGCTTCTCATCAAGAATGCAGTTATCTGTCATATCATGCCTCCCTTGATTCATGTCATAACAAAAGATTGAGAAGGTAGAATTTATTCTTGTTAGAAAAGAGGAATACAATTTTACAACATCTTAATTTCAAGCTTATGAAATTGTAGAGGGATTGATAATATTGATCCCTATTGTACTTTGCAGTTCTTCATCTGCCTTGGAGAAATTTGCAACCTGAGGAGTAGTAAACCAGTAAAATCACTAAAATTTACTATAGGCCCTAAACTGCTTTTTATTAAAAAATTATTCTGAAAAGCTACTTCCTTCTAGATTAGGTCTTCTCTTCAGCTGTATTCCAAACTTGTACTTGAACATGGGTATCTTAATCCTCTCACTACTCTCATATACTTCATCTAATTTTTGTCAATTTAAGTTAATAGGTATCACTGCTTCTGGTTCTGAATTTCATCTTAGAGTGGAATATTTAAAAATAAACCAACATGGTACCCTACATAACTAGAAAGCAAGATCTTGGAGGTGCTTATAATTTATTTTTCAGATATGACAGGAATATAGATGCCCAGAGGTGTGTGCTAGTAGCTAGAGTCACTTGTGCTAGTGGAAACTTTCCAAATTTGCACAGTAAAAACTTAGACCAGTTTTGCTGTTTGATGATGCTTGGGTTACAGCCTGTGCAATGGTGAAGGCATTCATATATGTAATTACATCACAGAGGTATAAGACGCTGTCACCAGTAGATTAGTACCAAAGGAACATTTTGGAGGGAAACCATACAGATCATTCTACACAGACACAGGTTGTAAAAATGTTCTTGTCTTTTTTTTTTTTTGTCTTTTTTTTTTTTTTGTCTTTTTTTTTTAAAAAATCAATGTTCAAACAGTTCTGTTCACAATTTTGGAGTTCTCTCAGGTGTGGTTCTGCTAGAAGATTGCAACTAAAGGGATGTAGTCAGGTTGAAGTGATAACTTAATAGAAGGCCAAAGGGCTGTGTCTCTTACAAGACATGGAATAGATCTGGGAAACCCATAACATTAGGGTAGAGGAGGGCAGGCTTGAAAAGAGGCAGCAGATTTTAGCAGTCACTCTGGGTATCACTGTGGTTATTCAGATGGACAACAGGAGGAAATTTATGTGTGCTAGAGGGGAATGGTAGCAAGGAAGTCAGCAAACATTAGCTCATAAATTAGAAAAGACTCAGGAGTAGCTTTTCTTTGTGTTTTTGAAAGCAGAAGCAATATGTCTGTGGTTCACCCTATACAGTAACATCCAGCTGCTTTTTCCTAGTTGTTATTGTCTTTTTGTTTCGAACTTGAATGTCAATTAAAATGACACAGAATTTCAATAAAGTTTTTTAAAAACAGCAACCACTTGGTGGCATTATGGCACATTGGACACACCAACAAAAGTTGCAGGAGTTTGTCCCAGCTTGGCAGAGGACTGTGCTCTAAAAACAGCAGTTGGAGAAAATAATTTTGTTTCCAGCCTAGAACGAGACTTGTAAGAGGAAAAGTGCTTCTCATAGATGAACTTCCTAGTAGCAACAGCCATTCAGAATCAAGTGTTTTCTTTTTAGTCTTTAGGTACTAGGTTTCCTCTTCTCCAACCACTTAATCATCAGTGGTAATCCTATCCACATTATGTGGGGATTTTGAAAGAGTACAGTAGACAGCATTTTCTGGATTGGAGATGAATGGACTCTTGTGCTTCTACCAAGCTTCATTTAATTGTTAAAATAAGGTACTCACCTCAGATAGGCAACAAGCTGGTATTCAATGAATTATTAGGGAGACTTTTTTTTTTGCTTGAATGACATTGGAATGACTACTTACTAGACTAGAATAGACTAGATTAGGTACAGTAATTTCTGCTGTACTCCCTGAAGGGATACTGTCCAGTTCATTGTCTGCCGTCCTCTAAACCTACTAATGGGATGTGTGTAATCATGTAACAAAGCAATTAGGGAAATATTCCTTTGAAATTTTTCTTGAAAATTCAGAATGTATCTTCAATGTCAGGAGGGATAACTTTGTCCTCTTCAAAGACCTACTTGGAGGAGCCCTGTGGGCTAAAACTCTAGAAGGTAGGGGGACTCAAGATTGCTGATTAACAGTCAAACATCAATTCCTCCAAGCTCAAGATACGTACATTCCTTTGACTGAAAAACCAAGTAGAGGAGGAAGGAGACTTGCAAGGATGAAGAAGGAGCTGCTGACAAAAGTAATGTGGAAGAAAGAAGTTTACAGTATGTGGAAAAAAGCACTGGTCACTTGGGAGAATTATAGGAATGTTGTCAGGGTGTATAAGAAGGCAACAAGGAACACCAAAGGCCTCTAAGAAATAAATCTGACTAAGGAAGGCTTCTTCAAATACATTAGTGCTTAAAGAAAGAATAGGAAAAATGTGGGACCACTGCTGAATGAGGTGGAAGCCCTGATAACAGAGGCTACAGTAGAAAGAAGGGTCATTGAATACCTTTTTTGTCACTGAATACCTTTACTGCTGAGACCAGCCCTGAGGAATCCCAGACCCTAGAAGTACAAGAGAAAGTCTGGAGGAGGGAAGACTCTCCATTGGTCAGTGAGGATTGGGTTACAGTTCATTTGGGTAAACTGAACATGCACAAATCCATGGGCCCCAGTTGGATGCACCCACAAGTGCTCAGAGAGCTGGCTGATATTGTTGCTCTATCACTCTCCATCTTTTCTGACAGACAATGGCAAACAGGAGAGGTGCCTGAGGACTAGAGGAAAGCCAACGTCACTCCAATCTTCAAAAAGGGCAAGAAGGATGATCCAAGAAACTAGAGACCAGTCAGCCTCACCTCCATCCTTGGAAAGATCATTGAACAGCTTATTCTGGAGGTCATCTCTAAGGATATGGAAGAAAAGAAGGTTACCAGGAACAGCCAGCATGGTTTACTAAGAGGAAATAATGTTTGACTAATCTGATAGCCTTCTATGATGTTGTGACTGTTGGGTAGATGCAGGAAGACCAGTGGATGTAGTCTACCTTGACATTAGCAAGGCTGTTGACACTGTCTCCCATAACATCCTCATGAGCAAACTCAGGAAGTGTGCGGTAGAGGAGTGAACAGTGAGATGGATTGAGAACTGGCTAAACAACAGAGACCAGAGGGTTGTGATCAATGGTGCAGAGTCCAGCTGGAGACCTATAAGTAGCAGTGTTCCCCAGGAGTCAGTGCTGGGTCCAGTCTTATTCAGCATCTTCATCAATGACCTGGATAAGGGAACAGAGTGTATCCTCAGCAAGTTTGCTGATGGCACAAAGCAGGGAGGATTGGCTCATACACCTGAAAGCTGTGCAGCCAATCAGTGAGATCTGAACAGACGGGAAAGCTGGGCAAAGATGAACCTAGGTTTTGGGGATAAAACCCCCCCCCCCCCAAAAAAAAAAAAAAAAAAAAAAAAAAAGACCATGTCTCCCATAAAGAGCTATTCGCTGGACAGGGGGGACAAAGTGGACACCTTGGGCTCTCAATCAAAGACAGCAGCAAGGGCAGTAGCCTGCCTAGGGACTTCCAGCTCTTAGGTGGGAAACTTGCAACAGTGCTGCCCACCTCCAATCTGCCTAGGGACTGAGGAAGAAGAAACAGCACAGCTGCTACATGATTGGTGCTTACAGAACTGGATTAAAACAAGTCACGTATCGGGAACAGGGGAGCAGGCTCTGAAGAGCTATAAAGGAGCCTGTTTGCCTGCTGCTGCTCCTGGTAGTCAGGAGCTGTTTGCTGGTTGTTGGGAGTCATGCATGCCACCCATGGCGGGGAATTTCCTGCCAAGTCATAAATCAAATTAAGAGCTAACTGCTCAAGCCCATCTGGCCATGGTAGGACTCTGCATCACAGACCCCATGGACCATGACAGAGGTTCAACAGGAATAAGTGTAGAGTCCTGCACCTAGGGAGGAATAACAACATGCACCAGTAAAGATTAGGAGGTGATCTGCTAGAAAGCAGCTCCATGGAGAAGGACTTTGGAGTCCTGGTGGACAACAAGTTATCTATGTGACAGCAATGTGCTCCTGTGGCCAAGAAAGCCAATGGTATCCTGGAATGCATTAAGAAGAGTGTGTTCAACAGGTCGAGGGAGGTTGTCCTCCCCCTCTAGTCTGCCCTGGTGAGACCACATCTGGAGTATTGTGTCCATTTCTGGACTCCCTACTTCAAGAGAGACAAAGATATTCTAGAAAGAGTCCAAAGGAGGGCTACAGGGAGGATTAAGGGACTGGAATCTGTCTTTTGAGGAAAGGATAAAAGACTTGGGCAAGTTTAGTTTGGAGAACAGAAGACTGGGGTTGTATCTTATTAATGTGTCTAAGTATCTGAAGAGTCGGAGTCAAGAAGAAGGCTCCAGTCTCTTTTCAGTGGAGTCCTGTGGCAGGATGAGGGGCAATGGACACAAACTGGAACACAGGAACTTTCATCTCAACATAAGGAAAAACTTCTTTACTGTAAGAGTGATGGAGCTCTAGAACAGGCTGCCCACAGAGGTTGTGGAGTATCCTCTAGGGACTTTCAAGACCTGTCTGGACACATTTCTTTGTGACCTGCATGAGGTGGTCCTGCTTTGGCAGGGGGGTTGGACTTCATGATCTCCAGAGGTCCTTTCCAACCCCTACCATTCTACCATTCTATGAATTCTATTAGTCCACAATTCTATGATAAGCTTACAGATAAATGAAAGTATACATACGTTTGCCTAGGATTACATTTGGTCTTAATTCACCATATTATGAACAAATAAAAATGTATTAGTGCTTTTTGGGATATGACTGTCTTTTTTTGGTGTCAATGACATTTGACTTGCTAATTTTTTCATATTAGGAGTAAAAGGGGAACAGTTAAAAAAAGAAAAAAACCACACTCCTTTGAAAGATGTTTTTGATTATTTTCATTCTTGGCTTATACAAGTTATACTTTGGCTAAATATGCCTTAGGTCCATAGCAAATGTCTCAATTTTTCAAAAAGTCTTTTTTTCTCCTTTTTAATAATGGTGAGATTTGTTAAGACTTAACTGTTGGACTAAGTATTATAGCCATATCAATTCAAGAAAGAAAGCAAAATATAAGAACTGTGTTGACTAACATTTCAGATATCATGTTAAATCTATGACATCTGTTCAAATTCAGAAGGAATAATGAATGAAATTGTTCAAACTTCAGAAGACAAATGCACTATGTTATATGAAAACTATGAGCAATCATTCTGGAAACCATCAGGAAATGACAAAGTGAGTCATAATGAATAATTCACAAAATATTTTTAGGATCTTAAGGTTTTTGCATTTAATTTTCTCTTATTTTAACAAGTTTATTATGGGTTCTATTTCACAATTACCCTAAGTTCCTCTTAGAATAAATGAAAGATAAAACTACAGTTTTTGAGAGTATGTCAAAATTACAAATATTTTCTACTGCTCCTTCATATGGCAAGCAAAGTGTCATAGTAACTCCAAACACAAGATGAAAGGATAGACATAGGTAACTGGTGTTCTTTAGCCTGGAGGAATGGAGACTGAGGGGAGACCAGCTTTCTCTACAACTACCTGAAAAGATGTTCTAGTGAGGTGGATGTTGATTTCTTCTCCCAAGTAACAAGTAATAGAATAAGAGGAAATGGCCTCAAGTTGTGCCAGGTAAGGTTTTGATTCAATATTAGGAAATATTTCTTCACCAAAAGGGTTGTTGGGCACTGGAACAGGCTGTCCAGGGAAATGACTGAGTCAACATCTCTGGAAGTATTCAAAATAGATACATAGAAAAGATACTTAAGGACATGGTTTAGCAGTGGACTTGGTAGTATTAGATTAATAGTTGGACTAAATGGTCTTAAAGGCCTTTTCCAACCTAAATTATTCTGTGAATTTATACTCTCTGAGTGACCATCAGTCACTACTTGTAGAACTAGTTGTATTGCTAGAAGAAACTGTTAATGGATTTTCAGTTGGTCAGCATAGGATTTAGGTCTATGGCATTTGTGGAAGAATGGTCTTGCCAAGATTATTTATAGCAAAGTAGAAGAAAAAGGCTTGGGGGTAGGAGCTTAATTTTCCATTGATAGTTGATTTGAACACTATCTAGTACTAGCATTGAAGCTGGATTTCCTTGTATATCCCTTTTAAGTATATTTATTTTTACATATTTATTAAAAACTGGAAGAAAATAATAAAGAAATTTTAAATCAAAATAACTTGAATAAGAAGATCTTCATTAACACTAATACTTTGCAATTTTTTTTGGCATATTAATAGCACTTTTCAGTTCCTCAATGGCCATAAAACTTTCTCTGCTTACTTCAGATGGCCAGCTGATTTTGCAGCCAGACTTGTAAGGCCTGACTGGGCTTGTAGGTGGCTTGTTTAGAAGTAAGGAGGAATAGTATTGTTTCATCGGGACCAACAGATTCACAGGCCACAAGTTGTGAGATACATAATTTAAAGTTGCCAGCTGGTTCTGTGTTCTTGTACTATCAGTAAGCATAATTTCACAGGCTGAGGGGCTATTTCCACTATTTCTATTTTCTTCAGCATTTTCCTCCTGTATTTTGTTGTTGGGATTTTTGTTTTGTTGTGCTATCTTATAGCATTGGAATGATAGACACACTGGGCTTTTATGCACCAGGTGTTAACTAACTTCCTCACTGCACTAAGTATGACTTTATACGAAAAAAACCTGACTAAGTGTAAGGGTTCAAAAATAGAACAAAGTGGGGTTTGAGCGGTTAACCCCTCCCCCTGGGGCTTTACTTGATAACTGTTGAAATTCCCCTCACGGGTAGTAAGCACTTCCTCTCAAAAAAGGAATGATGACACTGAGTGAGGTGTTTATATGTGCTGATAGTTTATGAACAAAACAGAGGTATACAAATATATAACTATAATACAAGCCACTGATAGGGTGCAAAGGATAGGAAGAAGATTGTTATGACAAAGGGAGATGATTTAGTGCACATTGCAGTTCCCCCCCATTGGGGTCACCATTGTGAGAATGGGGAATGAACTCTATAGAGATAGGAGAGCAGGGAAGATTTGTGAATGGGGTTCTTACGCTCCTGACGTGTTGAAGGTAGCAGAATGTAGCAGCAGTGATGGTTCCTGGGCTGGAGAGCAACAGTCACGCACCATGTGTGCAACAGCACTGGGGCTCAGGCGCTCCCCAGCTCCACCCCCAGTTTTCTCGGCATGGCAGCTCCTTCAGGGCTGCGGTTCCCAGCTGGGCTGGCTCCTGCTGCTGCCTTGGTTCCTGGCGTGGTCAGCTGGCCTTCTTTGCTGCTCTCAGCTCAGCTTGGCTGGGCTGCTGCAGCCTCTCCTAGCTGGGGTGGCACCAGCAGGCAGAGGAACGGTGCAGTGGTGGCAGCTCCTCCTTTCTTCTCTGGAAGCAGACAGGGGGCTTGGTTCTCTGTTCTTAAAAAACAGCTAGATTTCACCCTTTATTTCCCCCCTGGGGTCCCATGAAGATCTGGCAGGCAGCAACAGCGTAGCATATCAGGGATTTCCGGTTTCATTTCAACAGAGGCAGAAGCCCGTGCCATGCTGTCCCATGATTTCACCCCAGGTTACAGTGACCCGGCACACAGTTTCAGGTGCCGCAATGCAGTAGCTCATCTGCATGCCAGCCTTGGCTCAGCCAATCTTGAGTCCTGGGGCAGAAAAGAGCACCCACAAGCACGCATGACCCCTTCCACAAAGAAGAAGCCAGTGCCTCAGATCTTGAATGGTGCCTGGTGCCACAGGCACCATGCAAGAGCAGTGTCTGTATGATGAAACAGTTTTATGAGAAGCATATTTTTTGTGGTAAGAGTCATCCTTGATATATCAACAAGCAAAAAATTGCAAACCTTTCAGTATCAATACACAAAAGTCTGAGTTTACATACTGGATTTAAAAGCCTGTGATGCCTCCTGTGCTGGCACAAAATACCATCAGTTCACTGAAATTAACGAAGCATTGACAATTTGCACCAGTCAATACATGACCTTCACCTTGGCCCAAAATGTATTTGTATATTAAAGATTAAGTGAAATTTTGCATTTAGTGACTGTAGCTGTTCTTTGTTGTTTAATTAGGATAATCTTCATAATTGAGGTTGCTGGTAAAGAGGAGTGATCAAAGTCTTAATCTATGATCTCAAGTGCTTATAGCTCTCACTGCCCACAATATTGCTTTTTGAAACTTTGAAACTTTTCTCAAACATACATGCCAACTAATTAACTCTGTTTTCTTTATTTTATTCCTGCCATTTGTAAGCAGCTGTGGAATATTTATTTTTTAATATTTACCTTTGATGTGAAACACAGCATTCTAATCTCCAGGAAAAGACCTATTGAAATAGTAATTTGAGTATGAATCATAACACACCCTTGAGATGTAAAGAACTCTATATATTAGGAAGAGTACAACCAGTAGATAATAGGAATCATAGAATAACCTAGGTTGGAAGGGACCGCAAAAGGTCATTCAGTACTTTGTTTATGAGGAAGGAAGCTTAGATGGGATTATCTAGTGCCTCTTCCAAGTGCATCTTGAAAACCTCTAGCAATCAGAACTCTACCATGTTCCTGGAGAGGTTGTTCCAGTGAATATTTTCACTGAAAAAAACTCTTGCTTTTATCAAGATGACACCTCTCCCAGATAAAGTTATACCTATTGCCTCTTCTACAGAGGGCTCCTAGCAGACAGACAACTTCTGTTTTCTTCATAGCTACCCTTTAACTACTGGAATAATGTAATGAGGTTCCCCCTGAGCCTTCTCTAGGAATAAAAGAGCTAACTGTTTCAGTCTTTTATCATAGACTAGGCTCTCCAGCCCTTTAATCATCTTTTGTCCATGTTTTTCTTGAATAGTGGAAACCAGAACCGGACAGAGTACTCCAGGTGTGAGATGACAAGAGCTGAAGAGAGTGAGTTGATCACAAATCTATCTCCAATAGATTTGACCCTGAAAATGCAGCCCAAGATCTCACTTGCCTTTGTTGCTTCACCTGCATAATTCTGACTTAATGTTCAGCTTGTTGTCCCTGAGGACCCCTACATTCCCTTCAGCAAAGCTGGTTCTTAGCCACCTAGATCCTAGCCTGTTCTGGGCTCTTTGGTTTTTCTGTTCCAGGAGCAAGACCTTTTACTTGTCTTTGTTAAACTTTGTACTGCTCTTGCTAATCTTTCAGCCCATGTAAGTCTCTTAGTAAGAAGGCTCTCCCTTCCAATATGTGTATCTCACCACAGCTTGGTATCATCAGCAAACTTGGTTAAGTCCTTTGAATCTCAACATCCAAATAATTTATGAAGATGCTGAACAGCATGGGGCCCAGTATTGAGGCCTGTGGGACCCCACTTGTGACACACTTCTAGCATGAGTAAAAAAATACTTATTTCTAGCCTTTGAGTAAAGCCTATTAGTCAATTTCCTCCCCATCTTGCAGTCCACCCATGCAATCTGTATCTTGCCAGTTTGTCTAGAAAAAAGGCTGAAAGAAACTGTTTGCAGAACTCCAGGTAAAAGACATTTTACTCTGGGACTGCTCTTCCCATGTTGACAGAGGTTGTTCTTTTGTTCTAGAAGGCCATCAGGCTAGTCTGTCATGATTTGCCCTTGGTAGATCCGGGCTGGCTTTTCCCATTCACCTGCTTCATGTAGCTAGTAATAGGTTATAGGAGGATGTGTTCCATTACTTTCCCAGGATCAAACTAAGACTAATGAGCCTGCAGTTTCACAGATCTTCTTTTGAGCCTTTCTTGTAGATGAGTATGACATTTGCCCTCTTCCAGTCATCAGGGATGTCCCTTAATCTACACAACTTTTCAAATATTAGAAACAGTGGTATTGCAACAAAGTCACCCTCTTTTCTTAACACCCTGAGGTTGTTTCCATCCAAACCCATAGATATATGCGGGCTGAACTGTTGCAAGAGGCTGCAGACCAGCCATTCCTTCATTTCTGGTGGTTCAACGTGTGACTTGCTGTTGCTACTTGATCCTGTGATCTAGGGTCTAGCTATGCCAGTAAAGACATAGGTAAAGAACGTATTGAGAACTTCTACTTTGTTGACATTATTATAGGAATAATAATTACTATAATAATGTCCAATAATCCCTGCCCAATTTTGTATTTTGCCCGTGTCTTCCCTGTGATCCTACTTACTACTCACCTATGTGAAGAACCCTTTCTTATTCTTCTGTTCCTTTGGCCAATTTTGGTTCTAGCTGAGCCTTACACTTCCTAACTGCATCTCTGAATGCTCTAGCAAGATTCTTGTAGTTCTTGCTGGTTATTTGGTCACTTTTCCACTGCTGGTATACTTCTTTTTTGCTTTTGGGCTCATATAAAATCTCATTGTTAAGCCAAGATGGTTCTGCCTTCATCCTTTTCCTTTGTATGGGGTGGACTGCTCTTTTATTGTCTTAGACTCTTCTTGAGTAATGACCTCCATGAACGTTTTCCATGGAATCCTTCGCATCTGGGCTCTGAGTATATGGGGCTCCTAAAATCCAGTCTTTGTCCAATCACTGGTCCTCAGTGTGCTTAGTAGGATTTTAAATTTCACAGTGTTGTGGTCATTGTATCTAAAGCATAAATAGTTATGTTGTTAAGTAAGTCTTTTCTGTATGTGAGCATCAAATACAGCAATGTGATGTTCCTAGCCAGCATGCCCAGTGTCTGTAACAGGAAGCAGTGCTTATTGCATTCCAGGAAGCTAACAGACAATCTGATTCACACTGCTGCACTGTTTTCCCAACAAATGCATGTGTAATTGAAGTCACCCACGAAGACAAGATTTTCTTGGCCAAAGATTTAATAGGGCAGCCAAAGTCACACTTCGTCAGGCTCATCATCCTGATCAGGATGTCCTCAGGGATGATCCTTCTAATCTTGATCTAAAGGCATTTGATATAGCTTTCATGGTCTCCATAGCTCCTCTCCATACATCTGAATTTCTCTTTTACATAAATTGCATGGGGAGTGAAGTGATATCCTGTTCCCAAGGGTAATCAGAGACAATCACATCTCATCCAACTTGCTGTCTGTTCACTGTTGAAGCTCTTTTTCTGATAGGCTGTGGAAGTTGGTGCCATGGGACATAGTAATTCCTCTTGCAAAGTCTCAACTAATACTCTATGTTTATTTTGCCCTTCCTAATACAGTGTAGCCTGCCAACTTCCTCCTGCAGCTCCCCCACCTACTGCTGGAGTAACCCCAAAAAAGCAACCTTTGCAGGTGGCCAAGAGGTTGTGGTGCAGTCTGAAGTAGGAGTTATGCTCCTGCATTCCGCAGTGGCAGTGTTATAAGTGGGGTGCTGTGTCCAGTTTAGATCTCTCCAGTGCAAGAGAAAGATGGACAAAGAGTCCAGTAGAGGGTCCTGGTGCCTGATAAAGATATGGTTGGGAGCTCATGACCTATGGGGAATGGCTGAAAGAACTGGATTTGGTTTAGCCAGAAAGGAGAAGTTAATCACAGCTTCTCTCTGCATAATGTCTGGGTGAGGCCCAAGGCTTAGTGAAGGAATGGAGCCATACTTTTCCCTCGGTTGACCAGCCAAAGGACAAGCTGTAATTGTCACCAGCTGCAGCAAGGTAAATGACAACTGGAGTAAAAGTAAAAGCTTTCTCTGTCCAAAGATAAACTGTGGAAACCTTGGTGACTTTGGCCACTCAAGGTGCCAAGCAAACCGCTCACACATCAGAAGTAGCTGTGCTTTGAGCAGAAGACTAGAGCAAATGTCCTCCAGATGCACCTTCCAACTTTAATTATTCTATGATCCTCAATTCAGAAAAAAAAACCTGAAGTGATACACTAGTAGAGATCAGAAAGAGTCTGAAAGCACTAAGACAATTTCTGTAATTGGAAGTGAAAAGTCCTACTATGAAGTGGTTTAGTATTTAGCAATGCTTTGGAAAATAATCTTGAGGGGCTCATACATTAAACTTGTATTGACATGGTGATGTTTGCACACCTCTGCTCTCCCCACAAAAATTTCTATGTTTATACTAAAATTTGTATATAGGACATAAGAACTAATTCTCTGCTGTACTTGACTCTGTGAGGTCTCAGCTTGAGATCAAGTTCTGTTTGAAGAATTGTGATGTATGAAAGTGGTAAGAAAGCTGGAGAGAGTCCA
>NW_009954101.1:1119476-1129725 GCF_000747805.2 Chaetura pelagica | reverse complement strand
ATGGTGGATGTTTAGGAAAGGCATGCTTTGAGGAAAGGCTGGTGGATGTTCCTTATCATTTAGTGAGACTAACAACTAACAGAGAAGTCCAAGATGTAGTGTATTGTGATAATAATCCCTTACAGTAAAAAGTATCCCAAAGGTGGAATGCTCAGGCTTTTTTCTGTGGAGAAAGATAGAAGTTACAGTCTTAAATTACAAAAGATAGCGAGCTTTGGCTGTTAACAAAATCTCCAACTTTTAAAGAAATTAAGCTGTTGCAGGATATCCGGAAGCTGGATAGTTTTAGTTTCCACTAAAAATTTTCAGGAACAAGTTGAAAAATCTATGCAGTGTTTTATGCATATGAAATTGGATCATGTTACAGGTAATGTGCATCTTGTTTCAGATTCCTCCCAGCTCTACACGTTTATGATTATAGTCCTGCCTGTGACATGCTTTGTGGAAACTGCCTATGTTTATGTTTATGAGTTATATGGTTAACAGGTATATATGTGTCCTATATATGTTGATTATAAGTCTAGAATTTATAGGGCTTACTAATTTCTCAAAGATTTTAATAATTGTACAGACTTATACTGACATATTTTCCAGTAAACATAACAAGATTTCAGAACAGCATCAGAGATCACCACAAAACATAACATATTTTTATTATTTGAATGTATTAAAAGTTTTCAATTTACTTTTATATAAAAGCCCAGGCAATTGTACTGTGGTATTTGAGAGCAAGATTAGCTACCTATGCTCAGAAATAAAGTATGTTGATTCAGCATTGTGTAAATATACAATGAAAAAAAAAAACTTTATTAAATGCTAAGCTAAAATTTGAACAAAAGCTAGGAAATTTATCACAATTACATGTAAATATTTCAATTTTTAAATAATTTAAATTTATCATTAAATCTTCCAACTGAATTTCATTTATTTAGTATAATTAATTACATTATATCCATCAATTTTCAAAATGTTATTTTAATCTGTAGAACTCTGTTTAAATCAATAAAACTTCACAACTGAGTGAGGTTTCAAAGTACAGTAAAATTCTTTTTAGAAATTACATTTGCTTATAATTAAAAGGATACACACAGTTGTGAATTCATAATTAATTTCATAATTGCTTTCTTTTTTAGTGAGTGATTGAAGTTTGTTTATGCAACAAGTTTTCTCTGGTATCCTCTCTCCAGAAAAAAAGTCTGTCAGTAATCCTATATAAAATGCCCATTTTAAATAGCAGAATTTGGCATAGAATGTGGAATTTTATGAAAATGTTTAATCAGTTTTGATAGGCCTTTAATAAAATTGTCATAATATAATATAAAGTGACCACTGCCAAAGACAAAATGTATTTGCATTCACAAAGCTCCAGGCAAATTTTAATTTCCATTTCCCATGAGTCAAACAAACATCACATTCAAAATTGCATGTCATATTGTGATTATCTGGTGAGATTATTCAAGTCGTCACATTAATATTAATTCTGAGCAGAAACTAGGTTAACAAGGTCATACAACACTTTTCTTTTGGAATCAAACGTAGACTGAGCATTTGTAGCAGTTTGAGTGTCAGTAGTGCAAAATACAGTATGGATGCTACAGTTACAGGCCAAAATATATTTAAGAACATCATTCTGGGGGATCCGCCTCCCAGAACTAGCAAATGCCATATTTTTCAGCTCTTTTTGCAAAGTTTGAATCACAAGCTTTCTTATTTGCTCCAATAAAAGCATAGATTTGTGTTTCAGGACTAAGGGTGCCCATGAAGCCATGAGCAAGTGGTTTATTTGGTGTCTTTTCCCTTCCAGAGGTGACAGACACATGGCTGAATCCTAGACCACCTCTTAGAGGCATAGGCTGGCACTCTCAAGGCAACCTGGATCTTTTTGAGCTGTGCACAATAAGATGCAGAAGAGGCTTCTGGTACCTGTCCCCCAGCTGCTGCTAGATGGGCACCACTGGCTGAGGAACAAGAAGGGGTTTGAAGATTTGGGGTAAACCCTCTCCCAGGCTGTTCTTTCCTCATCTCTGCCAGAATGAATATCTGAACATTAAAACATTCCTCTCTCAACATAAAAAAAATTCTTCATAAAAACTGATCCGGGATCTTGGTTAATTTCCTGGCAGTCTTGATTCAAAACCATAAATTATGGTTTCATTCCAAAAAAGAAAGTCTTCAAACTAAAAAAAGTCTCCTCAGCTGTGTCATAGTCCATGAATACTGTTTTTTTGGGTTGTTTTTTTTTTTTTTTCCAACAAGTCCCAGGTAGGGTCTAGGCAGCCATTCACATACACACTTTCTAGCCCCTTTTCCAAGCAGAGGCTATTTCTCTGCCCTATTCTGTGATCTTCTGCAGTCAGAGACACTTTTGAGTCCTACTTTTCAGCCCTCACCTCACAAACAATATTTCATTAATATGTGTCATCAATGTATCTATTATCTTATATATTAAACAATATACTCCAAAACCTTTTTGTGTACATGAGTTATTATTATTCACCTTTCGCTTCCTCTAGTACTGAATATTTCTCTTTCTCTTCTGCTCAGACAGTCCTCAGAAACACATGCCTAGAACTTTCAAACAATAATCTTTTGGTTGTTTTGTTGGTTTTTTTTCACTTCAAAATAAAAACAGACTAAATTGGTTGCAACTGCAGAAGAAGCAGGTGGTTGCACTTAGTAAGTGAAGTGTTTTTGTGGTACTGCACAAAGAAATCCATGTTAATGTGGATTGTGTTGCTTACAGATTGAGACCTCTCTCCATCTCACAAAGTTTTCAGGAGAGTAAGAAAAGGAGTCATGCTAGGTCTTGTGATGAGAAAGTAAGGCCAAGGACCAAACATTTCCTGAAAGTCCAAAAGTGACTTGCATATGTTCAAAAGATACAGCATTTTCTAGCAGAGGACAGGATAAGTGTTAAATAAATATGACACCAGTATGTCAGGTTAACTGATTTTGTAAAATGGACTGTGATTTGTGATTCACAGCCACAGATTTAGAGCAGCTGTTATAAAATTAGAGAAATAAGCATTGGAACAACCTTTGCCCAGTGTTTATTTTGGCATTATAATGTCATGACATATCACTGGAAGTGACTGAGCAGATCAGCAGCTCAGCCTCTGGTGCCCTGTCCCAGTTAGTCTTCTCTAAAATTAGAATGCTTCTTTTTATTGATTTTGTTGGTGATAGACTTTAATTAATTATTCAGCTAATTAAGGCAGGTTAGGCTTTAGTGAATGACAGACTGGAGATTAGGAAATAACAGAGGTGTGTTCAAAACATCATATTAATCTTCTATTTCCATTGCTTCATTTTTGAGACAATAAAGAAAATGTTCTGTTGGCAGTCTTTATTAAGATTATAGTAGCTATATTTTTACTTATTATAGCACCTATTATGTGGAACAAGAGGAATTTAATGTGAGGATATAAGCTGCAAGGACCAATGCTTAGTTTATTGAGAAAGATTTCTTCATAAAAAACTACACATCTTTTTGTAAAAAACTCTGTTTTACTGAAATCAGCCACTAACTTGATTTCATTGCCTCCTTGATTCCTTGTCTAAGAAAAGAGGAGCTTATAAGTCCAATACAATTATCAGTAAAAATCATCAGGAAACCAGAACAAGCCTTTGGAAGAACATCTGAAAGGAATTTGGCAGCTGAGGCACATAACTGACACCTAGAGATAAAGGGATAGAAAGCTATAAACTCCTAATAAATGTTTCTGTATCACCACAGATATTCAGTCTACTTACACATAGTAGAACAACAGCACAGGGCTTTACATGTAGCAGTAGCTTAGCCATATGCTTCAGATTAGTTTGTTTACACACTGAAATATAAGTAAGCAAATTCCACAAACAAAAATTAACTTCCTTCTATTTTAAGTTGCTATGAACCATCCTTGCAAAACCATTCTGTATTTTTTCCACAGTGTTTGTGGATTAGTGCATGAAGAACAGTGAGGTAACAGAGGGAGAAGATAGAAAATACATTTTCCTCAGGATCGCCCAGACTAAAACCTCTTTATACGATCAACTTTTCACTCGGTATATATTGTATAGATTATGCCAAGCTAGTGACCATAATTTTTTTGATAAGTCGTTGCATTGTTGCATCTTTTCTCTCTGCTGTTAAAATGGTGTAATTATCACTTACACAGTCACTGCCATTTTAGCTTTCCATAACAGAAATATTGGAGGCCCAGCCAGGACTTTTTCTCAGTCTCTTCATTATCTCCATTGAAGGGATGGTATTATCAAGCTTCTAAATAGCAGTGGAGATATTTGTGTGAACTTGCAGTTAAGTACTAGCAGTTTTGTAAAGAAAGGTGCTCTCTGCTGTTTAGTGTCTCTTGTGGACATAATGGAAACAAAATGCTATGAACTTTGAAGCAACAAACAGTAGCATCCTCTGCCACTGCTATCCTTTAACTAATCAACAAGTACTAAACAACCTCTGTGAGAAAAGTTATTTAGAAAAAATAACTGGGTCAACTGCAGTGAGTTGTGGTAACTAATTTGGGGGATAAAATATAAGAACATGGAGTATCTTTGTTATTTATCTTCCAACCACTAACTACTTCTCCTCAAAAAAGATTGCAAAGTGTGGTGTAGATTAGATTTTCCTTGAAGTTCTCAAATACTGAAAAGAAATACCTTTATCTGAGAGGTACTTGGCTTCAGGTAGAAAGAGAGAGCTCCATCCTGCATAAATGCCAGTTAGAGCCAATCATAACCCAACTGATTTTTCTTACCACTAAAAAACAACAAGCAAAATACAACTCCACCACCAATTTGCCTCTAATTTATTATTAATTTATTTAATTTACTAATTTATTAGTGGTTTTGGACGGAGATTTAACTGATAATAGGCATGTCTATGTGTGAGAAGGAGAGCTTTTATGTTCAAATTAATTACAGAATAAATTGGTTTTTAAAGCCTTGGTAAGGTAAGAGAAAGAAATATTTAAACCCTGTGTTCTGCCATGTGAAAAGTGGGAAATTTGCTAATTATGTTCAAGCACAGTTTACACTGTCACTTATTTGAAGTATGCCTAAAATACATTTCTCATAGCTCTGTTAAATGGCAGAAAAAGAACAGATTTTCCATGTGTGAAACACATTGCCAGTACCCTCTAGCTATGTTCTCTGATTTCGCTCAAGGTGTATTTGTTCACTTGCTGTACAACAAGAAATACTTCAGTTGCCATTTTATATGTAGGTAAATAAGTGACCATTTCTTCTTATATGATCATATTATATGATCTCCAGGTGGTGCAGGTGAATGCAGGAGAGTCCTGCATTCAGCTCATCATTGTTTCCAGTGAAATTCAAGCACACATAAGGTTTAATCACTTGTTACAACTTTATTTTGGAAAACAGGGTATTTCAATTAACCAGATGAGATCTATCAGGGAAATTAGTTGGTAGATTCATTGTCCTGATCCTGCTGGAGTCAAAGGAACCCTTTCATATAATTGGTTTGTTTAAAAAGAAACGCAAGGAGGGAAAAGAAAGGAGAATTATTGGTTACTGTGTCTTTGTATACAAATGTACATGCACACACCCAGAATTAGCTGACCATATGTTATAGCTAAGACACTAGGTATAAATGCAAATACATATTATTATAATAGAAACCTTTTACAGAGTCTTAGGCTTAACAGAAGCAGGGTATACATGTAAGTGTTTGTGTTTATGTATGTGCGTGTACATATATGTATATATATATATACATATATACAAATCTCCATTTATCTATTTCCCTATATATGTGTATACATCTACACATAAGCACACACAAATATATTCACACATGCATATGTAGCATATATCCACAGAAATATAAGTTACTAGGGCATTAATAGAGAGTAATAGCTTAGGACAGGAAACGAAGAACGTACATATTTTGTACAAAGCAAGCTAGTAGGAATGAAGACAGATGTTCATTACATGATTTTGTTAAGCAAAAATACCACTCTTTACTCTAGGCTGTTATAAAAGCAGTTGTGATGGGTTTTTTTCAAGAGCACAGTGAAAGCTGTAGCTTTGCAGTACCCCAGTAAGCATTACTACATTAATATAGTGAATTTACCCTATCTATCTGTCATTACCAAACCTCACAATGATATTCTGATTAATGGTGCATACTGCAGATTTCACAGATGCCAGCCAGATGTTCAGAGAAAAGTAATGTTTTTTGGCTTAGGAATTATACTATAATTTATATACGCAGAGACACACCTACTGGAACAAATGGAAGGTATTCCTAAGCGAATTTGCTATATAGCTCTAATTTATTTTTAGTTAGACAAGATACACGGCGTAACACCCTGTGCATTTCAGCTGTCTAGGTAAAACAACAGATGAGAGGATTATGCAAATAATTAAAAGCAAAAGTTGGCCTGCTACTGGAAATCACTTTTGCTGTGAGGTACACTCCTGTCTCTTCCACCTGGCTGCCTCACAGAGCAGGAGTCTCAGCATGCTGCTCCCGGTCACTGGAAAAGTGAAAGGTGAGAAGGAGCTCACAGCTTCCAGGAAGGAGCAGGGGCAGGTGGGTGGTTCATGTCCACCACTGTATCCTCTCTTCTGTGCTTCTACTCATCTGTATATAGGTGCTCCTACTGAAGGAAGAGACCAAATTCTTTTTTGGTAATGTTAATTAACTTCACAGCATTAATTGTTCTGCCTCCACAAACAAGCTCCTAAGCTGTTGTGTCCACCCTGGCTTATTGCTCAGGAGACAGGAGAGTTGTGATGGCTTGAAATCCATTTTACATTTGGAGAAAATTGCTTGTTCCATCAGTTGGGGGGTAACGTGCAAGCACTGATCTTTGTGTTGTCTGTGTCCTGTATGTCTTTGATTAGTATGAAATTAAAGTATTATTTTTTTTCCCAAGTTGCCGAGGATCTTAATTGGTGAAGAAACCTCTTTGTCCTTTGTCTCAACCCAGGAGCTTTGTCCTTCTCATCCCAGAGTGTGTGTGTTGGGGGGAACTGAGAGAGCAGCCATGCGGATGTTCCTTTTTTGTCATGTTGGGCCCAAACCACAACAAAGCAAAACAAGCCACAGGGCTGGCCTGAATTCTAATGCTGCTGTACAGAAAGTGTGGAGGTCATGCCTCAGATTTTATAATATGGTACCTGAGCTTTGGTTTGGAGCTGCAAAAGATTCACAGGTCCTGGGAAGATGGGAGTAACACTGTGTGGTTGGCCCATGTAACTTTACCTAACAAGGTATTAAGAAGCTAGCCTTTTCTCTCACTCCTTTCCCATTTATGAAGCTTCTGTAGTGCTTTTGATACTGAACTACTGCCTGCTGTCTTTCAAGGAGTAGCAATAGGAAACCAGGGCTTCCCCAGCAGCCTCGGATTAAATATTTTAAACTACATCAAACCAGCTTCTGACAGTATTGACTATACCAAGGCATTTCTGTAAAAAATAAAGTCACTGGAGAAAGAAGTCTAGCTGCACCTCTGGGTATATATACTTACACTCATCTTCAAAATCTACTGTCAATAAGCAATTGGCTGACTGGGAATATCTGTTCTGAATCTAGGCAGGACAGTACTGGGCTTTTTCTACCTTCACGTTTAGCTAAGCAGGGAAGTAGCCTGTTCTCTCCACTGACATTGCCCTCAAAGCCTGCAGTTTCAGGCATATCTTGGATTCATCATCCCCTACCTTCATGCCTAAAATCCTCTCTGGAACTAGAAGTGGAAAGAAAATCTGAGACAGTGCAACAAACATGAATGACGGCTCAAAAAAATGTGCTGTGTCCTTATCTGTCTCTAGGGTCGTGGCCATAGCAGTTTCCGTATTTTGTTTACCTGAGCAAAGGAGCAGCTACATAAGCCTCATAAGTGTGTGCCTGGTCATTTTGTCCCCACTTACAAATGCTGCTTTTAAAGAGAACAGCAGAACCATTGCTTCTTTAAGATATGGAAGAATGGACAAGAACTTCAGTTTTGGGACAGAGAGTAGCAGGGGGAAATGTATAGTATGCCATGTGGCTCAGCAATTCTCCCATCCTTGCCACTTTTTTCTGCTCACTGCTCTTCACTGTTGCCAGAGCAGCACAAATTCATCAAGCTCAGTTATTGCATGAAAGCTTTCTGCAGGGTACAGATTTTTAGTCACACTGCATCAAACAGTGAAAATGGAGCAGAACTGCCCTGCACAGCAGAAAAAGAAACTCATAATGCATTTTCCCCTTGCCAAACAGTAGTGGTTTGCTCAATTCACACGTGCAAGTGGTGGTGTGGTGGGTGGAGCATAGTGCAAACAATAGTGGGAAATTGAAAGAAATCACTTTTATTGCTGTCAGATCCTGATCTTTGATTTGGATGAAAGCAATTATTTTGTTTTTTAAGAGAGTTAAGGAAGCAAGAGAACATACAACATATTACTTCTATTACTCTTTGTTGTATCGTGTACTGAATCTGGACAGACTGTCCTTGATTAGCATGTACAGACAATAAACTTTCAAAGCTGCCCTCTGTCCAGTGCATCTGCATATTGTTGACGAGCTCCTAATTTTAGCATGTCCTTATCGTCCTCCAATATAGCTCTGATGCCGTATCTAAGTGTTTGGAAGGGGAAGAAAAAGATCAATCTTTCTTCTGTTTTTCTTTTACTCCAATTCAGGACAACATAATAATGATTCCAGAGTGTCACCAGATTAACTGTAGGATTACAGGTTTTCATCAGTGGATTTCGGTCAGTTTTAATGGCTCTGCACTTCTGTCATAAGATCATGCCAATAGCTCATGTGAGATCACAGAACCACAGACACATTGGCTGGGATGCCAACCTACAGCTTAAAGCGGGACTATTGCCAACATTGTGCTTCCATTTTGCTAAGTCTTGAATGAAGTGGAGACCTCACAGTATCTCTGGGTAAGCCAGTGCTGCAGTATTGTTCCCATGGAATTTTCCTTATATTCAATCTGAACTTCACAAGCTGCAATGTGCCTGTTGTAATTGTGTACTCCCCTACTGAAAAGTTTGACTCTGTAATTTTTGTAAATCCTCCAGGGTGATTGTAGGCTCTTAGATCATCCTTAGTTTCTTTTGGCTAGGCTGCACAAACCCTTTTCTTGTTGCTGGCTGCCAGTTATTGAACTACTCCTTATTAGCATTGGAGTGTGTTGGTGCTTCCAGATGAAAATACCAGAGGTGACAGTGTCAGAAAGCTTGTTAAACTCAAGGTATCTTATGTTCACCACTCTTCCAGGTTGGCCCAGCATAATTTCCTAGTGTCAGATACTTGTTTATTGTTCCTTCATGTGTATGGATGTGGATTAAAAATGAATTAATGTTAAAGAAATCATAAGTAAAGTTAGCTACCAGCTATTGACTCGAAACACACCCTGTCTTTGAAGCAGTAAAATAAAAATGGACTAGTGGCTGTATTGTTCCTGAACAAACAGCAGGAAAGGCTTCACACAGATCCATAGGTAAGGTTTTGTGTTCTCAGACACCTCATTGGTGAAAAGCCAGTGCACATTACCAACCAAATACATACTGAACAAGACCACTATACAACCTCTCCCTTGTTCACCTGTGCTTATTCTCCATTGTTTGGTATGCAGGGCTGTAGGAAGGTGAAATAATTATTGGTTTGACTTGTGCCAGGAGATGCTAACCTAAATGATTCATATTTCCATGCATTTTGTGATGGCAGATAAATACAGAAATCAATTTGTTCTAGTGGGTGAGCAGAGCAGAATATAGAAAGCAGGAGAGTGAAGTGTGATTGTTTTGTCTGCAGTATGTTAACTAATGTAGGAGAATTAAAGGTTATTTTGGGCTATAACTGTTCCTGGCACATGCAGATCGATTTGTGTGATATGCTACAGATATGCACTGTAACTTTTCAATCTATTGACAGATGAGGATATTGTTATTATAAAAATCAAAGCTAAATTTCAGTGTGGTGTAACTTTTCTTCCTGCGGTTTGTACTATCAGTGAAGAATTATATCCCACCAGAATAACCTTGGTGGGTTTTTCAGTTGTATTTTGTAACTTTATCATGTCCTGTGAGGCTCTCCAAATGACAAAAAATTAATGTAATGAGTGTTATCAGAAACATCCTCCCTAATTTTCTATATTTCAAGAGCAGACAAAAGAATGTAATGAACCTAATTTAGTGAATGCTTTTTTTCTTTTTTTCTTTTTTTCTTTTTTCTTTCCTTTTTTTTTTTTTTTTTTTTTTTTTTTTTAATAATAAAAATAACCAGAAT
>NW_009954101.1:1116036-1118977 GCF_000747805.2 Chaetura pelagica | reverse complement strand
TTTTTTTTTTTTTTTTTTTTTTTTTTTTTAATAATAATAAAGACCAGATTAAGATACCTGTCTTCTGTTCTTGTGCAGAGAGTGCTGTAGTCCTGATGTTCATTTGATCCTTACTCTTTCTTGTGGATTTTTGAGGGGAAAAAACCAACAACCCACTGTTAGAAACACTGGTGCCTTGTTCATCATTAAAGGTTATATTTACTCCTATAACTGCACCTAGACTTCTACAGAGAACTAGGTGCAGTTCAGCTTGTGCTCCATGAATGATGATCTGTGTGAATGTGCCTCCCTCACAGTGGCCTGTGAACTATGGAATTATGCCTTCCTCTGTCCCTTAATTGGGCAGCCAGATGAGGTAAAATATGTTACATCAGGTCTTCAAAGGCTGTTGGATTCCTTTTTGCCACATGGATAGCAAGCCTGCAGAGAAATGTGCGCACTCTGGAGCAGTCCTGCATTTCTGTCCTTGTTAACTGCAGAACCAACTTGAAGCTAAGGTATCACAAGTCATTAGTACCTCATCTCCATGATACTGGGTCATCCAGCACTTTTTAACTGATCCAGATAAAATGCATTAATGTATTTATGTTCAATTAGACAAAACAAGGTATGGAGCCCATCAGGCACAAAGGAGCCTGTCTGCATGGTATTAACATGTCAAAATGTTTTGACAGAATTTGAACTCACAGTGTGGGTTTGTATCAAATTGGTGCTTTGTGCAAGGCAGCTGCAGCTTTTTTGATCTGGTATCAGGAGACCTAAGAAGGGATGTTCGTGACAGTGTTACAGCTCCCATTCCTTCACTCACAAGTATTTCTTCTACCATCTATTTTTGCATAAAGAGACAGCTGTTAGATTTAAGCTCTGTCTCAATTGTCTCATTAGTCTCTGTGAGAGAACATTCTCAATTTCTGCATCTCAAGGTCCATTAGTATAAATACAGGGAAACACAGTATTGCAATTTCTCTTTTGGACAATGAGAAGTTTGTCAACACTTCTCACCACTTGGCTTGGACCAGCAAGAAAGTGTACATACCAGTTTTTAATCTCTTGTAGATACCACTACTGGTCTGTCTCCTGGAACTGCTAGACAAAAGTAAAAACGTTTTTGATTGCTCAGCAAGCCATAACAGCTCTATAACACTACACAAGGTGATGACAAGACACCTTCCTGCAATTTTGGTATATTGATATGTGTAGTGCTTTCACTCATCGTGTCGAAGGTAGGCACCAGCCTACCTAAGGCAAGGGTAAGATAGCACTGATAGAAGTGCTAGCATGCCAAGCCTTCCTTCTCACAGTGCTTCTCACACTGAGAAGATGCCATCAAGTTTGCCAGGTTGCAGCTCTTGCTGGCCTTTACATAAATACAGACCCACTAGTGGAGAAGATTTCTTGTATACCCACACACATGCTTGCACATGTACACATGACCTAACTTGAACTTCAGAAAAGGACAGCACTGCATGGAGCAGCAGTCTGCCTTACAAATTGTCAGGGTAGGTAAATGAGAGAAGTACATAATTCTGCCTCAGAAACTCTCTAGACAGGTGTGTGACAGTAGAAAACATCGTAATTTTTCTACTAACAGCATTTCTATCACAATTTGAGAGCACTAAGGATCCAGAGAAGCATGACGCTAGAACTCACAATAAGCTATGATGATGCAGGTGAGTTAATTTATCACTTGCTTTTTACTACTGTTTGTCAGTTTACACTAAGCTAGCTTTAATAGCTTTTTCATACCCATAATTTTTTCTTCCCCCATATGTCAACAATTCTTGATTTCAGCAGCCTTAAAAGTATACTTTGGAAATACATACCCTATCTTACAGAAATAGCTGCGTGTAAGATAATTTTATTATGCAATTTAGTAATCTATATTGTTTATGGTCCTTTTCCTGTTTTCTTGTTGGTATGCTCATTTCTATCTAATCTGCATGAACTATTTTTCATGTGTTAAGCCATCTTAGCCAACAGATGGTGCTATGTATAACACTTTTATGATATTGTATAACATAAAAATAAATCTTACAGTTATATTGTATATGTAATTACTTAGTTAGAAAATAAATGTGAAATTGAAGTTCACAATAATAAATGCTTATCATAAAAATTAGATGCAAGGAACCATAAATGTTAAGAGTCACTGATGAATGTTTGTTTCAGCCTGCAGGTGGAGAAAGATGGGGTTGCATATGTAAATCTGGATGTGGTATCAATGCTACTTCTCTCATACATGAGTATATTTTGCAGAATCAGGCCTTCACACTGGCAGATTTTAAGAATGCTACAATTATTACTGCCTATTCTGATTCCTAATCTCTGAAGTTAATACATTTTATCTAAATTGAAACAAAAAGGATACTCATACAATTAAAGTCGTACCACTCCAGTAAAAGAGTTATGAAATGTAATTTTAATTGCTAGTGTTGAGTACCACCAGTATTTCACATTGTGCTAACACTTCATTATGTAAACAGTGCAGTAAGTTTCCTGATACTACTCAGGTGTGTAAAATAAATCATGGGCATAACGACATGCAGAACAGGTTCCTCAGAAGGACTGGACAGGGAAGGGAATGCAGAAGTTTGGGAAGGCTGTCAGGAGTAAAGATTATGTGAAGCTGGTGGTTTTGTATAGAATGTTGTCACCTGAGGAGCATTTTTTTTTTTTTTCTCAGCCTCAGTGGTATACTGCTACCCATCTTCAGAATTTCACATCCTATTGTGATGAAAGTGAGCACACTTTATCTCATTTTCTCTGCGACTCTTCAGGGGAAAGATCCTGTTGATATAAAGAACTAAAGGCAATAATGTCAGCATGGGATAAGTTGCAATGGCAATACTACCAGGGAGCTGTCTGCTTGCAATCTCTCCTGTTTTGAGGTGGTTTTAAATATTGCCATTGCTGCTGAGAGCACTTCCCCCTACCCACCCCG
>NW_009954101.1:1089883-1115860 GCF_000747805.2 Chaetura pelagica | reverse complement strand
CTCCCCCCCCCTCCGCCAGGGATTCTGCCATTTCATTAATTCATTAATTACTTTGGAATCTGTCTACAAATCTGCAATGCAGTCTTGCAGCTATTTAAGCCAGTGGTAAAATGTTAAAGTTGGAGAGAAAGGAGATACCAAACACATTGAATAGATCTACAAATACACTTGCAGATCACTAGCATTGGTATCTGTGTTTCACACAGCTGACTTAACTCAGTACGTGTGTGTCTCTCCTCTGTGTTTGAACTGAAAGTATCCATCGTGCTTGCCCATTCATACTGTGGCTCAAGCTAGCCGTGCCCTTATTGTACTTTATTTGTTATGTCAAAGTTCCAAGTCATCCACAACAGACTCCCATCTAACCTAGTATATCCTCTCTCTCTTTGCTTCTCATTATCGGTGTTGAATTGGCACTATGGCTTTCTGCATTGTCCCTGCTACTTGTGGGGTGCACTGGGAGGAAGGACGCCGCTCCAGGATCAGCTGCATTTGTTTCTCTGGGGCTGGATGTACCAAGAGCAGGAAGTCAGAAACACATATGCCCTTCTATATTACCTTGCTAATGGGAGTCTGGAGACTATCTGCGTTTGCTCTCACTAAACAATGGTTTCAGATCTCCTCCCATTAGCCACTTTAAATGGAGGGGAGAGATAAGCTTCAACTTTGGAGATCAAATAAGTCCCACATCTGGGAAGCCCTAGAATAAGCTCCTTTAGCAATCACTTCATGGATTTATGGCCAGCTAGGCCTGTGCTCAGGTGACATAAGGAAATGCATACAGTACCAATCACTTTTTACAGAGTTACATGTTATAACAGTTGATGTGGCATTTTCAGTCATCGCAAGATTTACAGAGCTGGAATGTCAAACCTTATCCAGTAACTCTGAGTCAATATCACCGTAAGAAAGCTAAGTGCCCCAAGTAGGAGAGGGACCCGCTAGTTCTCATGCTGAGTGTGGAACCATTGCCAGAACTTGAATAGTCATATTTTGCTCCTCTTCCCCTAAGTTCATTTCTCCAGCTCTTTTGCTTCTTTCTGTTCATATAGGTCCCAGATTCCTTTATCTAAGAAAATAGCTGACATCAGGGTGGAATGTACTGTTGAGTTACACAAAGGTTTGTTAATGAAAGTGTGGGTAGTCAACTTGAAAGCATTTGTATGCTTATTTGCAATATAGCTCTTTTCTGATAAATGTTCCATACTCCCAAGAACTATCCACTGCCTGAGTTGCTCTAACTACATTGTTTCTTAGGTACATACTCTTATAAGACTGTCTTGACTTTCACAGAGAAAACCTTTGCCCTTGGAAGACATCAGCCAAGTTTTATTTTTATTATAAGATTTTCTCATTAAATAGCAGTCTACATGAATAAAAGTTCAGTGATTGTAATGAGAGAGAAGGATTGCCTTAATGAGGAAAGGTCTTAATTATGACTGCCATTCCTCATTACATCATCTTGTTGGACCCTTAGAGGGGCACAGACGGGAGAATCACAGAGTATCTTGAATCCCCTGCAAGCTGGATATGAATTGTCAGCAACATTGATTCACAACACCATCGCTTTGTCAAAGTCAGTTAGATGTGCTATTGTGTTGAGAATATTTGACTCATACGGTTGCCTCTATAATTAGGAGCTTGTCACATTTCAATTACATATTCATACCAATTTTCCAAAGGTTTATAAATGAGATAAACTCCCTCTAGACAGAACTATGGCATGATAATTAGTGTGTGGACAATTTTGCTAGTGTGTTGTTGTACATTCCTTTACTATAGGATTATTGTATAAATAGGATAGACTAGCGTGTGATTGCATATCTTTTAGAAAGAATTTATTTCAACAAAAAATGAGGGTTGGTGTTCTCACGGTTTTGGCTTAACCATATTGTCATGGAAGACATTGAGAGTTTTACCATTGTTTTCATTGTCACATCTGCAATTCTAAGTACTTCAGAAGACACTTGCAATATAAAAGTGCTATATTTCCTAACACTAAATAATACTATCTCAATGAAAGCTGGAAGGAAAAAATGGGAGATCAAACCTTAAAGTGATTATTTGCTAACACCATTCACACTAGCAGTTCTTGGCAAACATGCATTATGTCAACTTACAATGTAAAACAGTTGGATAAGTTGCAATTACTTTTAATTAGAAATGCATCTTTGCAGATCATTTATGGAGGAAGACTTATTAATGCTTTGACTTTAATTCCTCAAGTAAGTGTCTTCAGGAAAGAACCATTATGGTGTCCAAGAAAACCCTTAAAAAAAGCAGTGATGCACAGATGTTTTGTGAAATTCTTAAAATATGAGCTAATGTTAAGATTTTCACTGAATATTAAAGAAGCTTGAAGATTGCTGCCCAGAAATAGCATTTTATTTTCTGTTCTCTGCATGAGGGTGAAGTCCTGAGAGCTGATTTTGTCAGAAAATACTGAATTGTCAATTTTTTTCAGACTCATTAATTTAGCTTTACACACATGTTAGGCTGCTGGATCTGTATTTATGGATTGTTACTAGTTAGGGACTAGTGTTTTGTATAGACTAAAGACTCTTTAGAAGTTTACCTGTATTAATCCATAAATATTGGAATAAATAAGGGCATAGTTGGGTGACATTTGCTTGTCTCAACAGATAATACACTAGGGATGTCTCTTTCTATATTCAGCCCAGATGCCTTCAGTGACATCCTTTCTCTCTGGGGACGTTTTACTGGCTATGCAGGGAGACAGCATAAATAGGTATGGGGAAAAGGTGTAGGAAGGAAATATATGCAAGTATACTGAAATTCTGTTTTCATGCTTGCAATCCAAGCAACAGCTCTGGAAAAAGGTGTGTTTTTTTGCTTCTCATGTGAACGCAAGCCATGTTTTCAATCAACATTTCTCTTTCTGTACATTGCAACTACTGTTAATTGCAGAAAAATCATGAATGTAAAGGAAACTAAAGCTGAGGAGCTGTGAAGCTGATTAATTTAGCAGTCTTAGTTTTCTAATGGATCATGTAGATAAGACCTACTTCTGCCTTTGTCCTTGGTATAGTAGAGCATAGTTTATAGGACTAGGACATGTTGTTTAACCACTAATACATCTCCATTTGTGATTTTCTTCTAGCTGTCTAGCACTTACTCACACACTGCCTCTGCAGGGTTTGAGAAGCAACCTATGGTGCAGACTGGTCTCTATAAGCAGTTGGATATTGCCAGCCTAGTTTTCTGGAAATAATAACTCAAACATACAGAAAAAAATGTCATGCTAAACCCTAGTCCTCTAGGCCAGAAATTGAGTCCTGGTCTATTCTGTTTGCTGGACTAGGTGTGATTGACAATACCAAAATCATAGAGCTAAATACCAGGCAGAATCAAGGAAGGATAGGAGGGACATCACTGTACAGAAATCACCACATTCAGGAAAGAACAGAAACCTGCACTTATTCTCTTCTAGAGCATATTGGATGCAAATGTATTGAGGTCCCATTTACATTTAATTACTTGCTTAATCTTACCATCTAAAATAAGATTTCTCTTTCAAAACAAGCCATACATTAAGAGCAATTAAAATTTTGCAGTTTCTATTGGAGTAGTTATGGAAATCAGGATGTCTCATGCAGGTGTCCATTTCTCCCTGTGTAGGTTGTCTCTTCATCCTTTAAAAGAAACTTTAAAATCAGACTGGAATAGACAGTTCGTAGCACTCCCTGATATTCTGCTAACAAACAGGAGGGGAAAAAATAAGGTTAATTTTAATATTTCTTGGCTTTGTTTGTGCAACTGAGAATTTCTTCACGCTTAATAATATAAATATATTTTTATTTACAGTAAAATACAGTAAAATATTTGTATGTTCTTAGGTAAATAATTTATTGTCTTGACCATCATCTCTACAGTGTCCTCTTCCTGCAAGCTTCCAACATTGTCACTAACCTTGCTTTACCATAACTTTTTCTGATAACTACTATTAGTATTGCAACATTTCACAGTATCACAGTATCATTTTGGTTGGAAAAGACCTTCAAGACCATTGATTCCAACCACTACCTTAACTCTGCTGTGTCCACCACTAAATCCTGTCCCTTGGCACCATATCTGTCTTTTTAGATGTCTCCAGGGATGGTGGCTCATCCACCTCCTCAGACAGCCTGGATCACCAAGTCCATCTCCTGCCTCAGAACAGGACAACCAGAAGGTTCACATTATATCTCCAAATGTTTCTTGAATATTGTGAGATTCTATGCCATTACTGCTTCTCTGGGGATTCTATTCTAGTGCTCCACCACCCTCTGGGTGAAGAATCTCTTCCCAATGTCCAACCTAAACATCCCTCTGCACATCTTCTTACCATTCCCTTGGGTCCTATCATTGATCACCAGAGAGAAGAAGTCAGCACCTACTTCCTAATGAGGAAGGAGTAAGCTGCAATGAAGTCTCCCCTCAGTCTTCTCTTCTCCAGACTGAACAGACCAAGTGCCTTCAACTGCTCCTCATACAGCTTCCCCTCTAAATCCTTGCTAATTTCCTTGCTAAGGTTTTATGTTGTTTCTTAGATCTAGGCAAGTTGTTTTTTGCTTGTTTGTTTGTTTAAATAAATACATATGCGCACACCTGGAGTGTACATATGTTGAGAGTTGTACTTGTGTTTATTTTATAAGTGCAAATTTTTTTTGCCTGCATGTATAGTTGCATGTCAGTATATGTAATGCAGCCTGCAATCTGTTCCCAGAAGCTCAGCAGAAGACTTCTTTTTCTCTGTTCAGTAATACATGAACAGAATCTCGACAGCAGCCAGTGACTGCCTGATGAGAGTGCCAAATAACTGAGCTGTCATCTGGAGAGACAGATTTCAGTCCTCCAAAACAAAGGTGATTGACTTCTCTGCCTAGTTTAAATGTATTCTAGCTCAGAGGGATCATTTTGTGATGCCTCAGTCACCTCTACCAGAAGCAATGCCTCTGATAGACCAGGCTATGGTATGTCAATCTCCTTGGCTTCCCACTAAATCAAAAAGAGTAGAGATGCCTCTTTAAAGCAGCCCTCAATTAAAGAGTTCAGGGCAGGAAAACCTTTACTTTCACCAGGCTTAAGTCAAATGGAGGACAACAGTCATCTTGATCATCCATTTACTGCTCTGAGATTCAAGTTACTTCTCTTAAGGTGTTTATTTCTGAAGGCTAAGAAAACTCTGCCAGCCTGGTTAGGAAATCTGGATTCTGTTTTCCCTGAAAAGAGCTGGTTCACAACATTCTCATCCACCCCCTTGTCCAGGGTTATGCTGCAGCTCATATGTAGATGTAGTCTGTGTCCTCTTGTAGGCATTATTTAGTGTATTCCCAATAAAAAGACACTTTTTCTTCTCTTAGATATTATTCAAATAGTGCAAATGCCTCTGCTCTTGTACTCGACCTGAAAGTTAGCAGAGTCTTATTTTGATAAAATATTGAAAAGTACTGACAAAGCCTTTCTCTGTGTACAAATTTCTGCTGATTATGGTTGCTTGTGCAAAGAGTTATGAGAAGCTTTTACTTTCTCTGCTTTTTTTCTTCACCAGAATGAAAGCTTTAGAGTGAATAAGAGTATTTGGATTACTATGCATATTTACATTTTAAGTATGTTCACAAAAGCATAATGTCTGTTTTCTATTTTTATTTTTACTTACCAGAGTACTTGCTTAGTGACCATGTAAAGTGCAAGAGGCACCCACCATTCATGTTTTGTGTGTTCAGAACATATAAATTAAATCCCTAGATTAAGACAGTCTTTCTCACTAATGTGTTTTTAACAGTTTTGTTAAGCTAAAATTGTACTGAAAATGGCAACAAAAAATGTTACATACCCAAAAGTTTTTCCCAGTATTTTATTATTTGTATTTTATCTTGAGGCACTGACACATCTCTAGGAAGAGATCATATTTTTATTATTTGTTAAAATGTGCCACTTAATAATAAAATATATTACTGCTGCTTATTACTGAATAGCTTTAACCAAGTAAAGCCAAACCAGTTCATTAATATTTTGACAGCTGTAAGTCCTTTTTATGACACTAGATATACCTCTCATCTATGTAACTATCCAGTCATTCTTTAAATGATGCAATTTTTTGTCCCTAGTATGCCAGTCATCTTAGATTTTTTTCTCTTATTAATCATAAAGCACAGTGTCCTAGACAGTGCAAAATACTGGAGAGCAAATGAGAGAAACCTTCACATGGCAATAGCTTGAAATATAGTGGAAAAATTGGAATAAAAAATTCTTCATCATATTTGACAGGTCTTCACTTAACGACTCAGTTTCTAAATTGTATTTGAGTTACAAAGTACACTGTACCCTCATTGCACAAGTACTCAGTGGTAGAATAAAATGATTGATACATTTATGAGAGATTTCCTGTAGTTTGTTGTGGTTGGCTTTTTTTCTGTGAAGTGTATAGAATTTAACATTCCCAAGCACACTTACAACAATAAATTCACAAGGAAATAAGGGTGACCTGAATGGCCTTGATAAAGATTACAATTCTTTGCTTAGATGGAAACACGTCCAGGAGCAGTTCCAATAGGAGGGCAATGCAAGCCACAGCTGCTGATTGTACACTCACTTGAACACAAACTCCAGCCATAGTTTATGTTCCTGTACTACAAAAAAAAATATGGCTCTGCAGCTCTCATGAGTACTGACTTCTACAAAATCATCCTAACAAATGTCTGGAGGGTTGGAAAACTTGTCCTGTGAAAAAAAGACTGAGGGAGTGGGGGTTGTTCAACCTGAAAAAGAGGAGAGGTTCCATGAACATTTTTATGCCACTTTTCCATGCTTAAAGGAGGCTTATAACAAAGATAGAAAAAGAGTTTTTACCATGGTCTGTTGTGACAGGACAAAGGCTAATAGTTTTAAACTAAAATAGGGTAATTTTACATTAGATATAAAGAAGTATTTTTTTTACAATGAGCGTGACAAGACACAGGAACATGTTGCCTGGGGA
Organism: Chaetura pelagica; assembly: GCF_000747805.2. NCBI lineage: Eukaryota > Metazoa > Chordata > Aves > Apodiformes > Apodidae > Chaetura > Chaetura pelagica. Next base: position 1,108,881 of record NW_009954101.1, on the reverse strand, counting down.
AGCTGTGAGTGCCCCATCCCTAGAAATGTTCAAAGCTGGACAGGACTTTGAGCAAACTGATCCCGTGAAAGACATCCCTGCACCTGGCAGGAATCTTGGCCTAGAAGGTCTTCAAAGGTCCTTTCCAACCCAAGCCCTTCTATGATTTTATGAGCTACTAAATGACAACCCATTTACTCATTACATTCATGTACGCCAATTTCTTCTTGAGAGCATTGCTGTTCAGCTGCTTTTTCAGCACCAGGGACAACTAATTCTCCTGGCTGTGCCAGTTCTTTTCCTATTCATATGGTTTGGAGATTCATGAGTGTTTCAGCTGTCATCATCCAGAAACAGAAGATGTCAGATTAGGAGAGCATCATTCTTTACTATTCTGATACTATTCTGACAGGGTAAGAAGAGAGAAAGCTTGTTCAGCCATTTTGCAGCCAGAGCCTCTGTCTCCCACATAAGAGACCTTCCAGAGGGCGTAGAGCAATGCTGATCACACACCAGAGGTACTTTAAGGGTAATAACATCACAGAGCTCTCTGAGCTGTCACAGAAAAAGTCTGCTAGGAGCAGCACAATTAGAATGTCTGTAGTCAAACGCCTTGAGGACTGCTGACAAAATTACAGCTAGCATGGAGAGATTTCTGGAATATATTATCTATTGTCACCTAAAGATTAGCAATGAGACCTGTGGTGGCTATTTTGTCACCAAATGAAAAAGTATGAATAATCTGGTACCATTAAACTGTATTGACACTGTATGTGACATTACAGTAACACAAAAGTGCTGGGTAATTCTGCATTCCTGTGTCACCCACTGCAAAACAGACAGACACACACACACAATAAATCAAGAAAGGGAATTTAAACTTATGAATTTCATGTTTCCCAGCTGGGACTAAAAGAGAAAAAGCATTATTTACTTGATGTTCTGAAAGGAGAGCAGATATTTTGTAAAAAATTAATCTTGATTATTTTTTGCAAAGCTCATAGTGGAGTTTAAAATGCAACATTGTTTCCCTTCAATTACAGTTTGAAATATGGTATTGCAAACATTTTAGCACTTACAGAGCTTTCAAGTGTCATGTTAATGCAGAGGGCAGAAGTGGAGAGTAGAAATATATCTAATACAGAAAGCATTTAACAGAACAAGTCTAATCTCTATTTATGTAATATTCAAAAAAACAGAGTTGTTCTTATAGGGAAATAAAGTCAGCAGTCTGGACATTTTAACTTCTCACTTTAGGTATACCAGTAATGATGTATTTAACAACCAAGCAACTCAGCACAAAACTGAAACTTAGTTGACTTCAGTATAAATTATATGTTTTAACTGAGTTAAGAAAGCACTTAAAGTGATGTCGTCTTAACAGAACAATATTAGGTCATTCTAACCCATTGCTAGAAATAGAGAGAGAAGTGCTTACTCTCTTCAGTGTTTTCAGTAATAGAAATCACAGTGGTAAACATTCTCCTTGGCAGTAAAAGCTCCACATTTTTTTCTGCTAATGTTATATTTGTTGTGTGAGAATTGGTACCACTTCAGTGCATTCCATTTTAATTTACTGACACAACTTTGTACAATGCTTTTCGAGAACTGAATGTCTTTGCTAAAGGCCTGTGCATAATCTGCATGTCTACTTCACACCTGCGTGACAAGAGAAGGTCTGAAGGGCAGAAAAAGGAGGAGCATATCCTTCCTTAAAAATATATCCTGAACTATATTTTTATGGATATTTCTGGAATTAAGTTTGGTCTTGCTATGATTTCACACAAACACTAATATACTTCATTCTGTGTAGTTATTCTTGAAGTATATTGGACTGAATTCAGAATAAGACATTATTTTTCCATCTCTGTTTTCTGCTGCAGTCTTTATTAATGTTTATTAACCACATCTGCTATTTAGAAAAAGTACCCCAACAGGGTACAGGATCACTTGCTACATTAAAGCTTGCCCAGATTCCACTAGTTCAAGCACTCTGGAAAAAAATATGGCAAGGAACAAAATTTTGCTCCATTTGTTTCCTTTGTGAGTCATTGTATTGTCCAAATTATCAAAAAGTAACATAGATATAATGAAAGCAAGATAGTGTTTTCATTATCTCCATCTCTCTTAAACTCTTATTTTGGTAATTTAAGCAAAACCCACACCTAGGTTCTTATCATAATCTCTAGAGTTTTTCTATTACATGTCTAGTAACTCCAAGCCATCCCTCATTTTTGTTACATACCTTATATTACATGTCTAGCTCCTTCAATAGGTGACACCAACAGCGGAGCAGTTGCCCTGAGAAAAGGATTTGTTCTCCATCATGATATTTTACACTTCTAATATTGCTACAAACTATTGTTCATTCTAGCTTTTCAGTAAATACATTTGCCCTTTTTATTTAACCTAAATGTAGTTCAAGTAGTCTAAATGTGATAGCTTTCACTCACATAAGAAAACAGACATCACAGTTTAGCTACTGAAGTGGAAGAAAACTGCAAGTAGAATAAAATGCCATTATTTCTCTTCTGACATATCAAATGTGAAGGAAAAATTAAATAAAAAATATTATTAATGCAGATCTTTTCACCAAAAGTCTGAAGAAGTGTCTATCCTCAGTTTGAAACCATATGGGAAATGTGCATTGCAGTTACAATGTTCACAGATTGACTGCTGGCTGGTGAAACATCCAAAAAATTGATGTCACACATATAATTGGGAAATTTAAAGCAGCTTATTATTGTTCTGTTCTTTCAAATTCATAAGATACTAAGTTATTCACTGGCTACCTGTCTTGTCCCATCTCTGGAGCTCAAAATGAGGAGTGGGAAGTCCCTCCCACTTTAAGTGAAGACAAGGTTCGCGATCACATCAGGGACCTGAACCTACATAAGTCCATGGGACCTGATGAGATGCATCCCAGAGTCCTGAGGGAACTGGCAGATGCAGTTGCCAAGCCACTCTCCATGATATTGGAAAAGTCATGGCACTCAGCTGAAGTCCCTGGTGACTGGAAGAAAGAAAACATTATGCTCATTTTTAAAAAGGGTAGAAAGGAGGACCCTGGGAAATACCGATCTGTCAGCCTCACTTCTGTGCCTGGGCAGATCATGGAACAGATCCTCCTAGAAGACATGCTAAGGCACATGAAGGACAGGGAGGTGATTCAGGACACCCAGCATGGCTTTAGTAGGGGCAAATCCTACCTGACCAACCTAGTGGCTTTCTACAATACAGTGACTACATCAGTGGACAAGGAAAAAACAGTGGATGTACTGTGACCAGTGCTGGTTAATATCTATATCAATATTGACAGTGTGATTGAGGTCACCCTTAGCAAATTTGCTGATGACACCAAGCTGGGTGATGCGGTCAATATGCCAGAGGGACAGGATGCCATCCAGGGGGACCTGGACAACCTAGAGAAGCGGGCCCAGCTGACACTCATGAGGTTCAGCAAGGCCACATGCAGGGTCCTGCACCTGGACTGGGGCAATTCTCATTATCAATACAGGCTGGAGGATGATATGATAAAGAGTAGCCCTTCATAAAGGGACTTGGGGATAGTAGTGGATGAAAAGTTGGACATGGGAAAACAATGTGCACTTGCAGCCCAGAAGGCCAATCACATCCTTGGCTGCATCAAAAGAAACATGGCCAGCAGGTCAAGGGAGATGATTCTGCCCCTCTACTCTGGTCTTGTAAGACCCCACCTGGAGTACTGTATACATCTCTGGAGCCCTCAACACAGGAAGGACATGGATCTGTTGGAGTGAGTTAAGGCAAGGACCACAAAAATGATCAGAGGGCTGGAGCATCTCTCCTACGAAGACAGGCTTGTTCAGCCCAGATTGGAGAAGGCTGTGGGAACACCCTGATAGTGGCCTTCCAATACCTGAAGGGGAGCTACAAGAAACATGGGGAGAAACTTTTTACAAGAGCATGTAGAGATAGGACAAGGGACAAAAATGTTAAACTAGAGCAGGGTAGATTTAGATTAGACATTAGGAAGAAGTTCTTTACTATGAGGATGGTGAAACACTGGATTAGGTTTACCCAGAGAGATATTGGAGGCCCCATCCCTGGAGACATTCAAGTTCAGGCTTAATGAGGCTCTAAGCTACCTGATCTATTTAAAAAGTTCTCTGCACACTGCAAGGGGAGACTGGCTAGATGGCTTTTAAAGGTCCCTTTCAACCCCACACTTTCTATGCTTCTCTGTTTCTATGATAAGGATTTTTACAACAAAAAAAAAATTAATTTTGTAACCTAAAAATTTTAAGGTGACAAGACAGAAAAAGTACAACAAATAATATTTCTGCAGCAACATGTACAATTTTCAAAACTCCACTACATAATGATCAAGTATTTGGCTTATATTAATTTCCTGATCAATTTTATAAACCATACAAATAATTTTGCTGAATAAACTATTGGTAATTTATTCCATCACTTAATTATTCAGTGAATATTTTCCGAAGACAGGTGTTTTTTACCAAGCTTATCAGAGATCCATGTAGTAAGTTTATAGTCCAGTAACTTACCTAACAGTGCCCTTGTTTTATAATTCAGAACATTTTCTGAAGACCTTAGGCTTTGAAATTCAAAGATATGGAAATGGGAGATACTGTTCATGATAAGAAGGTAGTTATAACTCAGATCCTTGACTACCCATAAAATAAAGTGAGATTTCCTCCAACAAATGTTTACAAAATGACAAACATATTCAGTGGGGCTCCTTTCACCTTATTTAGCCCTGCTATTTACTATGTTCTATGGGATTATTTTTACTGACTAAAGTCATGCCTGTTATTGCCTTGATATTAATTACTTGCATCCTTCACCATATTCACATTTGAAAAAATCCCTTTTTCTGTATTTTCTCAATACCAAAAACTTACAAACACCTTACTAGAATATCCACTATTTGAGTCAGAATTTGGTGCTTAGCCAATTTTGACAGTTTAATAGTGGCTTGCATTAAGTTAACTGGACATGCCATGCTCTCCACTGTCTGGAAATAGTCCAAACCATTCAGTGCATAACTAATCCTTGTAAGTAAACCAACATAAAGAGCATGTGGAAAAAGACCAAAATTCTACACAGACGTGTTTTTGGCAAAATATGTGGAAGCCTGTAGATACATTTTATAGAGCTGGGAATTAAAATGAAGAAATATGGCATCTGGAAGGAGAATGTGCCTTCCCTTCCCCAGCACTTCTGTGTAGAGACCCTCAGGGAAGGATGTGGATAGGTCCTCCCAGCCTTCCGACTTGTTCACTGAAATTTGGTGGTCTGCTTGTCTTGAAATATTGTGTGTGGGGGGGTCCTGCAAAGAAGGCATCACTCTCTTATACATCAACCAATTTTATTATATTGTCATTGAAATTTAACTCACCTCAGCTTAATGCTTAATAACAGACTGCTCCTAAAAAGAACACACAAACCACCTCAGTATTGTGGTTAAATATATTTAGCTAATTATGCATAGCAATCCATAGTCCATGCATAAAATCTTGCTGTATAATATGTGTCAGTGCTTGTCTTGGACAATAGAAAAAGGTTTGCAATATATTTTTCTAACAAATAAATGTAGCAGTAAGGAAGAACAGGTCTGGATAGCTCACCTGGTCCTGCTAAGGGGCTGCCCCTTCTTCAGGAAGATCTTGCTCTGTACCACTGCCAAATCGCAGGCACCACCTCCACTTACACCTGTTGGCACAGTGATGGTAAGTGCTACTGACTCCCAGCAAGACAGGTTGTATTGCAGCTGGTGAATAGAAAAGTCATTTAAACCTCTTTGAGTGCCATTAAATACAGTATGTAACTTGATAACTTAGTCTGCATGACTCATGTGCAGACAATCGATCCACTGTTGAGATAGCCCAAGCAGGGACTTGGCTGAGCTGCAGGCTGGGGTACAGCAGGGTTCATTGTGTGCTTTACCCAAGAAGTTGTCGACTGGTGGAAGATACATAGCCACAAGTGGTATAGATGCCAAAGCAGGACAAAGAAGATAAGAGCTGGGCTGAATTTCACATTCTACATCTCAGTGAACAGGTTGTTGAGGTGAGAAGGGTATTACTTTGTGAATAAAACCCCAGTCCAGAAAAGGTTTGAGCATATGATTTACAAATGAAAAACAATCCCAGTAAATAACCAAATAAAGTTAAATATTAATCTTTTGAACTAAAAAGGTCTTGTTAAAATGTCAGATAAATGTTTCTAAAGCAAGGATATATGCTTACAAAGGTGGACAGTCTGATGTCAAAACAATGATGCTGTGGTAAAATACAGCACTTCCATTAACAAATATTTTCATCCCCCCAAAAAAGTTAGAAAGAACCTTCTGTAAATAATATCAAAATTGCCCTTACTTTGTTTGCTTCAGGGAAAAAAGTATGAAGAGGTTTTTTTGAGAATATCTTTACTTTGAAAATAAAATCCATATTCTAGATTATTTATTTATTTTTTTTGTAAAATGACCAAAGTCTGTCAAATATTTGTTAGTAACACTTTAGTAACATGCCTTTTGCTTATAACTTTCCCTTTCCTTAAGGTACAGTTACACAATTTTAACTCACTGAAGATGTAAACCACAGGCAGATTTTTTGGACTACGAGGAAACAATGCAATACAAATTAATTTGCAAACATTTATGCAAATATTTTAAAGGGAAAAATAATTGTCTTGCAGTTAATAAATATATATATTTATTTATTTATTTCTAAATCAGATTAACTTAAGTTCATAATATTGAACACATATAATCAATTTCATGAGACCAACTAAGATATTTAAATTAGCTTTGATGTTTGATTTGGTTTATCATTTAACAGGCATAATTCCATATAGGAAAGTTAAGAATATCTGCACAAAATCTAAGTTTTCAGGAATTGTTACTTGACACAATCATGATGTGTCATTGATCCAGTTTTCATTTTACTATATATATTTCCATTCTGAATGAGTCCACCGATCCTACAAGCTAGTCTTTTAAGTCGTTAAATTTATAAGAATGTAACTAATTAACAAACACACATGAGAGAAGTAAATACTATCAATTACTATTAAGCAACTTGCAAGGTCTATAAATGCAAAAAAAAGAAAGCAGATTTGCCAAGATATTATTTCAAATACTAGATTATTTTTCAATGCATTATCTTTTTTTTTCAGTAGTAAATCTTTAATTACTTGTTATAGAAATGCCTTTTAGTGTGAGAAGGGAGAAGACAAAGATAGAATAAGCCCCTCCAACAGCAAATTAGCAACCCATCAAAGGACTGACAGATGTATGCCAAGGAAGGTACCCCTATGTGAGACAAAAAAAGTAGAAATGGGGCTGTTACACACTGGGATCTCACCACCAAGGAGGCTTTCATTTGTTCTTCTGGCAGAGGTCAGAGATACTCATGTTGAGCTGTATAACCACTAGACAGCTCATCAGCTTAAAATACTGTGGGTGCAGTGATGCTTCATTTGCCTTAGATTTTGTTTAAGCATAAATATGTTACATTAATTTTATTTTATTAATCTATTACTGTAAAACTGCAAGCATGCTGTTTCTGTTGTTAGTTAAACCCACCTTCGGCCACTTGTGTCAGCCAAATTCTTGTTTTCAGTGAAAGAGCTTGTGTAAGAGGTGCAAGAACAATTTTTCTTCCTAGCAAATGGCACTTTGACACTTATACTGTAGCTTAAAACTTTATTCTAGGCTGTTGTCCAAGGAGCATGTCCTGGTGTCCCTCAGATGGCTCAGGAGTGTATATAGGGGGAAGCTTATGCTGGTGGGTTGCAGGTGTAGATTCCACATTGAGGTCCTGAAGTCCCACTACAGTATGATGCATAGGCAAAAATGGTTATCAGCTTCTGAAGCCAGCTATTGCTCAGACACCTTATAATACATCTCCAACTAAAATGTATAAAGACAATGTGTATCAGAAACTTGGCTGTAAGAATCCTCCTCAGTCTGAAGGCAGAAGTGGCCCCTTGTTATGTATAACGCAAATAATCACAAAACAGTTTCACTACCTGGACTACTGATGGTCTCTCTATAGCACAAACATTTAGTCCTTTTTCTTTAACCACAAAGCAACCCTAGAGTACACATGAACATGATGTGCTTCAGAACTGAAATTTACTAATCATTTTTTTCAGAAATTTGGCATAAAAGAGGCCAAAGAAATAATGGTGTGCTTGACAAGTGATCTTTAAAAATATTTTCTGAGGCTGTTCTTTTTCCAGCAACCCTTTCACATTTCATTAATATTCCTTTCTGTTTTCTGGTTCAGACCATTGCTTCTTTGAGCTACGTTGGATCTCAATCTGAAAGTAAACAAAAAACAAACAAAAAAACAAACACAAAAAACCCAAACCAAATCAAAACAAAAAAACCTAACCTTTTAATCCTAGGAAAACTGACTCTTGATTATTTTCATACCTTGGGTTTATCATGTAGGCTGCCAAAACACAATAAAACTATGTATTTCTTTGTATATTGTGGAAGAAAAGTAAAGAAAAAAGAAGCTAAAGTTTTTTAAGCTAATATTCCTTTGCAGCTAAACATTTTGCAGCCGTCCCAAACACAGCAGGTCAAATATTTTGGATTACGTTCAGCTCTCTGGGAGAGCACAAGAGTTCATTCAAAATACTGTGTAAAAGAAAACAAAAGGCAAATTCATTTCAAAGGAATTTCAGAATTTCCCTTGCTTAAAGCTATATATTAATAACCCCCACAAAATGTTGGATCTGTTTTACTAAAATATCTGTTACTTTTCCTCACTGGATGCATTAACAATACCATTCCAAACATTTGTAAATTAGGCTGATGTAATCTTCAGTTACCTGGAAATGTCTTTGGCACAGTGAATTTTCTACATGTGTTATTTGTGCTTTAAAATGCTATATAGCTACAAAAACCTTTTTGTAAGCCCCTGGACCAGGGTCTCACATGCTTCAAAGATGCAGTCTAAATAGGGAGGTGGCATCTGGGAATGTGTGTAGTTTCCCCTAAGAAATGTCCTCACCAATTTGTTTTAATTAAATCAAAGTATTTTGTACTGCAGTAGTAGCAGAGCTATAATCTCCAAACAGTCATATGCACAAACAGACACACAAAGTGTACTTCTTTGCTTGTTTTCACAAGGGCTTCTTTTTTTTTTTTCCTTTTTTTATTATTATATTTTTAATTCATTATTTTTTTTCTTTCCCCCCGCCCCCTTTTTCTTTCTGTCTTGAGAGAGATGCATCCAGGGAATATGCTATCCATATGCCCATGGAAGCTATGGATGTTCCATCCGTGTGGTTATTCAAGACCAGGTTGGATTAGACATTGAGCAACCTGATCTAGTGGGAGCTGTCCCTGCCCCTGTAGGGGGGCTGCAGATAGTTGATTTTTAAGGTCCCTTCCAAACCGAACCATTCTGTGATTGTGTTTTGGGACAAAAATCTGTGCTGAAGAATGTTGCTGTTAGAAGTAAAACACGACTTTTTACGAAGCCCTAAGAGCTGGGGACAGACAACAGAGGAGAAGGTAAAGAGGAGAGAAGCAGCTCCTCTCCGAGCAAGCAGTGGTGAGGAGGACCAGCAAGAGCTTAGAGCTGGAGGCAGGAATAATGGGGAAGACCAACAGACCCCTCACAATGGCAGGCAAGAGACAACTGACTCAATACCAGTGCAAAAATCAGCCTGGGATGCTAGTGCTTGCCTGGGCACCAGACTGTGCTTTCAGTGAATTGTCCTGGATTTTTACCTCAGAGTCCATCTCCATCCAGAAGGTGGGTGTCCCTGGCTGAGGGACACACTCTTACTAATGCAGATGAGTTTTTGACACACAAGTTTCATTCACAGATCAGTATCAAATTTTCCAATCTGGCAGTCAAAAATAGAAATAATCTGGTTTTAAAACTTGTGAACTGAATAATTTTAATGTGGAAATCATTAATAAGATCCACATACAAAATATTATATAATTTTAAAAGAGCCTTCTGTGACATACCATAGGGTGACCTTCCTCTTACACGGCTCAGATTTCCAAACATCTACTTTGTGTTATAAAAAAAATATACGTTAGGAATTATTTTTTTTTTCCAAGATACTTTACTTCCATGCATCAGAGTTGAAACTGATCCATATAAGCCCATTTCTTCAGTAAGATAATAGATGAGGTGGAGTAATGAAAAAAGGAATGAATGTTACGTTACCTATGCCTATGTTACTACTGGTGTGAAGGATTATAAGTAACTGTAATAAATGGTTTATTAATTAATAAAAAAAAAAAAAGCCCTGATAGTAGAATATATTTAAATTTGATTTTGGGATGTTTCTGTCACTTCCAGTTTAATTGCCTCTTGAAATGTGTTGGGGTTTCAATACATACATACATACATACATACATACATACATAGCAAGGAAAAACCAGACAGAGAATAAAACAGCATTTATGTAAACTTCCAGAATGAAACTATGTCTACTTCAATCTCTTATAAATATTTCTGGTACTAATTATAGAAGTTGTCCCAGTTTGACAGAGTGGGATGTCCGAAAGTCTTCAGAAATATAGTAAATATATATAGTATTATATAGCTATAAACTAATCATAGAATCATAGAATCTTAGGGGCTGGAAGGGACCTCGAGAGATCATCTAGTCCAACCCCCCTGCCAGAGCAGGGTCACCCAGAGTACATCACACAGGAACTCATCCAGGTGGGTTTTGAATGTCTCCAGTGAGGGAGACTCCACAACCTCCCTGGGCAGTCTGTTCCAGTGCTCTGTCACTCTCACAGTAAAAAATTTTTTTCGGATATTCACCTTGAACCTCCTATGCTCCAATTTACACCCATTACCCCTTGTCCTATCACTGGTCATCACTGAGAAAAGCCTAACTCCGTCCCCCTGACACTCGCCCCTTACATATTTGTAAACATTGATGAGGTCACCCCTCAGTCTCCTTTTCTCCAAGCTAAAGAGACCCAGCTCCCTCAGCCTTTCCTCATAAGGGAGATGTTCCACTCCCTTCATCATCTTCGTAGCTCTGCGCTGGACTCTTTCGAGCAGTTCCCTGTCCTTTTTGAACTGAGGGGCCCAGAACTGGACACAATACTCCAGATGTGGCCTCACCAATGCAGAATAGAGGGGGAGGAGAACCTCTCTTGACCTACTAACCACACCCTTTCTAATACACCCCAGGATGCCATTGGCCTTCTTGGCCACAAGGGCACATTGCTGGCTCATGGTCATCCTCCTGTCTACCAGGACCCCCAGGTCTCTTTCACCTACACTACTCTCCAGCAGTTCAGCCCCCAACCTGTACTGGGACATGGTGTTGTTCTTCCCCAAATGTAAAACTCTGCACTTCCCCTTGTTGAATTTCATCATGTTTCTCCCCGCCCAACTCACCAACCTATCTAAGTCTCTCTGAATGGCAGCACAGCCTTCTGGTGTGTCAGCCACTCCTCCCAGCTTAGTGTCATCAGCAAACTTGCTGAGGGTACATTCTATACCCTCATCCAGGTCGTTGATGAAGATGTTGAACAACACCGGTCCCAGCACCGACCCTTGTGGGACTCCACTAGTAACACACCTCCAACCAGATTCTACCCCATTGACTACAACTCTCTGACTCCTTCCTTTCAACCAGTTCCTAATCCACCTCACTTCCTGGTCACCAAACCCATACCTGATCAACTTATCCACAAGGATGCTGTGGGAGACGGTGTCAAATGCTTTACTGAAATCAAGATAAACCACATCTACCGCTCTACCATCATCTATCCACCTAGTAATTTCCTCATAGAAGGCTATGAGGTTAGTCAAACATGATTTACCCTTGATAAAACCATGCTGACTGCTCTTGATGACCCCCATGTCCTTGATGTGCCTGGAGATAGTGACAAGAACAAGTTGTTCCATCACCTTTCCAGGGATGGAGGTGAGGCTGACCGGTCTATAGTTACCCGGGTCCTCCTTCTTGCCCTTCTTGTAGACTGGAGTGACATTTGCTATCCTCCAGTCCTCAGGCACCTCACCTGTTGCCCATGATTTACTGAAGATGATGGAGAGTGGCCTAGCAATGACCTCCGCCAGCTCCCTCAGCACCCTTGGGTGCATTCCATCCGGACCCATTGATTTATGGATGTCCAGATTACTCAACTGATCCCTAACCCAATCCTCATCTACCATGTCAAACTCTTCCTCTATCTTGACTTCTTCTGGGGCTATATGAATCTGGGGCTCATAGGGAGACCCTGCAGGAGTAAAGACAGAGGCAAAGAAGGCATTCAGCACCTCTGCCTTCTTTCTATCCTCTGTCACCAGGGCTCCCACCTCATTCCTCAATGGGCCAATATTGCCTCTAGTGCCAGTTTTGCTAGCTAAGTATTTGAAAAAGCCCTTTCTATTATCCTTAACCTGACTTGCAAGGTTAAGTTTCAAGGAGGCCTTAGCTTTCCTAATTGCCTCCCTACATCCTCTGACAACAGTCCTATATTCCTCCCACGTGACCAGCCCCTCCTTCCATGATCTGTAGATTTTCCTTTTCCACTTAAGTTTGCCCAGTAGTTCCTTCTTTAACCATGCAGGTCTCCTAGCTCCCTTACTAGATTTCCTAACCATTGGGACGCTCTGATCCTGTGCTTGCAAGAAGTGGTCCTTGAATGTTGACCAGCTATCTTGAGCTCCTTTATCTTACCCTAATGTTGAGGTGGTATGCAAGAGATCTTACCTTAAGCATGTTTATATAAATGATCTGCTGAAGTACTAATGAAAGGAAACCATGATGCATAAAAGCAGATGTGAAGTCTGCATCCTAATATTTCACAAGGCTCAGCTAATTATTTCTGTTATGCTTTGTGAAGAGGTGGTCACACATTATACTTCTACCTGCTTTGAGTTACAGCTAGACTGTTCTAGCTTTCCTTTAAAGTTTCCTTCTTCTGGCAGCAGTCATAATTAATCACTGGGACTTAAAAAAAACAGTGAAAAACAGCAAGACAGTGAGATGCTGGCATTGGACTGAGTGTATTGGCTTGTTTTTAACAACTTGAATTAATAACTTCCTTGACTATCACTCCTTGACGTAGGCATCCATTGATTTTTTTCATTCTCTGCCTTTGCTTTTAAGGAACTTTTATTCTCTACCTGACCAGATTTGATACAGAATTTCCTGGAGTGAAAAGAAATCCCTCCTGCAACTTCAATGGGCACTGAAGAAGGCTCAGGTTGAGAATGCTTATATGTTTTAAAATAGTTTATATCTTACTTTTCTACTCTAGTATAATTCAGAACTTTTACAATTACATTTAGTGGTTACTTAACTCTATTTAAAAATAATATGTCCATATAAAAGATAGTGGGTCCATCAAAAATTTGGCAAGGGTCCTGCTATAGGTGTTTGAATTCAGCAGGCATCAGCTGAAGTTAGGCATTATTCACACTAACAGATACATAAAAACATTTTCTTATGATTATGTACAGGACATGTAAGTAGTCCTATCCTCAGTTCCTGGGCATCTTCTAAGACTTCAAGGAGATGGAGAGGAGGATCCTGGGGTTTATAAAAATAATTAAAATTAGAGGGTTGTATAGCAGCATCTCCAGAAATGTGCCAAGTTTAAAGAGAAATAGTCCTCTAAGACAATATTAGCACAGAGGAAGAACATTTAGGTATTTTAAAATTGCATTTAAAACTTTTCTTATCTCCCTGAGAGTTCTTTATTTTTAATTGTCCATCTGGACACATGCTTGGCATGGCTCTATCTGTGTTGTGTCCAACATCCATGAAGGAAATGTCAGGTTATGTCCTTCTAGGGTAAGAAAGCACTTGTTAAATAGTTTGCTGTTGATTTTTGCTGTAATGAAAAAGAAGTCGATTTTGCATCATAAAGAATGAGTGGCTGTTTAAGGTTTTCACAGTTGTTGTTAAAGCTGTCTCTAGTGCCCACACACAGTCCTGTGGAAACAGTGAGATTAAATCTCAGCTATTCTAGCTCCATTACTATGTTGATGGCAAAGATATGTGACACAGTTTAATAGTTCCTCTGTTTCAGGAGTGGTACTGTACCAAGATACTTGCAGAGTCCTACCCTTCCATCAGATTTCTGTCTGTCGTAAATCCCCTGTAAATCTCAAGTATTTTTTTCTTAGTCATTTCATTTTTAGGTCAAACTGAAAAATCTGGTAGATATAAGGAAAAGGGAAGTTTTTATTAAAACCCAAATAAAGGGAGCATACACCCTCATTATTCTTGAGGGAAGGTAAATGAGATGCAGAAGTATAAAATGGTCTGAAGAGCCCTTGTTCTGCCTGAGAGATACATCTTTTCTCTACAAGAACTGTCATGGTGTTTTATCACTGAGTATGAATGAATCTAGAGGGGTCTCAGCCCCCTATGCTGGGTAGCAAGTTCATTCAATGCTGTCAGTAAGAGACATGGGGCAGCCTGTCCTGACCTCAGGGATCCTTCAAGTGACCAAGATGCACACAGCCCCACTGGCTGCCTGTGCTGACTGCCAGCCTGCAGGTCCCTGCCCCAGGACTGCAAACTGCAGATACCTCTCCTCCATGAGTTGTCCTGCCAGGCCAGCCATCCCACTCCACACACAGCTGCCATACTGCAGGCTATCCACTGGCCACTCCACCATAAGCATCTATAGGTTGTGAGTCCTGATTTGTGTTTATTGGAAAATGTTAGAATAAGGCATTCCTAGGGACTTAATAGTGCTGTAAGCCTTACTGCATGTCTTTTCATGTGAAACAAGTCTGTTTGATGTAACAGGGGCAGTTACTAGGATGCAAACTACATTTTAGAATTTCATTTTATCTCTTTGGTAACTACAAATTCTGAGCACTGTAAGAATTACTGTAAATTATTTCACCTTCTATATTATAACTGAGACATCAGAAAGTTGTCTTTCCTTCCCTAATCTCTTCCAGGTTTTAGCTTTCAGTTCATTATGGCAATCTGCATTTGGGAATTCACATTATTTCAGCATTGCTGTGTAAATCCACAGCAAAGTGCTAGCAATTTTTGCAGTGGTTTGTACTGAGATCAGCAACAGAAAGAGACAGCAGAGAAAGGTGTGCAATTGGCTGTTAAGGATGATTGAATGGTTAAAGCTATCACCCAAGCTGTGATGCTAGAAATCAATACTTGACATGGTGATTTCAAATCCAGTAGATAAAGACACAATAATTGAGGTATCAAGTGCAAATACATTGGAGGCCTCAGAATACCCTCCAATACCTCGAGTCTGAGCAGTGGATGAGCTAAGAGAAATCTGAAGTTGAGGCAGGAAATGTTGTGTAAAGTAACATGCTCCATACGAAGAGTACATCCACAATTCACCAGCCTGTTAGTTTTCTCATCTCTGAATAAACAGCTCTTGATTCTGTATAGCAAAATTGCCACGGTACAATCTTGAGGGTAGGACAGTACCTGCTTGCCTTATTGAGCCGGAGAAAGACATTAAATGCTGATGACCAAGCAGCAGACCCCCCTTCACAGCTTCTGCTGAACTTAGGGAGCTTCCTTGATGCTTCAGGAGCAGTTTGGTTCCTCTGATCTTTCTCTTAATCTTGAATCTTAATGGAACTACTTACTTCTATTTACAGATTTAGGACTTAGTAAGACTTGCCATAGTTTTGTCTGAGAGGGAAAAAATGAAGGCAAGGTGAATTCTAGTATTGAATCTGCCTGAGTCAGTGGCTTTTAGCTAGGGGCCAGTTTCTGTGTGCACCAATGACCAACTTCTAAGGCAACATGAAAACTGATGGACAGCTTTCTTTGATCTTTGAAGCAAATGAAGAAAAAAAAAAAAAAAAGAAAAAAGGAAAAAAATTCATACATGCCATCCAGGTGTCCTACTATAAAAATTTCTAAAAGTTGCCACAAATATTAAGGGTTCCACAGGAAAAAAATAATAATGAAAAATCTAAAAACACTTCAAATTTACTGCATAGCAGCATAATTTCTATTTCAAAGGTGACTTGCTTGTACTACTGCTCCCTACTTAAAATTAGGACAGGAAGTTTTAGAACTGCTTACATTAAAGCTCTGAAAAGAAACTGGTAATTCCACCTTTGTGCCCTGCCTGGAAAACGTCACTGTCTCCCTAGACACTGCAGCTCTAAAGGACTTTTCCATTGACTAGAGGTTGCTGATGGGAAAGAAGGGCACAAAGACATTAAGCTGTTGGATTCAGATGTTTTTGTCTTGAGTGTGCCAAAACTAGCATGAGTATCCACACAGCCAAGGTGCAGCTTCCCAACAGCAATTGTACACATTGTGTTTACAGTAAGAACTCGAACTGTACCCAGTTGTAGCAGCATAAAATCATCAAGAAGAACTAGGGGCTTCAGGTTTTTTTTCAAATTTCAAAGGAAATTAATAATCATGTTCACTTGCAAAGATATTTCTTTTTACTTAGTATCATCACTGTCTGGGGAAGAACTGAATACTTTAAGCTCATTTAATTTTGTTCTACTTTTCTTCCCCCAGTAGCGATCATTGTTTCACAGTATGAATTTTTAAATTGATCCTTACAAGAAAAGTTTCAGATCTGCTTTCAGAGAAAATGTGTTGTTCCAGAATCTTTGCTTGCATTAGGGAATGTTACCAGCAATCTGATTCAACAGAATCTGCTGGTCAGATTGGATCACAATATGAGCCCAAAGATTGCAAGCAGGCTTAATATCTCACCTAAGGAAAGCTTTTTTGTCCTGTCACTCTTACCTTTCAGATAGCAAGTGATGGAAAAATATCTCCATCACAAATCTCCTGCTGCCAGTTCAACCACACTCTTGCATTTAGTGATGCAGACTGAAAGGTGTTATATATTTTTTTTCCTTTGAAAGAAAATATGATACTCTGAAGAGATGCATTTGCTATTGATAAAAACAGAGTGATTAATTTACATGTACAGCTGCTACTGAAGCTAGCAGTCATCCCCCTGACAGAATAGAGCAGCCAGATGTACCAGAAATGAATATTTCATAGCAAAAATTGGCTCTTTCAGATAAACAAGAGAGGGCCGCTAGTGGCAGCACTGCCATAGGCCAACTTCTGTCAGAGCAAGGGAATTGTCCTGAGAAGCAATGAGCTTTGTAGCATCTAAATGGCTTTTGCTGCACCACTTTTTTACTAAGAAGTCTTGAATCTGTGATTTGTGATTTTCTGATCTCTTTTTACATTTTAATGCTATTTTGGGTGTTTCATGATGTCAGCATGTATTTCCTTGGAAGAAATTAACATGACATTGGTAATAACTAAGAACGTGGTAAAAAAGTTCCAAAGGAAGAAGGATAATTTTGTCTTCTGGAAGTACATGTTATTCAAGGTCTTGCCTTTGCTTTAGTTAGGGAAGTTTTTGGGTGACTAAGGACAGAGGTAACTTGTGTAAAACAGAGATCATCCTTCTCTCTATGTTGGAAAGATGTGGGTTTGATGGGTGGACTGTTCTGTGGAAAAGGAATTGCCTGGATAGTGGCATCCAGAGACTAGTGGTCAATGCTTCAATATCCAAACAGAAAATGGTGACAAGTTGTGTCCCTCAGGGGTTCATACTGGGACAATTGTTTAATATCTTCATTAATGATAATGACAGTGGGATCAAAGGCACTCTCAGCAAGTTTGCCGATGACACCAAGCTGGGTGGTGTGGTCATTATTCCAGAGGGATGGGATGCCATCCAGAGTGAGCTGGACAAGCTGGAGAAGTGGGACCAGGTGAACCTCATGAGGTTCAACAAGGCCACATGCAGGGTCCTGCACCTGGGATGGGGCAACCAGAAATATCAATACAGACTGGGGGAAGACATACGACGGAGCAGCCCTGTGGAAAAAAAAATGGGGGTACTAGTGAATAAAAAGCTTGACATAGGCCACCAATGTGCAATTGCATCCCAGAAGGCCAACTGCATCCTGGCCTGTATCAAAGGAAGTGTGGCAAGAAGATCAAGAGAGCAGGGGGGTTGGACTAGATGATTGTTCGAGGTCCCTTCCAACACCTAAGATTCTGTGATTCTGTGATTCTGTGAGGGGTGATTTTGTCCCTCTACTCTGCCCTGGTGAAACCTCACCTGGAGTACTGTGTCCAGGTCTGGAGCCTCCAACACAAGGAGGACATGGACCTATTGGAGCGTATTCAGAGGAGGGCCACAAAAATGATCAGAGGGCTAGAGCACCTCTGCTATGGAGACAGGCTGAGCGAGTTGGGGCTATTTAACTTGAAGAAGAGCAGAATCCAGGGGGACCTTGTAGTGAATTCCCAGTTGCTGAAAGGGTCCTGTAAGAGGGCTGGGGAAGACCTGTTCACAAAGGCATGTAAGAATAAGACAAGTGGTAATGGTGTTAAGATAGAAAAGGGTAACTTTAGGTTGGATATTAGGAAATAGTTATTTCATATGAAGTTGGTGGATCACTGGAGCCGGTTCCCTAGAGAGGTGCTGGAGGCCCCATCCCTGGAGACATTCAAGGTCAGGCTTGATGGGGCTCTGAAAAATCTGGTCTAGTTGGAGATGTGCCTGATTGTAGGGAGATTGGACTAGATGACCTTGGTCCATTAACCCATATTTTATATAAATATAAATAATATAAATATAAATAATATAAATATAAATATAAATATAAATATAAATATAAATATAAATATAAATATATATAAATATAAATATACATATACATATACATATACATATACATATACATATACATATACATATACATATACATATACATATACATATACATATACATATACATATACATATACATATACATATACATATACATATACATATACATATACATATTGTGAAGGACCAGGTATTTCCTTACACGAACATGAAATGTCCTTTGAGTCAGCCGACAAAACTGACTTAAAACGGCGTCTCCATACGGCAGGAAACCCCCTCTGTGTGTATGGGGGGGGGGCAGCTGCTGCAGGGGAGGAGCCGTGGCCGGAAGCAGGGGCAGGACTAGGTCCCGTCTGATTGGCTGAAAAGCCCAGAAATGCAAAAC
>NW_009954101.1:1078563-1089769 GCF_000747805.2 Chaetura pelagica | reverse complement strand
GCTTGCCTGCCCGCCGCCGCTGCTGCCAAAAGTCCCAGCGCCGCTGCAACCGCCGCGTTTCCAGCGTCTGCACACCTACGGTCCCGGAGCCGCGCACCGACTGTCGCCTTTGTGGTGGGGGGGGGTCGACCTGCGCTTGGAGTGCCCGCAGCTTCTTTGCTATCCTACCTGCACTGCCGTGGTGAGACAATTCCGGCTACCCCAGCTTATAGGGGAAAATATAATCCAGCCATTCGGGCATACCCCTCCCCTCTGCTTCCCTCACGTGAATAAGATGTGTAACTAAGGTGTACCCATATATGTTTAATGTGTTGTAATCACTCCTTTTGAACCTCCTGCCCCAAATTGCTTTGTTTTCCCCACAATAAACCTTGCTGTTGTTAGAAATTTAGTAAGCACTGAGCGAGTTATTCACTCAAAAAAGTCGGGACATAAGTTCCTGTATCCTCTGTGTGAGGCGATACCCACGTGTGGATCTCTCAGCAAATCCTGATAAGTTAATACACTCCAATAAGGAGACATAATAGGTCACGGATCGTGACACATATACATATAAACTTATTCAGCTATATGACTGAATTTTCAAGAAGAGTTCCTTAATTTCTCTGAGTAAGTAATTAGAAACTGTTTAGAGTATACACAGGCACCTAATTAAGCACTTTAAATGAATATTTGGACTTCTAAATAGGGAATGGAGTCTCTAGCTTGGAGACAGACAACTATTAAGTCTAATACTCCACTGGAGCCATATGTTATCAAACTACTGCAGACCAAAACACTATTTTTGCTTAGCATACAACAGACATTACTTCAAGTTTTAGTATCAGAATCATCAGAAAGTTAACACAAGTCTCATTAAAAATAAGTTATATTTAAATCACTTTAAACCACTTAAAATACTGGATATGAACAAGCATTGCAGAAGTTGTAACCAGTAGGCCATTGTTTTCTGATCTATGTATCCATAACTCAACTAATATTATTTATTTCTTTACCAGGATGTCCTGGTTTGAGCCAGGATGAAGCCAATTTTCCTTTTACTGATTTTTTTTCCTTCAGTAAGCTTGCTTTTAACTAGCAGCAAGTGTTCCTGCTAGAAGACTGATGACACTGGAATGTTTATGTTACTGCTGGGACTTCAAGGTCACTTTGCTCTACCTATGGAAACTGCAGCCTGAAATGCTATGGAGCAGAAGAGTCGTATCTGTAACCCTCCCATAGGGAGGAGTGGACTAGATGGACAGCAAAATTGACCAAAGTATTCCATTCCACATATCTACATAAACTCAGTGTATGGTCAGAGATCACCGAAGTCAAGACCCTTACTGCTTCTTCTTCCCAGTCCAGGAAGGACTCCATCCATCCATCCATCACCACTGATCCCCAGGCCCATGCATTCCTGACCCTCACCACTCTGCCCTCAGCTCCTGTCTGCTCTTCTGCTCTCTCCAGCTCTCCAGAACATTTTGGGACTGCTCACAGTTCAGGAGATGCCATGGGAGCTGATGGGGGTTTGGGGAGGCAACAGGGGTTTGCACATTCCTGCACACACTTGTATATAATTGTACATATTTTCTATCTTTAGTATTTAATTAAAGCTGTCTAATTTCATTTTCAATACAGAAAGTCTCTCTGTCTTTATTATCTCTTTCCTTTTCCTTGGGGCAGGGATCAAGAACATTGTTGTCACTGGTTTAATTGCCGATCCTGACTGTGACACAGACCAATCAAGACGGATTGCTAGAAAGCTCCTTATCACAAGAAGTTCCATTAACAAAAGTGACTGAGGGATTGGAGCATGTCCCTTATGAGGAAAGGTTGAGAGAGCTGGGACTCTTCAGCCTGGAGAGGAGAAGGCTTATTAATGCCTAGAAGTACTTAAAGGGTGAGTGCAAGGAGGATGGAGCCAGACTCTTCAGTATTTCCCAGTGACAGGATGAAGGGCAATGGGGACAAGGTGGAACATAGGAAGTTCCGTTTAAATATGAGGAAAAACTTCTTTATAGTGAGGGTGACAGAGAAATGGAACAGGCAGCCCAGGGAGGTTGTGGAGTCCCCGTCTCTGGAGATATTCAAGAAGAACCTGGATGCAGTCCTGAGTAATGTGCTCTAGGGGATCCTGCTTTAGAGGGGAGTTGGACTAGATGATCTCTAGAGATTCCTTCCAACTCTGACAGTTCTGTGACTCCATGATTCTGTAAAAATCTAGGTCTAACACAGTCCCTTCAAAACATTTAAGTCTCAGCATTTCTAGCTTGATTCATTGCCCATCTATTGTTTTCCAGAAAAATTAGCCATGCAGTGAGATTTATGTGCTTATTCCATAAAACTTAAAAGTTCACTGGTTGTCAGTGACACTACATCTTGCTATCAATAAACAGAAAAGCAACAAATTTAGCAGAAAGCTTAATCCCTGCTAATCCCTCAAAGAGGGCCCAAAGCTCAGCTTCTCTAGCTTATATAAATCAACTGCTCTCTAAAGGAAACAATCAACATACTTCTCTGTTTCCCTATATTTTGCATCTTAATTGATTAGGTCTAGATTTTACTAGGTTTCTTCATGCAATTAAGGTTTTTAGTTCATGAGTAGTTGCATGCAGCTGAATAAGAATATGAGGGAGTTATGGTATTACTCACTGCTACAAAAGGGTAGCAAGATCTGCTTTCATTGGTAATAGAAATGAAAAGCATAGTGTGTTTAACATTTTGCAGTCCAGCCACCAAAAAATTAAACTATTACACAGAAAAAAAAAAAAAATAGTTTCTTTCTCTCATTGTCCCTAATAATTGTATTTCTCTGTCTTCCAGTGAACACCAATTAAGCTGGCATTCAGTGCAAAGTGTGAAGAAAGGAAAAGTTGAAGTTATTATTTATAAATAACTTATAAAAGTTATTTATAAAGTTAATTAATTTTATAGGAAGTTTCAATAAAGTAATGCTGCTGCTTTTGAGGCTAGAAAAGTGAATAAATCTTGCAGAAATTAATTTTCTTAGAGGTGAAACTATCGTTCCTTGACTTGTGCCTGCAGTACAACAAATTTTGCTGAAAAAGTGTCCTCTATGTATCTCCTTATAGTAATTATATACTGAGACTCTAGGAATAGCAACATAAAGTTAGAAGTCTGTATAATCTGTAGCGAATGCAGATGTTGCAGCACATAATTTTTCTCATGTCAAGCAAACCTTATCTGGTTTTCCTAAGTACTGTTCCCAGGTACATTGTGAGATTAATTGTTTGTAATTCTTCTAAACAGTTCGAAGGAGAGGGAGGTAAAATAACAGATATTGGTTGTAGTGCTTTTTAAGAGTCATAATAAAATGTGGAGAAGTGTCCCAGCATGCTTATTCAATAATACCCACCGCCCTGCCACAAGCAGCATCTAAACCTTTTTTTCAGGGGGGAATGAACAGACACACCTGACACTTTATTTTCAGTTTGGATTTTGGTTCTTGCTCTTACTGACTCCAAACCTTAAGGTGCAAGGTGAGCTCAGCACTGGCTTCTGCAATGGCTCACGTAAAGGGAGAATAAGCTGCTCCATCTCTCCCTTCCCCAATGCTCTCAAACAGCCACATTCATGATACAGTAGTGTTCACATATATTTTTAAAGAATGCATTAAAAAAACCCACAACCAACTAAACAAAAAAACCCCTACAACCAAAGATCAAAAACCAGAGAAGATATAAAGGACTCTCTTGGGTATTTTTTTTATTCAGAAACATATCATAAGCAGAGACTGGTTATTGACATGTTTCTGTACAGCTTCTGTGATAAAGAGGTGCTTTCAGGTCAGAGCCAGGTATTTCAGGAAGAGATGCTGGCAATATCAGATCAAGGCTTCCACCCATTAAGTCACAGAGGTTATTGTGGATGAAAATACTCACTAATGGGGCAGGTGTTGGCCTCAGAACTCACCAGGGTTTGCATTTACCTTGAAAAAAGAAAATGTCTCAGAATTAGATTTTTATACTATTTTGTATAAAATTTTCAGATTATAATGTTAGACAAAAGCATTCTCCCACCCTCTGAGTGACATTAGCCAGAATACAGTTGATTTTCTTGACAACAGCATTACTGTAGCGAGAGCTGTAGCAATGATGGCAAGGTAACTTATGAAGAAAATGTAAATTACTAAATGCTGATTAAATATTGAGAAGCAGCTGAAATGTTCTGCACCTCCAGAAAATAAATAAATAAACAGATAAATAAATAAACAAATAAATAAAATAAATGCATAAATAAATTAAATGTATATATATATAAGAATAAGGTAATGACTGCAAATTGATCTCAGGAAACTGTAAATTTGGACTTGTTAAGTACTCTAAGAAGTGTCAACTGGATCCTGAGATAGTCTCTCAAGAAAGTGACAGAAGCCTTAAACATCCAACTTTAACTGTTCAGAACATTTAAGAATATGACATTGACAACTGGATGGACTGCACATGCAGCCCATATTAATTTCCTGCATAATCTTTTTCTGTTGTTCCACGAACACAAGAAAGCTACAGTACAGAAATATCTGATGTGCACCCCTATGATATACAGAGGGGCTGTTACAAACTTATATGGCTGTAAAATCTGCCATATGTGCTCATTGTCTAAAATAGCAACAAAAACCACAGTAATGGAAGAGAGCTTCTGAGTCTGGTCCATTTTTAAAACCAGAAAACACACCACACAACCTCATTCAGAAATGTGTGAAGCTCTGTTTTAAATGTAATTAGATTTTGCCCCTCTGATTGGATCCAGTAACTGCTGTCCCAGACCCTCACTCCTCTCACACAAATCTTCATCTAATTTAAACTTATATTTATTCATGACTGCTTACACTCATTTGTTCTTGTGCCAACAGCATCCTTTGGCTTAAATAGCTCTTCTCTTTCCTGGTATTTTTCCGAGAGGGCAATTATACCTCAATTTCTTCCCTTGTGTTGCTAGGCTAAACAAGCCAAATGCCTTTATCTCCCTCATGTAAGATAGGCTCTTCATTCTCCTGAACATTTTAATAGCACTGCTTGGCACTTACTGAAGCTTGAGTTCATCTTTTTTGCATGTGGGTGCCCAAAGTGTGCACAGCATTCCTGATGAGTTCTTGCTGATACTTTATGCAGAGGTGTTTTACATTCCTTGTCTTTAGTGGGAATACCTCACCTGATGCATTTGCTTTTTTCATGACCACAGCAACATTGAGGTTCACAGTCATGCTGTGATTCATTAAAACACTTAATCTTTCATTTCTCTGTCACTTTCCATTGATGAGTTTCCTGTTTATACTAATGGGTCCTGCTATTGGTCTTTAAATGCATGAAATGACGCTTTGTGCTATTAAATTCTATCTCTTCCCAGCTACCTCTGTTCACCAGGTCATTCAGTTCTTTCTGTATGGTATTCTGATTCTCCTGTGTATTGATGATGACTCTCAAATTTTACTACCAGTAAATTATTATTATAGTTCCATTTCTTGTTCCCAAGTCAATACTGTCTAAGATCCATCTGCATAAATCTCTGAGGACTCCACCAGTAGCTTCTGCCCAGCCCTGTCAGTAAAGTGTCGCTATAATTTCTCCTTTATCTTCTTTTCTAATGATTCATGTAGTAATAACCATTTCTATCATCTTAACCTGATTGTTGCCCATGAGATAACATTCTTTGATATATTTTATTGAAAGCAGGTGACATAAGTCCATCACTCACTCTTTGCTCAAAAAATACATATTACTAAAGGGGATAATTAATATGACTAAAACTATCCTTGGCAATCCTGTTGTATGATTTTTTTTCCAATTTATTTAATTCAACCTATACTTATATTAATGTCTTTCTCTTTTAAAATTTGTACAAAAGCCTTCTCTACAAGGCTGATGTTGTACAGACTGTACCATGTCAGTTTCGAATACCTATCCTTAGCATGGGTATCTTTACTGTTTTGCAGTCAGGCATTATCACTTTAAGCTGGAATATCAAATATAAAATCTTTCTACTGGACCTAACATTATGGATCAGATCATATATAATCCAGAGACTTCAGCTATAGCCTCAATCTGTATATGTTGGCTTTCTGCATGTAGACATGGCAATTTCCAATTCTAAATATAATTATACTGGCAGTTTAACATAATCTTTCTTACCAGAAAATGAAATAAAGGACACATGTCATGTCTGTCCCAAATGTTAATCCCTTTCATACTGCATCCTGGACCGTGAATGTTTTCCCTGTCCTTTTTTTTTATTTCTGCAACAAATTCAGTTCTCTGCCAAGAGGTTTATGTGTGTATATTTTTTAATTTCCTTAGCAAGACCTAACATAATTTGATTATTTTGCCTATTCTGGCTTTATCACATGCCCCCTGTTCTCCAAAAGATAGCTGACAGTCTTTTTTTAATGATAAACCATCTGTTCTGTTTCTTACAGTTTTTAGTTTGTTTTTAGCATCTTTGACTGAGAGGAAAAAAGATAATCTTTGTCAGCAGAATATCAGATAGTCTTTTTTTAAGCCTAAGAGAACTTTCCTAAGGCAACTTCTTTATAAACTGTAATACTACAAGTATAAAAAGGTTCTCTAGAACAGAAGAGGCCTGAGGCTTATAGAAGCCAGAACCTGTTTGCTGCAGGGACAGGAGAGATGACCAGGATATTTTAAGTGTTCTGAAGGAAGAAAATAGCCCATAAAAGGGGAGGGAAAGGTGTGAAATAGAACATTGGGGTATTAACTGGGATTTTCTTCCACAGTTGACTCAGTGGGGTGGAAAATATTTATCTCAGTCATTATCAATATCTTCACATCTCTAAAAAAAAAAGATCGTGTTTTCTCTGGCTTTTTTTTTTGTCCCATCTTGCTTTTCTACAACGGTGAAAGAAGTCTTCTAGAATCCCATAAAAGAACAGTGGGGGGTGGAATGATGAATGGATGGGTGGAAAGGACATAATCACAGTGAATCTTTGGAAAGAAAATACCTGCTATTCTAAGTATTTTCTTCTACTTATGAAGGAATTCTTATGAAACTGATTTAAATTCAGAAGAAAATGAAAGATAATGAATTCACATTTTTCTGTTTCATCAGTTTACTCTTTGTTTTTCCACTACTTTTTTCAGTTTTAGCAAGACTTTGCTGCCTAGAAAATTCACATCATGTCTTCCTTTTCAGAGAGGTGGATGGATATGGGGTGTAGTGAAGCTCAGCCTGCTGCATGCCAATGTCAACACCACCTCGGGCATCAGACTGGGTACTGCACCATGGGTCATGGTTCCACCGAAACAGGTGGCAGCACAGTATCTCTTGGCTGACTAGAAACCTATGAAATGTCAGGTAGAAATACAGCAGATGTATGGCAGCATAATGTAACAAATTTATAGTATCTGTAAACATAAAAGATTTTTGTATTATCCATCTGTAATGTAAATAAGGTAAGGTCCTGGATAGACTTCAGAATGAGTGGCAAAATTCTATTCCCTGATGAAGTGATTCCCACCAAGGACTTAACTTTATAGCACAGCAGTTTGTAGTTGCTTGTTTTTCTTATTTTGCTTCCTAATGTTACAGGTCCAAGGTCAGAGAAAAATACTGGGTGCAAGAAACTGGAATTGTGCTCTAACTTTGCTTGCAATTCAAAATGGAGCAATTTTTGTTACCAAGACCAATGTGAGTTGCCTGTAATTCTTATTGTCTTGCTCTATTGGTCCAAGAAAAGGAGATGATGCAAATCTTCTCATCCTGTTCTTATTTGCACTTCCTTGGTGCAGTATGTGGAAGGATCAGCAAAGAGCTTTACTAAGTTCTGTTTCATTACGTGATGAGTAATCTCAAAAAAAATGTGATGCCTGTGTGTGAAATATTAAGGAGGAGGATGAGGATGTTTTTATAGGATAAACATTTGAGAGAAATACTGCATCTGTTAGGGAGCTTGAAGTTAAATTAGGTGAAATACAGGAACTTCTAGTATGTGTGGCAGCTACAAAATATTGGTTACTATGTCAGTTTAAATGTACAGAGAAATTACATCCTGACAGGAAACTAGACTTTAAATGCTAAAATAAATGTTTTGGAAAACATTCTAATCTGGTCATATTTTCTCTATGTCCAGACAATGGTGTTGGTATGTTTAATAGTTACATTATTTAAAAGGTTATAAAACTAGTAAATATTTAGAGACATGTCAAGAGTTAATTCAAATTTAGCAAAGAGACAATGTGTTACATAAACAACCTAATTTATTGTCTAGTTTTAAGTCTTGAAACCATTAACTGAATATACACATTTAAGAATAACTGCAGGGATCATTAATGCCCATCTGTACAACAAGGACAGAAATAGTACTAGTGATATAAGTGACTTGCATCAACGGTATTTATAAGAAGCATAGATTCCATGACCTTTTTATCTATTTCAGATAAGCATTTAATGCAAATTACTGTCTTCTTGTGCTGTATTGGCTTTGTCCTCATGATAAGTACAACTGAGGAATTGTTTGTCAGGATGCATGTCACTGACCAGACTTTAAAGGCAGGGACACGGTTTCTATACTCAAATGACAAGATATAGACTGCATATGAGTCAGTAAGAGTAGCTTTCTGGACACAGCAGTTTCTGTTATCTATTTTAGGCTCCTGCCCTGAAATGTCCTATTTCAGAGGCCGTCTATTTCCACTGCCTGCCAAGAGACACACCTGATCTGCTACATCTCCTGGGAAGATGATGCCTGCCAAATGCTGTCTTCAAGTTAAGATGCAATCCAAGATTAGGGTCTCCAGATAATAGAGCTATCTTACAAGGTCAGAAGTGTCCTATTAAAAAAATTATTTAAATAATATTTTTTTTATTTTAGAGAAGTTGTTGGTTTATCTCATCTTACTAGCAGCTGAGAGCTGGACTGCACTGCCTTTTGTCCTCATATTGTTTTCTGAAAGGCTCCACATCATGGACTCCATTAGGTGTCTTAGCCTGACAGCCAGGTTATTTGCCACAACAATCCAGATACAAAACTTCTGTATATGTTTTGGGGTTTTTTTTGTTGAGAAAGGAGAGAGACACGGCTGCTCAATTCAGAAAAGCAGGAAAAAATTCCTTCAAATGCTTATTCTTAGGAGGTACCTCTTACACCTAAGAAACTATTACGTGCATGCACCTTCTGTGTCCTGCTGTGTCCTGAGATAGAAGCTTCTTAAACTTACTAGAACCTTAAATTATGGGGGGGGCAGAAGGGTTCAGAGTGGGGCATGCAGGGGTATGTGCTGATCACAGAACTTCCCTTGTTGAATAACAACCTGGCCAACATGGCATCTGACCCTGCAGACTTGTGTGGCTAGAAGGAAATATGCTAGGGGCTGCTTTTAGGTATAGATGCAGCAATACCATACTCCTACAAATTGTAAAAAAATCAGAATTGTGAGAAAAGGGTGATAATGTCCTGCTGGAAGGACTGCTAAATTAATGAAGAGAGCTTTCCCTTTGGTGATGCATAAAATCTGCAGGCTGGGTATTGAGTATCCAAATGAATTACTTGCAAAATGATTGCTTGGAACTGCACCAGCATTTGCCTAGTTAGCATTCATCAACGCAACTGCCCTAGCTCTGTTTGTAGACCTGAGTACAAGCCCATATGCATGCCAACAGAGGGAAACATGAGAAGAGATAAAATGAGTGAAGTAAGAAAAAAGAAAATCTGCAGCAGCATCACATGGCCATTCACTCCAATCAAAGCAGTCCTGCCCAGTTTCCCCAGAGCAAAGCCACAGAGACATAATGAAAAGTGATAACAACATCTGTGCAAATCAGGCACACAAGGTTTTAATGAAATAGCATTCTGGAGTGTAAAGAAAATGTAGAAAGAGCTGCACTACTACTCTGAGATATATAGATTATTCATTTGGTATGAATATTCCTGAGTACATAGAAGCAGAGAATAAGGGAGCCAAAATCAGCATTTCTGATTATGAAAGCAAGACTTCTCAGAAAAAAAAACAACAAAAAACAAAACAAACAAACAAAAAACCCCACAAAACAAACAAACAAACAAAAATAAAACCCACCTGTCTTCTTCCACTTCTAAAGCAGAAAGCTACTCCCTTCCTTCATCCAGTGCCTACTTACCCACTGCCTCTTTACAATGTTTAAGTTTTTTTAAGAGACAAATTGCTTCATCTGAATAATCTCCTCCTCCTACAGGCACTTATTAGATATATCTTCTGAATGCTGGTTGCAAGAAATTAAAACACTTTTATACATGAAATAAACTCTTATTGATAACCCACACGGTTTCTGTGGAGCAACCAGTGCATATTAACTGTCCAAAGACTCTAGGCTCCATTTTGTATACAGTGAAAACTTCAGCAGTCATTCAAGAGAGACTGGAAAACAAAAAAAACAAACAAACAAACAAAAATTTTTGAAATCAATGTAGGTTTCTATTAGCAGAAGTGGAGCCATGTTTAGGAGACATTTAGGACAGCAGATCGTCAATTAGTTCATGAATGTCTGACAAGTTTTTTTAAACATTCAAGGAAGAATATTTTTATGTCTTGTATAAAATTTCTGCAAGCTTTTCTTTTTAATTGTCCAAGGAACATAATTAAATTACTAGGGGAAAATTGTTTTGACTTCTTAAGTTTTCCTTCTCTGAAGTCTCAAATGTCTCTTCAAGTTTGGAAAAGATATTACAATAATGTCATTTCCAACCAAAACTCTATACTTGCATAGGGGTGGAAAGAAGAGAAAGAGGGAGGCTGGGGAAATGACTAGCTGAAGAATACAATATTTTATCTTTAAGAACAGGAACACTCAGAGAATGTTTTACAGATGAAACAAGGTAGGCAGTAACACAGAAACTGAGGTGCAGGATGTAGTATAGGTCAATTCCAGCATTTCCTTAGTCCTTGCCACATCCCACTCTGATTTCACCACACAGCAGGATAAGACCTTGAATTTAGTCTTACTAATCATCACTTCATTTCTTTACTTCTCACTAAATCTGCTCCCCATATTTGTAGGACCAGATTATGAGACTGCATCAGAGAAACATTCCAAACCACTTCTGCATGGCAGCCATCAGTGAGGAAAGAAAAATAATATCCAAAAGCATGAGCAACACTTATGAGAGAGGTAGAAAATGCTTTAGGCATTCAGCCAACTGAAGGTCTTAAGGCAAGGACCTGAGCAATTTTGCCTGGAAATGCTTTTGTTTTCAATTTCACTTTCTCGAAGC
>NW_009954101.1:1065606-1078450 GCF_000747805.2 Chaetura pelagica | reverse complement strand
CAGGAATGTGTGTGTTCACACGGTACTCTGTAAGGGGATATACTGTGGGGATTAAATAAGAGCAAAAAACTACTTAATTCAACTTCAGTGTTGCTAGTTCAAGTAAAGGAAATGTTCTTTAAAACCAGTAGTCTGAAAACAAAAATAAAACAAAACCAAAACAAACCAAGAGAACACTGGTAAGTTGTAGAAAATTACAACTCTGGTCAAAGGGAAATTTTAGTATACAAGTGAACTACTGTGTCCATTTTGGGGGCCCTCAGTTCAGAAACACTGTTGGAAAAATAGATATGAGTTGTAAAATCCCTTTTCCATAATAAGACATTGAGTAGGGGCAGAGACAGACTAAACCCACTACTTTTGGAAACACCTTTTATTTATTAGCCTGTTGTTATTAATAGCAGATAGCTATTCAAGCGCCACATTTAGTTATTCCCTCATGTGGTTGACTCACATATTTATTCAGTTAACCCACTGGAGCAGCAGTGGGGAGGCCAACCTCAACTGCAGACTCACAAGCTGAAGGTTGTGCTGAGTTTTGCATAGCTGTTTGTGAAGTCCTCCAAGCAGTCCTTGTTTCTTCAGGTGTGTATATGGCCCTGCAGTGATCCTCTGTGCATAGCAGTCACTGACTCTGTAGCTGTGGTCCAAGTTACGCAGCCTGCCACTCACATCAGTATGCACTGGTGACCTTAAGTAGGTTTGGCTGACTTGTATTGGTTTATCAGTTCTTTCAGTTTCAATGGCACTAACAGCCCCCAAAGCTTGTCAGATCTTTAGAAGTTTCTGCATGCTCCCTCCTTAGAAAACATGTTCCCTTGTCTTGGCCTGCTCGTTAGTGATAACTCTTTATTCTTCCAAATCTGCAAGTACCTATAGAGCCCATTACCACCTAGCTCACACAGAAGGATCCTTCATGGCAGAACTGGTTAGGCAGAATTATCATGGACCCGCCTTCATTGGAAGATTTCCACATACAGTGAGATGAAGATACAAACCACCAGAAGTTTTGGCTAAGATCATGCGTCAAGCCAGATATTGTACTAGATGACCTGCAGAAGTTAATCAAGATTTCTAAGATTTTATTAATGTCAAAGCATCCAGTCTTAAATATTATTTTAGCAAAAGGACAGCTTGAACTGATTGGTAGTTTCTGCACTGAATGACGTCATTTTGGTGAAGGAAAGTCTTCCTCAAATGATCAAAGTGATCAAAGCCTCAACTAGAACTGGTACATTTTGGAAAAACACTTCTGTGCTGGCTTCTGTTCTGAGGAAGAAAAAAAATAAAAATTAAAAAAAATTAAAAAATAAAAATTAAATGGTCTCTCCAGTTCTAATATAATCAACAGCCAGCTGAATATGAGCCAGCAATGTGACCAGGTGGCAAAGGTGGCCAACGGCATCCTGGCTTATATCATAAATAGTGTGACCAGCAGGACCAGGGACATGGTATCCCCCTGTACTCTGCACTGGTGAGGCCACACCTGGAGTACCATGTTCACTTTTGGGCTTCTCACTAAAAGAAGGACATTGAGGTGCTGAAGCGTATCCTAAGAAGAACAGCGAACCTAATGAAGGGTCCGGAGAAAAAGTCTTAAGAGATGCAGCTGAGGGAACTGAAG
This sequence comes from Chaetura pelagica, assembly GCF_000747805.2. Classification (NCBI taxonomy): domain Eukaryota; kingdom Metazoa; phylum Chordata; class Aves; order Apodiformes; family Apodidae; genus Chaetura; species Chaetura pelagica. The sequence continues at coordinate 1,076,826 of NW_009954101.1, read as the reverse complement.
TTGTTTAGTATGGAGAACAGGAGTCTGAAGGAAGACCTGATCTCTCTCTACAACAGCCTGAAAAGACGGCCTAGGAAGGTAGAGGTCAGACTCTTCTCCCTACCAACAAGCCACAAAACAAGAGGGAATGGTATCAAATTGCACCAGAACAGGTTTAGATTGGCTATTTGAAGAAACTTTTTTCACAGAAAAGGTTTATTAAACACAAGAACAGGCTGCTCAGGGGGGCTACTGAATCACAATCACTGGGATAGTTTAAAAGACATGTAGAGGAGGTGTGTAGGGACATAGTTTAGCACTGGACTTAGTAGAGTTAGGTTGATGTTTGGACTTGATAATCTTAGAGGTCTTTTCCAACCAGATCAAAACTGTGATTCTGTGTTGCTGTTGCTCAAGCTAGGCATCTAACACTTCAGATGAGTCAATACATATATACACACTGGAAATTTTTGTGGTGTTTGTTTGTTTCTTTGTTTTTTGTTGTTTGTTTTTTTTATTATTATGAAGCCAGTCCAAATATGCATTATCTCATTTCTTTAATTTATATTATGAAACAGCCTGTAAATTAAATTCTTAACTTCAGCTATTTTTTAGCTATGATTAAAAAATCTGGTTTTCAACTAAGTACACAGATATGGCTAGAAGAGTTTTACTCATTTTTTTTATTCTACTTACAGCTAAATGGCATTATTACTTCAGTAATACTGGTTCAGTCCTCAAACAAATCACTCCTGAAAGGCTCCTGCTGGAGCAAATCTTCCCTGGTCACATCTGAGCCCAAAGAAACACGCTAATGGATGTAAAGAGGGTACCAACTAGTTTTGGGAAGACAGAAATTAATCAATGATAGCTCAACGGGGTATCTTGGCAGTAGTCTTAGGTGCAACTTTCCTCTTTAACAAGTTGTGAATGTAAGCAGTGCTAATATTTGATGAAGAGGCCTGCTCCTTTTCAAGGCCACTGGAGCCTTGGTTGTTGGGACAGGAGGCCTTGTGAGTTTCCCATCAATTCCAGGCTGAAGCTTTGCTGTGAAATAGTCCCATAATGCAGCTACTCTGCTCTGCTGTGAGCTCCACACTTCAGTGGCATCTCTGTATGTCCAGCTGCCCTAGAGTATATACAAGTAGAAGTATGTCAGCTCTGTACACAAGGGGAACCAGGCTTCAGAAATAGTTTGAGCAAGTATGATGCAGGTTTTTCATCTACCACAATTTAATGGGGGAAAACAGGACAGTACTAGTATTTATGCTGATTTTGCTTTCAAAAATCCATGAAGGTCCCAAAGCCCAAACACTGATGAGCTGGCCCAGGTAGAGGCTTTCTGATCCTGACACGTTGGCAGAGCACAGGTGCATGCCCAGGATCAACTGCCATCCACAGTGGCTGTTTTTGATAAGAAGTGTGTGATGTTTCCTGCAGTTTGGGGCCAAAAGCAATGTGACAAAAGCCAAGTCCCACAGAAATGTGTTCATTTTCTCTGCTCTTGACTGCATGCAGACCTGCCTGGGTGGAGCATTTCCATTAATCTCCAAGGATCTAGCCTTCAGCTTTTCCATATAATTCACAGCAATCTTTACAGAACACAGTTGTTTTGTTTTTTTTTTATTCTTGTAACTGTTTGTCCTGCCAGAAATACTTCTGAAAGTTTTGTGCAAGTGACTCTTCAAGATCTGTCTACTTTAGGAAACTATATTATTTTTAGTGAGAGAAAGGATTGAGTCCAGTGTCCCTGTCATCAGATTGTCCCTACCACTTGTTCTGCAAGTAGTTGCAACAATCTTTTCTGTATTGATGCTGGGTATCAGTTGTCAGGTTTAGTGAGGAAAATATTTAGAAAAAACATCTGCATAATTGTTGAATCCTCATAATTAAAATGATGAATGGCAGTGCATGCTGTTTAAGATGTTATAATCTCAACAGAGGAGAATGTTTTCTAAAGGAATGATTTTGTGTCAGGTTTTAGTTATTAAAGACAGGAAATATCTTACTAACCTTTCCACTTACACAAAGTATTGTGAGTTAATATCTCAATAATTAATAGACAGTTATTGACTTCTTTATAAACTATCAGCAAACATAGATGGTAGTACACTGAACAGAGTTTACGGAAATGTACATAGTAGTAATTTTATTCCAGCTCATAGGCATAAATCTTGTAAATTGCTGGAGACTAAAGCAACAGAGTGAAAAAACACCTGAATTTGCATAAAGCCTGACCCTTAGGAATCTTTGCAAAGTTGCAGTCCTTTACAGTAGTAATCTGTTTTACCTTCTTTCCTATACTCTGAAACAATGAAATAAAAATTAATTTGTCTCTCAGGATCTCTTAAAACTGCTCCTTTTAGTGTACATGAACCAGCCTCTACTCACACCCTAAGTAATAAAATCCCATCCTATTTGACCTTCACCCTCTGTAATTCCCTGAAGGGTGACTAGAAGAGGTTCACACTGTGGTAGTTGTCCCTTTGGTTTGTTCAGTACAGTGAATTGCTTTTGCTTGCATCAACATTCTTTGCTTCAGTTTGGTGATTTTCTTTTTTTATCCCCTTTTCTGTGAACACCATCAGAAAAATCTTGCAAGACAACGTATGTCATATTACCAAAATTCCTCTTTAAAATACTCATTCAGTATAGATGCAGGGAATCATGATTGCAAATTGGCCCCAGGTTGCCTAGGAAACACTCTAAGAAAAGCATATGTCCCATCCCACATTCTCATGCGTTTGTATGGAAATTCTGGGTGAAGTAGTTCTTAAAAAAAAACTATGTAATTAGCAAAGAGGTGCTTCACCTATTTGATGACACCTCTGAAATTGAAAATTCATTCCATAACCAGTGGAAGCCAGAAGATAGATTTTTCTGGTTCATTGCAATAACTTCAAAAGTGATACAAAGAATATTTTTCTGGAGAGTGTGTATGGGAAATTCTGATCCTCTGCAGTTACTGAGGATGATTGGAAGGTGACTGAGCCTTCACCCAGTTTTAGGTGTAAAGAGCATGGAGACTCCTTATATCCACATGGCAGATTAATGTAAAATAGCCTAATGAAGTCATATATTCTCTCATTTTAATCAGTGAACATATTTTCATAGTGTAACTTGTTCTGTCTTAAGATAGAGGTATAAGCCTGCATCTAGTCTGGTTTTCTTTTGAGGGACTAAACCTGACATGTTTTGCAATGGCTTGAAAAACAGAATTTGTATTCAAATCTTACATCTGATCATACATCACATCTATGAAGACTGCATGCAATAATTCATTACTAACAACCACTTTTCCCCCCCTCTTTAAAATTAGTTACTAACAAGGATCTTTCTTACAAGAGCTGTGTAACTGCCTAGATCAAATTCTTATACAATGTAAGTCTTGTAACATAAATTCAGGAGAAAATACAGAATTACTTCCATTACAGCAACATTAAACTTGTTCTAATTTATCATAAGTGGCACAAGCTGAGAGCTAGAGACAGTTCCTAATATTCTTCTACAGTAAATAAAGCTTGGCTCCAATTTAAAGTATAATACCAAATAGTTCTACAATGCATCTGCATGCTGTTCCAAATAAGAGTGGGAGAATTCAGACTCTCTGGTGCCTCCTAAAGCAAGTAGGAGACAAGGAGAAGTCCAACAAGACTAGATTAGAGCAATGAAAAGTAATTAAATATCAATGTTTTCTTCCACTAATCACTTGTTAAATTTTCTTCACTTTTAAAATTTTTATCTTTATTGATTATCCTTCTTTAAATTATGCAAAATACCATCGGAAATTATAATTTGTTTTTACTTTTCTCTCCAGATAAGGTTCAGATGTTATGATCCTAGCTGCAGAAGTGCGGAGAACTTACAAGAGTCATTAGTGGAACTTCCTTCTCAATACAACCTAATGAATGATTTTTAATCAACGGAAGTATCTGCAATTGTGTCAGTATCATCTTATACATTAACAGAAGGTAAAATATCCATGATAGTTTGAACACAGATACTGCATTTTGCCTACACTTACTGTTAATCACTGCAAATTATGTGAGTTGAATATTAATGTTTGAGAAACACTGGGGCATATTTGAATAGTCTGAGGTTAGAATGGAAAACAGTTCAATGGAAAATATTTTGGAATGCACTTTCAGAAAACTATGTTTTTTTAAAAAAAATCTCTTGTGCTTCTACTTCATACTGACTCATAAAGAACGCAATTGCAAGAAAACAAAAGGAGCCAAATATGTTCTGAATATCAAGCCCCTTTTTAAGAATCTCAAGTTAAAGCTCTGAAATCATATATTCTCAAAGTCACTATTACTGATCTCTCTTGAAATATAAGGAAGAAATATATGAATTGTTTTGCAGGACTGGAAATGAAAATTAGTCCTCCACTGTTAACAGAAGCCCTACAAATAGAAAAAAATTAGAAACTCACTGTTCATAACACAGGTCCTACTTTCTAACTTATTTTTGTTTCACCAATATAGAAAAGGTGAAACCCCTTTAGTATTACATGGACACTCCTTTTTATAGAACTGGAAGAATTCAGGAAATACCTCAAGTAGAAAATATCAACTTAACTTTGAAGACATGAGGAGGCCTCCTAAAGCCAGAGATAACTTTGTCTGAATCATTAATTTGTTGTTGTTTGATTTTTTTAATTGAGACCTTTGAGTTTTAAATTAAGTGTTATCTAGAAAAAAAAATAGTTTCAATTTATGAAAACTGTAATAACACAGATTCTTAATAGAGAAATTTATCTGTTTCCTTTTGCATTTTAAAATTGGCACACTGTGTTTTATTTCTTGCTTTGTTTTGAATTTATTTAGGTTTTATTAATCTTCAGACTTTTGCTCATATTCTCTGAACTGAACATGCAGGCCATGCAAATAAAAAAAACCCAACATGATATTGCTGTGTCTCATCATAGAACATTTTTCTGAAAAGTTTCAACATGCTTGGTGTGGCATACCAACAGAGATAGTTGACTGTAAAGTATCACTAGGTATTATATTGATATATACATATAGATTTCTGTGTTTCTTGACTTTTAGCAAGATTTGTTTTTCCCAAACACATGCTGCCTTCCAGATATGTTAGGAAATGTTTTGTTTTTATTAGTTTTTTGTTTGTCATGGAAACTGTATTCATGCAGCAGATATTCATTCTTATGATTCATTTTACTGACATGTATGGTATGTTGTATTCAAATTAATTGTTTTCACAAACCCAGTTCAGAATGTGTATATACACTGTAATTAAGATCTTAAAGGTCCTTTAATAATTTTTGTAATGGAAATGTTTAGAAATACACCAGGGTTTTACTATTCAGAAAGAATACTCTTTATATATTTTCATGTATAGTAGAGGATATGTAATTCTGTTTTTTCTGAGGGTAACCCAGAGTGTGCTGCAAAGTCGTGATAGTTTACTAGATTGTGTGCTTTATTTCTGTGTACCATATATACTACCTAAGACTAAAACATCTAGAATGACCAAAGTAAAACTCCTATTACTAGCACAATGTGGTTCTTCAGTTTTATAGTACTTCTGGAAATCTCACAGTTCTGTAAACCCTAGGACTAGGGCTCTTCAAAGCCTGTGAGAACAGATTTAGTGTCAAGACTATTTGGAGAAAGGAGACAAGTAACTCACAAGAACTTCAGGAAGGGAGGATCCACTGGCATCCACTCCAAGTAAGTTAAATTTATTGTCAATCTATTTTTAGGACCTGCAACAGTTTGGGGCATCTCAGTCCCATGCCCACAAGATTAGGGCATGCATCACCCTGTGGCATCTATACAGGCAGCATGAGGGAGAATGGCTGACCAAGACCAGCTTAGGTCTCTCAGTGGTGAACAGCAAGTGGAGCACATCAGAAGGAAGGACAGAAGAAGGAGAGAATGAATCCTAACATATTAGTAACCCATATCCTTAAGGGATGTTTAGACTAAAATTGCTACAATCAAGAAACCGTAATACAGCTAGGAGTCTTTCTTAATATTTTTTCTTCAAAGATTGACAGCTTTCCCAAATTTATTCCATTCCCTCTACTGCCACAGAGTTCCCTTCATCTTTAACTCTTTAAAATTTTGTATCCAGGTAGGCTTTTCTTCTCAAAAGAAATCAAGCAACTTGATCCAGTTTCCTGGAAGTGGTCTCAGGTTTTCAACGAATGCACTTGCTTTTTTTGCTATTAGAAACACTAGATATTTTATGGTACTAGACCATTTTATCCTATAAATTTCAATGTTATTACCCATTCAAAAAATACTCAAAACCTTTCTAAGAATGAAGTCTTAAATATTTCCTGTTCCACTCTTTATCTCTGTAGAAGGTTTATTTTTTTTCCACTTACCCTTTCTTGAAAATACTGTTACGCAGGATTTCTGCCACAGTAGCATCCAGGAGAAATCTAGCTCAATGTGAAATGTACAAATGACCTTTGAAGCCATACCAAATAGAGGTCTTGGCCCTTGTGTCTCAGTGGATTTTCTTTTGGTTTTAAATCACTCTTTATAAAGCAACCATTTCCAGTACTTGTCACATACACTACAGAGGATTGAGCAAAGAAAAACAATCAGTCAGATTATGACACACTAACATCTAATATGACATTTCTGACAGGAAGAAAAACTTTATTTCATGTGATTTATATTTTACTGTTTCCTCCCTGTTATATTACTCAACACACAGCTCATGAACAAGCACCTTGATAAAAAGGGCCCCCCAAGATCTTTTTCTATTACCAATGTATTTCTATTTAAAATACACTAGCTAGTTGTAAGGAAATATTATATTGATAAACCTATTTTCTCCTTCCTTCAAAGTGAAAGGTTAATGCTTTAAATCCAACCTACAATAAATTTACTCTTTTTTTAGCTATGCCTTACTTTATCTCTACTCCTGCACCAAATGGTTGTTACTAGGGTCTCAGCACTGTCCTCCACCATGTAAGCTGTCCATCTCCTTCTTCCAGAAGTCTTGGCAGGTGATCTTTCTCTCCCTGTTCAGGATGGATTGCTAGTCTTACTTAGTCCAACATGTTGAATAGGCATGAGATCCATATTTTCAGACAGTCCTTTGTGTATGACCTCCTTACCCCTTAGATGTGTTGCTATTTGCATAATTCTAAACCAATTTGGATGGGGAAGCATCAATCACTCTGGTCCTGCTGCTGCATTTAACATGTGTGGCCTCTCCTTTCTTAAATACAGCAATTCCATATCATCAGTGAATAACTATAAAACAGTTATTTATGAGCTAGCACATAAAAGACAACTGGTGAGTTCATCATTAGAATGCTAACCACCCTAGTAAGACACCAGAGAAGTATTTTACAGGGTAGGCAGGAGAGGATGTGCTGACTTCTATGGGCCTCTCCTGCTAAATCAGTCAACACCTTAATTTTACACTTAGGATTTTGTACCTTTTGATTTTGCTGATTTCCCCTTAGCCCCTGAGCTAATGTTCCCTTTTCCATGAGTTTTGTAATTTCACCTTTCTTATCATGCCTGTCTCCACCCTACAGACTTGCTCACAGCCCTTCACAGCTTGGTAGTTTCCTCAGCTGCCTGAACCAGAGCTCTGCCTGTATCAGTCTGATAGCAGAGCTGAGCCATGGACTCTGGAGCATCAGGAGGTCAGAGAGGCAGTGGCAGCTTCTGGCTGGGGAAACTATGGCAGAAAAAAGTGTTCAAAGGATGACAGCAGCTAAGGCCTGTTCTCACTCTCTTCTGTCCTCCTCCAGGCTTCTGCTGCTTAGTAATTATTTTCTTCCCTCATGGTTTCCAATCCAGTTGACTTCCTTGAACTTTGTTCCTCTTTTTCATCAGTCCGCTCTCTCCAAATAACCTTTGCTATCGTCCCATTCAGAGTACTTTGCTGCTTCAGTGCACTACTTTGGACACAAACCCAGTACAGCTTTCCAAAAGGGAGAAAGTTTGGAAAATTGAGAGATGAAAATATAATATGTTTACACAGAGAAGATAGCCATGACTGAATTCATGAAAGAAATGGGAAAAATGTATGAGCAAGAATGAAAGTGAACTAGAGCAGTACTTCAGATACTTACCAGAATGGCTAGCTACACAAAAACAAGCAAAAATGTGGGACACCGGCAAATGAATGCTCCAAACTGCAACTACTGACAGCAAGTAGCAGGAGGATGTCATTCATCAAAAGATTTAAATGCACAATTCAAATTAAGGAAGCAGGGAGAGGATTGGAGTAATTAATATTTTAGGAGTAGCCAGAAAATATGATGCAATTAGTCTGAAGCTGAATCAGTGTAATGAAGTTGACTTTTTTTTCTTTGTTTGTTTTTCTTGCTTATTTACACTCCTTGTCTCAATGGGGTTTGGAGGGCAGAGGGATCAAAATATTTCCCTTCCATTGGATTTCTGCTCCTGCTAGAACTCAGAAATTGAAGACTTGATTATGAAGACTGAGGTAATGGATATGCAGCTTCACAGTTATTCTAAATCTGTTCAGATGCATTCAGAATACAATTCTGAAAGGACAGTTGTAGCTTCTACCACTGACACTTCACTTTTAGTGTACAGAAATGAATTACCTTTACTGCTTTTGCCTAATTTTTCCCAAATCCACGTGAAATTCCCAAGGTCTTGGAGAAGGATCCTCTCTCTTCATCAACATGATTCTGGAAGCAGAGTGATGGGTGAAAGAAGCTGAAAAGTACTTCTATACATTCTTTTCAGTATATGCACAGCACTTTAGGTCTTTTATACAAGCTAAATCTCATAACAAAATATGAATTTTAGAATAACAAGTTTGCTATATTTTGATTTCTAAGATGCCTAAAAAAATATTTTTAAAAGCTGAGAACTGAGGCAACAAATGTTGGTGATCGTTTATTGGTGATTTTTCTTGTTTGTTTGTTTTTTTAAAAAAAATCCTATAAATCATGGAAATAAATTAAATTTAAAAAAATAAAAAAAATAAAATAATTTAAAAAAATAAACCAACAAAAAAAAACAAACCCAAAAGTAATAATCATTAGCTATTAGCTTTTTTGGGGGGTTTTTGGGGGGCTTTTTTGAGGCACTGGAAGATACCATAAGTTATCTGTGTCTATTAAGTAAGAGACATGCACATTGTATTTTTATGTTCCCTCTCTTCGATCAAGATCAATGCTTGCTCATTGTTTTCAAAATGCTTCAAAACAACCTTACATTTTGGCTTACAGGGAGACTTAGAGCTCTGAAATCTTGAGTAGGCATGGGAATTACACTGAAGGTGCTTGTATGCTGCAGCCCAGTAACCAGAATCTTTGTTTATCTGGGGAGCCATAAGATGTGTTTCAGTGAAAATTGTATTTTGTCAGGTTTTTTCATTTTAAGAGATCAGGGAGATGATTCATATCTAAACCATGCTGCATTGTGTTCTTTCAAATGCTTCAATCCAGACTGGAAGGAAAGGGGCTTTGAATCTCATTAGTAAAGGCTGAGGCAGGGAGGGGAGGAAAGAAAAAAAAAATAATAAAAAAAAAATTGTTCATTAAAAAGATTGGTAGCTTTGTTCTAGAATAAGATATTGAAGTGAAAAGGGTCAAAGAGAAATTCCAGGGGTACCAGCAACAGAGAGCTTACCTGAAAATATAAAAACCCACAGCCAAGTATCTGGTTCAAACCAGATAACACCTGTTTCCCTTGTTTGGGGCTCAAATTCCACCCTAGACTCAAAGGACTGAGCTGGTCAGATTTTTTTTATTAGACAGAAAACACTTTATTATAAAATATAATCATATGAAATGTTATTCTCCATACGCCTGGGATACTACACTTGCAATTTATTGTAATCTGACTGAATCAGAGTACAAAATTGGCAGGGCCACTCCTAGCCGTGTTACTCTTGGGAACCTAGGTCTTGTTACACTATAGTGTCATTATGAATATTTTTTCTGTATTGTTAATATTACACTTCATAATTAAATTTCTATTGTGTCTTAAAATTGTCACCTACCTTAGACTATCTACCTGTCTCTCAGGAGATTAGTAGATACTGCAGCTCATCCAAGAAAAAATTATCATTATTCAAGGTGTTTTTTTCAGGCAAAATAATGTGTTTCTATAACTGTTCTTTGAGAGGTTAAGTGTAAGTCTTAGAATCTGGAACAGAACTTTAGTCATATTAAAGTCTGTGGAAATGCTGCCATAAACTTAAGCCATATCGGGACTTTTTTTTCCAGTTTTCCACTGTGAATACAATAATTAAAAAGAAATTTCCCATTAGTATTATCCAGTATTGGCTTAAAAACTCACTGTTCTAGCTAAAATTTCTATCAAGCTCATTACTTTATTGCATGTTTTCTCCAATACTACCAGCCCTAAAATATGCTTAAATTTGGTAGTGTTTCTACTGAGGGCAATGTAGTTTGGTAACAACAACAACAACAAGGAGCTTTCATCTGAAGAAATTCTAATTTAAATTATCATTGGTAAAATAAATAAATAAATGTAAAAGGTTAAATAGATAAATAAATAAATAAAATAAGGACTTTAAGAATACGAGATAATTGAGAAATATCCAGTTATAATTATTCTTGTACCAAATACCTATACACACCAAGTTTTAGATTTAAAACCTTCAAAATTTAAATATCTCATTTAGTTCGCTGTTGTTCTTACAGAATCACAGAATCACTCTAGCTGGAAAAAATCTTTAAGATCATCAAGTCCAGCCATAACCTAACTCTACCAGCTGTTAGCCTAACTCTACTAAGTCCAGTGATTAAGCCATGGTCCTAAGCACCAAATAAGACTATTAGCAAAAAAAAAAAAAAGACTGAACAGAAAAAGCAAAGACTGCCTTTTGCACACTGCTTCAAGGTACTCTACAGCGTAAGTACCAGACTAACTTCAATCTAAGTCCTCATCCTGGCCTAGTATAGTCTGATGGCTCACAAAGCGAGAAAAAAACAGAAGTAGTTTTACTTTAATGATATTGTCGAGATCCGTGACCTATTATATCTCCTTTTTGGAGTTTATTTAGCTTGTCAGGATCTGCTGAGGGGTCCGCACGTGGCACTCGCCTCTCACAGAGGATCAGTAAGCTTCGGCACTGACTTTTCGAGTGAATAACTTGCTCAGTGCTTACTAATATTTCCAATAACAGTAGCCAATCCCCAATTAGAATTTACGAATGCACGGTTTATTGTGGGGAAAACAAAGCAATTTGGGGCAGGAGGTTCAAAAAGGGTAATTAAAGCACATACGAGCT
>NW_009954101.1:1063854-1065359 GCF_000747805.2 Chaetura pelagica | reverse complement strand
GCGCGGGCAGCAGCGGCAGTACGTGGCGGGCGGTGAGCGGCTTCGGGACTGTGGCTGCGCGGCGGTTTCGGCGGCAGCTCGGCAAAAGGCAGGGGAAATGGCAGTGGCAGGAAATGGCAGCGGCAAGCAGTGTGAGCGGAACAGCACGCCGAACACGAGGAGAGAACAAGAAGCAGCCGCGCTGTCTCTTTTATGGGGTTTTTCTTCTCCGATTGGCCGGTTTTGTATTTCCGGGCTTTTCAGCCAGTCAGACGGGATCTTGTCCCACCCCTGCTTCCCGCCATGGCTCCTCCCCCACAGCAGCTGCCCCCCACACACACACAGAGGGTTCAGCGCCACATGGAGCTGCCATCTTAAGTCAGTTTTGTCTGCTGACCTAAAGGGCATTTCATGTTCGTGTGAGGAAATACCTGGTCCTTCACAGATATATTCCAAGCAGAGGTACAGTGTGATCAGAAAATCATAAATGGACACTTCATGCTGATTCCTCACTTGTTGTGCAATAACATTTTGTGCCACAGACCACCACAGATGAATTGCTGAACTCACCCATCTTCTCTGTCTTATCTTCTACTAAGCATAAATGTACTCAGTGAGACTACAGAAGTAAAATCCATTAGGGAGCTAGTAAAGAAGCATTAAAGCTGCCAACATTTGAGGAAGAGAAAAAGGGGAGAAAGCAGATGGCCATGAGTGGATGAACTAATGGGAATAGAGTGAGCAGCTAGAAAGATGAGAAAATGAGCATGTATGGGAGTGAGCCTGACAGACAAGCTTATCCTACTTAGTACCAGCAGAAAACATGAGTTAAACCAAATTAATTAGTGAAGAACTAGGTAGAAGTAAGAAATCAAGGAGACATTTTCTGAAACATTGACATGGTGAAGAAGGTACAACCATAGAAAGATAACAGGAAAAGTTTGAGGCATGTCTGTCTACACTAAACACTTTCCAGAGGTTTCTTGTGCCCACTGTAGATTTAATGGGATATTGTCACGATCCGTGACCTATTATATCTCCTTGTTGGAGTGTATTAACTTATCAGGATTTGCTGAGAGATCCACACGTGGGTATCGCCTCACACAGAGGAGACAGGGGCTTATGCCCTGACTTTTTCGAGTGAATAACTTGCTCAGTGCTTACTAATATTTCTAAAGAAATGCACGGTTTATTGTGGGGAAAACAAAGCAATTTGGGGCAGGAGGTTCAAAAGGAGTGATTACAACACATTAAACATATATGGGTACACCTTAGTTACACATCTTATTTAAGTGAGGGAAGGAGAGGGGAGGGATATGCCCGAATGGCTGGATTATACTTTCCCCTATAAGCTGGGGTAGCCAGAATTGTCTCACCACGCAGCGGCGCAAAGCGCAGGTCGCCCCCCCGCCCCGTAGCTGCGGCGCGGCTGTTTGTAGACCCTGGAAACTCGGCGGTTTCAGCGGCTCCGGGACTTTTGGCAGCAGCGGCGGCGGGCGGGCAGGTGGCGGCAGTGAGCGGGCAGG
>NW_009954101.1:1053621-1063800 GCF_000747805.2 Chaetura pelagica | reverse complement strand
TCAGACAGGACCTAGTCCCGCCCCTGCTCCCGGCCACGGCTCCTCCCCTGCAGCAGCTGCCCCCCACACACACACACACAGAGGGGGTTCAGTGCCACGTGGAGACGCCATTTTAAGTCAGTTTTGTCGGCTGACTCAAAGGACATTTCATGTTCGTGTAAGGAAATACCTGGTCCTTCACAGATATTTATAATGTTTTTTGGCCATAAAAATTAATGAAGGAAGGACAATGGTAGTAAGAGAGGGAAGTAGAAACTTCCTATTACTTACCTATGCAATACATTATTTGAGTAAATCGTACACTTTAAAAATAACTTGCCAGACTTAAGCATAAGCATAATACATCTTAGAATCATAGAATGATAGAATCATAAAAGGTTTTGTTTGGAAGAGACCTTAATGATCATCTAGTTCCAACCCCCCTGCATGAGCAAGGACACTTCCCACTACACTAGGTTACTCAATGTCTTGTACAACCTGGCCTTGAACACTTCCAGAGATGGAGCAGCTGCAACTTCGTTAGGCAACCTGTTCCATTGTCTCACCACCCTCACATTAAAGAATTTATTCTCAATGTCTAATCTAAATCTCCCCTCTTGCAGTTTAAATCCATTACTGCATGTCCTATCTCTACATGGCCTTGTAAAAAGTCCCTCCCCACATTGCATGTAGGCCCCTTTCAGGTACTGGACAGCCACTTTAAGGTCTCTCTGGAGTATTCTCTTCTCCAGGCTGAATAACATCAGCTCCCACAGCCAGTCCTCATAGGAGAGGTGCTCCAGTCCTCTGATCATTTTTGTGACCCTCGTCTGTTCTCGCTCCCAATGGTATCATGTCTTTCTTGTGTTAGACGCAGTACTCTAGGTGGGGTCTCACAAAAAGCAGAGCAGAGGGGGAGAATCACCTCCCTTTACCTGCTGCCAACACTTCTTTTGATGCAACCCAGGGCACAGTTGGCTTCCTAGACTGCAAGAGGAAAATGTCTGCCCAAGTTGAGCTTTTCAACCAGCAATTCAGGTCTTTTTCCTTAAGGCTACTCTCAGTCCATTCTCCATCCAGCATGTATTTGTGCTTGGGATTGCCCCAAACCAGTTGCAGGATTTTGCACTTGGCCTTACTGAACTTCACAAGGTTGGCATGGGCCCACCTCTCAAGCCTCTCAAGGTATCTCTGGATGGCCTACCTTTCCTCTAGCATGTTGACCACACTACATAGCTTGGCGTTGTCAGCAAACTTGCCGAGGGTGCACTCGATTCCACTGTCCATGTCACCAATGAAGATGTTAGGCAGCAGTGGTCCCAGTATCAACCCTTGAGGAATGCCTTTCATCACTGGTCTCCATTTGGACAGTGAGCTAATGACCATTACTCTTTGAGTACAACCAGACAGCCAATTTCTTATCCATGGAATGGTCCATCCATCAAATCCATATCTTTCCAATTTAGAGAGCAGGACTTCTTGCAGGAAAGCATCAAATGTTTTGCACAAGTCCACATAGATTACATCAGTTGCTCTTTCCTTATCCACCAACACCATGACCCCATTGCAAAAAGCCATCACATCTTTTGGACATGACTTTACCTAGGTGGAGCCATATTAGTTGCCACCAAATACATCCATATTTTCTATGTGCCTTAGCAGAGCTTTCAGGAGAATCTACTCCATGATCTTCCCAGCCACAGACGTGAGAGTAACTGGCCTATCCTTGCCCACGTTTTCCTCTTTTCCCTTTTAAAAATTGATTTGATTTTTTTCCCCGGTCAGTGGGAATATCAACAGAGTGCCAAGACTTTTCAAGTATGATGGAAAGTGGGGTTGCATTTTCATTTGCCAGTTCCCTTAGGAGATGCAGATGGATCCTATAAGGCCTTCAGATTTCTTTGTCATGGCTGTGCTCCACTCGATCTCCTGCTCTGAGGTTAAAAAAAAAAGAAAGACCTATGATTAAGCACAACTCTAAATTATTCTGGTAGCAGTGTAGTTAGTAGAGGCCTACCTGACTCCTTTGCCATCCCCAGTCCTCAAAGCTAAACTCTATATCTGTGAAACCTACCTGAAAACCCTGGGAAACAGCTCTTGTAATCATGAAATACATACAGGACAAGACTCTGAACTGGCACCAGAGACTGAGAAACAACTCCCAGTTTAAATGTATGTAAAAGGCAAGACATATGGAAGTGTTGGAATAGGATTTATGCTTTCTCTTTAGACAATTAGCTCTTCTGAAAAGCAAACATTGCTCCTGATAAAGTATTTGTTGACCCAATGTATATACAAGTTGGGGAAGAAGGGGGTATTCACCAAGGTAGATAACATAAGGCTATTATGCATAGTGTTCTGGATCTCAGACAGAACAACCCCATGCATCAGTATAGGTTAAAGGCTGACCTGTTAGAAAGCAACTCTCAGGAGAAGGATCTTGGAGTTAACAGTGAGCCAGCATTGTGCCCTTGTGGCCAAGAAGGTCATTTAGTATCTTCAGATGCATTAGCAAGAGTGTTGCTTTACTGTGAGGGTGGCAAGGCACTGGAACAGGCTGCCCAGGGAGGTTGTGGAGTGCCCTTCTCTGGAAAAATTCAAGATCTGTCTCAATGCAGTCCTGTGTGAGGTACTCTAGGAGATCCTGCTTTAGTGAGGGCTTGAGCTAGATGATCTCTAGAGGTCCCTTCCAACTTGGATGATTCTGTGGTTCTGTGTCTCTGTGATTTTGTGTCTTTTTTGGCAAAGTGTGAGAAGTGATGCTTTTCAGGGGCAGTTCTCACTCAGAGTCTACATTAGATGTAGCAGGCTGGGCTAAAATTAGCCTTTGAGGTTATTGCTTTTGCATTCACCATAACTTATCGTTAAGGCATATTAGATTATACGTATGGCCACCAGTGTAACTTTCAAGGGATACATTTATCCAGTGAAGTTTAATACTCTTTCAGAAATATATTTCTGTGGAAAAGGTCAGAAAAAACTCTTTCTGCAGTGCAGAGCAAGAGTTTTGCAACAGGCACTGAGAATTCTATTGGGCAAAAAAATCTACAATTAAAAAAACTAGATCTCAAATGATACAATAAAAAAAAGATTTAGAGTTATTCTGGCTGTAGTCCTCTTAAACATCATTAAATCTACTGCTTCAAGTCACTTCAAATCAAATATCCCTGTACTTTAGCTTAAGTTAAAAGTTTTTCTTGCTCCAAAGAACATATAAAATAGTAGAATAAAAAAAGTGTTAAAATGTTATATTTTAAATAGTGATGAAACATAGGGCAGCTTAAATGATATAGAGAGAATAAAGAAAGAGATTAGATTGAAATTCATTGCTTTCATCCTACCATATATCTTTTTTTTTTTTTTTTTCTCCTCATGCAGCTACTAATAAGAGTCCTGCTTTTCTGAAAACGGCAGCAAATAGTTGGAGGTTTAGACTCACATTTACACTCTGATCTAGCCCCTGTCCTTCAAGAGGATCTGGTTTAATCAGACATGCCAGAGGATTACTGCATGTCTTAGTCTTGCGATTGCTTAAACTCTATGATAACTTGAACTCGTTGTGCTATTGATGTCAATGTTTTGATCAACAGAGTGTAAATATCTACATTAGGAAAGGTACATTTCCAGAAGCATGTATTTCCTGAAGTAGAACTCACACTGAAAGTTGTTTATCATGTTAACTGTAGCCTACATACACAGCTGTGTACCAATAAGGTTAGTTGGTAAGTTATAGACTGAAGCACAGGTTGCATAATGCAAGTAAGTGCATAGTGAGGTATACAATGAGTAAATTCCTTATTCCACTCAATACAGTAATAAAACCAAAATTAAAAAAAAAACTGCATACATTTACTACCAAATAGCCATTTGTAGACATTGATTTAAGTAAAACTTGATTTGTTGGGGTTTTTTTAGTTGAATTACCAGTTTAGCAAAACAGAGGGTCAGGGAAAATCTTAATGAGCGTTTGCATCACAGACTCTCAGTACAAAATTTTTATTTACACAAATATGAATTATAACAGAAATAATCCTTCTGAATTGCTATAAATAAGAACAAATATAGATGTAGCTAGGGAGAAAAGCAGACATAGCCAGAAAGTGATACCATATGCATCGTGTACCATATATATCATGCATCATGAATCTCTGTCCAAGAGGAATCTTGGGCAAACTGAAAAAGATCATTGGAAGCAGATTTTGGCTTCATTCACTAAGCTGAAACTGAGAAGCTGTTCCTGGTTGGGGGAAGGAATGTTATTTAGGGGGAAGTAAGAGCTTATAGGCTTTTTTCACAGAATCACAGAATCACAGAGTAGTCATGGTTGGAAATCACCTCTGACATCACTGAGTCCAACCATTAAAAGAACCCAAACAAACAAAAAACCCCTCATAAAACCACACCCCAAAAAACCGCACAACACACAACCTACAATCTCAGCTGCTAGAGCATCCCCTGGATTTCCTAATCTACATGTTTCTTGAATAGATCCAAGGATGGTGACTCCATCACCTTCCTGGGCAGGCTATTTCAATGCCTAACCACTCTTTCAGTAAATAAATTCTTCCTAATATCCAATTCAAACTTCCCCTGCCACAACTTCAGACCATTTCCTCTGGCCCTGTCATTGTTCACTTGGGAGAAGAGGCCAACACCCACCTCACTACAACTTTCTTTCAGATAGTTGTAGAGAGCAATAAGGTCTTCCATCAGCCTCCACTTCTCCAAACTAAACATCCCTAGTTCCCTCATCTGCTCCTTATATGACTTGTTCTTTAGGCCCTTCACCAGCTTGGTAGCTCTCCTCTGGACACATTCCAGCTCCTCAATGTCCTTCCTGTAGTGAGGGGCCCAGAACTCAACACAGTACTTGAGGTGTGGCCTCACCAGTGCTGTGTACAGCAGAACTCTCACTTCCCTACTCATTCCAGCCACATTTTTCCTGATGCAAGCAAGGATGCTGTTGGCCATCTTGGCCACTTGGGAACATTGCTGGATCATGTTCAGCCAGCTGTCAACCAAGACCCCCAGCTCCTTTTCTTCTGGGCAGCTCTCCAGCTGCTCTCCCCATCCTGCAGCATTGCCTGGGGTTGTTATGACTGAAATGCAGGATCTAGCCTTATTGAGCATTATACAATTGACCTTGGTCCATTAATCTAGCCTGTCCAGGTCTCTCCATAGAGCCTTCCTACCCTCAAGCAGATTGACACACCTATCCACTTTGGTGTTCCCTGCAAACTTACTGAAGGTGCACTCAATCCCCTCATCCAGGTAACTGGTAAAGATATTGAACAAGACCAGCCCCAAAACCAAGCCTTGAGGGACACGACTGGTGACCAACTAGATTTGACCCCATTTACTACAACTCTCTGGGCCCAGCCATCCAGCTGCTTTTTTACCCAGTGAAAAGTACATATGTCTATGCCATGATTTGGCAGCTTCTCCAAGAGAATGATGTGGGAGACAGTGTCAGAGGTCTTACCAAAGTCCAGGTAGACAGTGTTCACAGCCTTCCCCTCATGTTCACATGGTCATAGAAAAAGATCGGCTTGGTCAAGCAAGACCTCCCTTTCATAAACCCATGTTGGCTGGCCCTGATCCTCTGACTGCCCTGGCCTTGCTGTGAGAGCTCACTCCAGATGAGCCTCTCCGTGATCTTTCCTGATAGTGGGGTCAGCCTGATGTGCCTGTAGTTCCCTTGATCCTACTCCCAGCCCTTCTTGTAAATGAGCTTCACTTCAGCCAGTCTCCAGTCACCCAGAACCTCCCGTTTTCATCAGGATTGTCTGTAAAAGATGGAAAGAGGTTCAGCGAGCTCCCCCACCTGCTCCCTCATTATTCTTGGGTGAAACCCATCCAGCCCCCTAGACTTATGCATGTCCAGGTGCAGAAGCAGATCATTAGCTACTCCCTCCTGGACTATGGGAGGGGTTGTTCTGCTCTCCAGAACAACTCTCTTATCTTCTGCTCTTATCTTCCAGCTGAGGAGGTTGAACAGCCTGGTGGGAGCTGGTCTGACTATTAAAGATGGAGACAAAGAAGACATTAAGTTTCTCAGCCTTTTCCTCATCCTTGGTTACGATGTTCCCCTCCACATCCAGGAAGAGATGGAGACTCTCCCTGGCTCTCTTTTATTTTTGATGTATTTATAAAATCTCTTTTTGTTGTCCCTTATGTCAGTGGCCGATTTGAGCTCCAGCTGGGCTTTTGCCTTCCTAATTTTCTCTCTGTATGAGCTAATGACATCTCTGCACTCCTCCTGAATTGCCTGTCCCCTCTTCCAAAGGTGGTAAACTATTCTGTTTTTTTCCTAGGTCCCATCAAAAGCTCCTTGTTCAGCCAGGCTGGCCGTCTTCCCTGCCTTTTAGTCTTGCAACACATGGGGACAGCCTGCTTCTGGAACTTTAAGATTTCCTTCTTGAGGAGTGTCCAGCCTTCCTGGACCCCTTTGCCCTTCAGGACCATCTTCCAAGGGACTCTCTCAACCAGTGTCCTCAACAGACCAAAGTCCACCCTCTGGAAGTCCAAGGTGGAGGGTTTTCTAATTCCCCTCCTTACATCACTAAGAATTGAAAACTTAAACATGTTGAGATTGCTAAGCCAAATATGGCCTCCAACCACCACGTATCCCGCTAATCCTTTTTATTAAAAAGCTGAGCATCAAATAATTCTTAAAAGCATCTTTTCTTCACATGCCTATAAAAAACTATGTATGATTAAGATTGTAGAACAATGCAGACTGGTAGTTCTTAATTTTTCGATCATGTATGTCCAAACTCAGGATAGTAATAATCTGAAAGAAAGGAAGTACACTGTGTATGAATTTTCCCTGTAGACATCTACTATATTTCAGTGCTAAAAATCACACATAAAATGGCTTTTGTGTTAAAGACAGAACTTGTCTAGTCCTCTGCTAACAAAGATAAAGGCATTTTGCACATATGATGAAAGTCCTCTGCTAACAAAGATAAAGGCATTTTGCACATACGATGAAAGAAATAGAAGCTATATTTCTTATAGTACTATGAACAAATGTGAAAGCTTAAGCAAATGCTGTCCCATGATCTGTGGACTCTGTTTCACATTTTAACTACTGAGTGGGATTTATGTCACTTTGGTACACATAATAATGGTACTTCAGGATCTTCAGAATTGAAGCACTACAAAATGTTATAAAGCTCTCACAGCACAGGAGAAAGTACAAAAGCAGTGTGTATCTGGTTGGAAGCTGTAAAAACAGGTGGTTTTGTAGTACAAACCAGTAGACCACCCAGTTCCTTATGCTCTGTCTGAGCCTGTAGCAAACGCTTCAAAGAAAGTGTAAAGAAGTCTGTCATGAGTCAGGATTTCAAATTCTGTCTGCCCAAAGGGGCAATTTCTTCCTAGCTCACACCACTTCATAGTGAGCTCATGCCCTGGAGCTCTATACTGTATTAGTATTTCTGTTAAAGTAGCACGGTATAATTTAAATAGCTTTTCTAACCAGCACAACATTTCTAGTGATATGAATAACATTTTTTTTTTATTATTCCTGCTAAATACTTATCTGCAAGACTGCGCTGAGGTAATGAGTTTGTGAATAATTACAAGTCACCTGAAAAATTAATTTCTATACATTTTGGTTTAGTTCACCTAAACAGACATTTGTGCATACCTCCTTTCAAAACTCTTCCTTCCCACTCATTATTTTCTTTTTTTGCTGTGGTTGTTCCAAGCCTCATCAGGGGAAATTTGCCTGCAGGGAGACAAGATATGAGACTGGGGCATCCTACAAGCACACACTTTGTGGACTTTCTTGTTATCACAGTCTGGACATGACTGGGAAATCCCAGAATGTGTGGTAAGTCTCTTAAGAATTTGTATTTTCTTTCTAATAGCCTGTTTATCCTTTTATTAAGTAATAACAAGTCAACTAAGAAATCACATTACAACACCAAGAAGCTGCCTTTTTATTTCCTAGGGACAAATTCAGGCCAGTGAAAGAAGTAATTCCACTGACTATACCAAAAATTACAGATGCCAAACTGGAGTCTGATTTTGTCCTTCTAGACTACCATTTTTTAGTTTTTATAAAGGTTGTTTGTTGTTTGGTTTTGTGTGTTGTTGTTGGTTTTTTTTAATTTATGGGCGTTTTACGTGTTCCAAATTACAACCAGTACCATTCTAACTTCCCCTTCATTAGCCAACACATATAAGCCTACCTAGAGGAAAAAACATACCAAAACTACTTAACAAGTCATAAAGATTAGAATATTTGAAGACTGACCTTAAAAACCTGGCTAATGGTCATGATATTGAACCATAAAATATTTATATGACAGTGATTTTTATATAGGGATTGTAAATGCCACTTTTTTCACCACTGTAAGAACAAGTTATTGTACTTCTAAAATATTCATTAATGACTTTGTCTGATGACAAATACATGAAATTCCTTAATATTTTTCCCCTTTCAGTTTCATCAATCACTTCAAGGCTAGTTCTAACAATTACATAGAATTCATGTTCTCCAAACACAGTGTATGTGCCTCTGGTTCCACATACACCAACTTATTTTCATAGCTTTTCCCCAATGAAGGTTCTGTGCCATTCTTTCACAAATTTCTTCCCAAAATAGAATAACAATCTTAGAAATCTTGCTATTTCTGCATTTTGAAAACACAGCTGTCCTGGTGGTATAGCATATTAGTCTTCCACATTGACAAATTGATTCAGAATATACTGGCAAAATAAAAGATGTCAATGGGTTCTCTCAGTCAGGAACTGAATGTGTTTTACTCAAGACTTTAAAAAAAAGAAAAAAAATGCCCATAACTAGCCAGTGTATTTGTGATTTTATGTATTCAGATGGAATCTCCCACAACCGATAGATATGGTATAGAACAGTGAAATATTGTTATACAAAGGAAGATGAGTATTGTCAGTGCTGAATGATATGTGGAAAGAGAGTAAAGATATGGACATTTAATACTGTGTTTTATTTCAACAGTAATTGTAATAATTCAGAGAAATCCTCATTGACAAGACCGAATTCTGTTTTCACGCTGAATTAATACAGAACCTTAAGGACTTACTTACTTCATGCCACATTTTACTGTATGCTACAGTATAATTTGAGGGTGTATGGAGTTGCTGTGCACCAAATCAGAACATAAATTATTTCAAGAATCATCTCAAAACACATAGTCAGGAGTACAATTTTTATATATTAATGAAAAAAAGGTGTGTTTGGGGTTTTATTTATAGTTGAGTAGTTCTGATATTGCAGTGTGCTACAGATTACTTTGTACCACCTGAACAGACAGTGAATGGACTACACATTACTGTTTGCTCTTAGGTTTGCTGTCAAAGTAAATTCTAACACAAGCACACCCCCCAAAAAACTTCATCTATTTCTCACATCTATAGTTTGTTATAATCAGATACCTTTTTCTTGAGAGACAAATGAAAAAAAAAAATAATCTTGTTGAGTAGATAATGTGGAAACACTGAAGCGAAAAACCTAAAAAAGCAACTTTATATGGCAAAAAATAGAATCTTCCAATTAAGATCATAATCTTGTTTCAAAATTAAAGATGGCATGCCTCTGTCAAGAATAATTTAGAAATTACCCTTGGTTACAGGAAATCGGAGATCTTTTTATTCATAAAAATAAATAATATCTGTATGCTTATCTGTTACTTATACAAAAATGTTAAGTCGTCTATTCTGAGCCTATAGACTGCCTCATTAATATGAGATTATTATCACTTACTGGAAACATTTACTTTCCATCATCTCCTACACACAGAAGCACACTTGACTTGTTTGTTGACACTTGCTTCCTCCTTTGCAGTTATTTTGATTACCTGCACCCCTCACCTGGATGTTGTTGTGCACCAGCTCTGTATAAAAATATCTTCTTACATATTATACATATTACATAGTCATGAGACAAATAGTATCTGGCAATTATACGCTCATGTTCACCATTGAGGAGGAGAATTAGCACTTTGTGATCTCTGCACAAATTATTTACAAGTGTTACGTATATTAAGGGTAATAGAAGTTGAACGCTTGCTGAGTACTACAGAATTGAACAGCTTAGGCTAGGTAGTTGATTGGGTTTTGCTCCTGAATATGTTACAGAACCAGAATATGCACCAGAATGTACACACATATGCAGGACTTCACTTCCATGACAAAACTGTGCATTAGTAT
>NW_009954101.1:1051148-1052854 GCF_000747805.2 Chaetura pelagica | reverse complement strand
AAAGGATCAGGAGAAAAAAAATTAAACTTTATCAAGCAACCTCCTAGTGACAAAATTAAAGAAGGATTGTTTAATGTGGTAATAAATAACCTAGATCTCAATACGATCTCTCTGTGAAGTCAATACTAATGTTTACTGATGTTTTACCCAGCCCCCTAAGGGCAATCATTCTCAGTTTAAATCAAATTCAAGAGCACCTGCAAACATACAAACTATGCAAAACCCATAGAATGAATTTTCCAGCCTTCTTCCTGGTACCTTGCCTGCTATCACATAATAATCGAAACCTACCAGGATCTGTTTTTTTTTTTTTCATCAGTGCAAGGACGTTTCTATCAAAGAAACATGATATTATAAAGCTCACTGCACTTAAGACTTGCTCTGTGGACAAAAGTGGTGAAGTTAAAACCAAATATCTAGGACCTATATCTCTACTTAGGAAAGAGGGAGAGTTTTATTATTCAAGAAGCATTTGATAGTCCAACTTTACAGGCTGGAAACAGGCCAAGAGAGGAAGGCGTAGTAGCATTTCGGACTTCAACAAGTTCAGGATGTTCTGAATCACCTTGGACAAGAGGAAAAGCCAAGGTTTCATTGAAATTGAAGCTTCTGGACTTTGCAGCATGGGTTGTCAAGGCTGTTGAGAGAGACCAGCTCTTAGGATCTGTACTTGCTGGACTTGCCATTGAAACCCCATTGTAACGCCTCGAACAATTTCTCATCTGAATTGCAAAAGACCTGCCTGAGAGGATGGAAACAACGATGATGGTCTGCATTGTACACACAGGCTGTGGGCCACATGCAGACCGTCATTGTTGTCTCCATGCTCTCAGGCAGGTTTAAGCAGGGAAAGGCACAGGAAATGTGGCATGTGGAGACATTATTCCAGTGTTGACAGGATGAGAACACCCAGAGCAGCAAACACATGCGGGTACAGGTATATATAAGAGAATTATCTCACTGAACCACTAGGGTTTTCTAATTGTTTGGTTTGATTTCAGAGTTCTTTAAATGGAAATGTGATATCCTACAACAGCAGGCAGTTACTTTGAAGAAATATTTTAATTTATACAAAACTTCAAGAATAAGCTAGAGAAGTCCTTGGTACTTTTTTTTTTCTTTTTCCCCTCCAGACTTTCATTTTAAAAGCCACAGGCAGAATCTTTCTACCTCCCTCAGATGAAGAAGATTTCTGACATAAGACACTTGAGTTGTAACCTTAAAGCAAACCCCTTACCTGTCCTTTTTAAAAGAGAATTTGCAGTTGCTTTTGTTTTAGCACCAGTGTTTACTGTTCTCCTTTACAGATCTTAATGTCATCAAGTGTACTGATTTATTTTATCTCTTAAGCTTTTTCATTGGCAAGATGCAAGTAATTGATATTTGTGTAACTTTTCCCCCAGGGGTTCTATTTCCCCTATCTGCCTATTGACTGAAATATTTATAGCTTGTCAACAAAAATACTTTCTTCAAGGCTGTTTAATCTAGTCCAAAACTGGGTGGAGTGTAACATCTTCCCTGGCTCTTCCAGGCAGTTGCACACCTTTCTTCCCTTCCCACCCATTTCAAATACCAACCCTTGTGTACCAGCCACAACACCCTTAGAACATCTGTGTTGTAGGCCCAGGTAGGTCTGTCTCTGAGACTTAGAAACCAACAGATCCCTGCCTACAAAAGCTTCTTAGGTAGCAGGTGGCAGCAACTAC
>NW_009954101.1:1023844-1051133 GCF_000747805.2 Chaetura pelagica | reverse complement strand
CTGCTGTGTTTCCTTTTCCCTAATGAGAAGGACTACATGAATTTTGGTTAGCATTAAATGTGATGGCTTGGATGGGCGTTATATTATACTCAGAATTTTGAAAAATGCAAGGTGCATGACAGTGTTTTTCAGGAAGCTTCAATACTCCTCTTTTGCATGTTTTTACATATGACTTCTGGCAGCTCACTAAAAATGCTGCTAAAGTGACTGCACACCTCACAAGTCAGTTTAAAAGTAGTTTATCAGAGAATGAACAAGCTACCTTTTTCTTTTACTTCTCAAATAGTCTAGCAGTTCTATATTGAAAGAAGAAAGCATGAAGTCAGTGCTCTGTGGTATAGTTTTAAGAAAGAAGTAGAAGGTATGTTCAAGGGCTTGTAAGATGCTGTCAAAAGCACACAAAAAAACCCCGACAATATAAACTACCCACTCCTTTTTGATAACTTTCACATCGAAACAGGCAATTGGCAAAAAGAAGACACTGCCTACTCATGCTTCTAAAAAGTTCATTATGAGCTTTGCATTGACATGACAGGGATGGTGGAGATACAACATGGTATGTGCTAGGATAATGCAGAGCTACTCCATATAAGAAACAGTTGGAAAACAAATAAAACTTGACAAATTAAGACTTAAACGAAAGTGAAAGCCATCTGAAAGAAATAAAGGAGCAATCATTCAGATGATTTTGCAATTAGCTACTGCCAAGCCTTAAAAGACAGAAAAGTTCTCTCATTTCTGTGCAGAAGAAATGTTGAAACCAAAGACTACAGTTCCAAAACAGTGTTTTTCTCACTGTGTGACCATGTTGGCAGCAGTTTCACCATAAAAAAACACTATGATTTTTAATACTACTATAAATCTAAAAGGAGGAAGGCTCTTGTGTTGCTTGTATTCTGCAGCAGTATACTGGCAGAGTCAAAAATATTATGACCCTAAAATATTCACTACATTTTTTCTTTTCTTGTTACTAAGCAATGACAAGAAATACATGCTTCGGCTTCCCAAGGATTATGCCACAAGCCTCTACAAACAGTGCTATGCTATATGCTATTTGTTGTTGATGATACCTTCCTTTCAAATGACCTCTTGACCCTGATTCTATCAAAAGTTCGGGGAAATTTTGTTTCTTATCACATTGAAACAAAGAAAGTTCGCCCAACAGTCTAAGTACTGTTAAGTCAGTATTCTTTATTCACAGCGCTGGATCCACAGGGGATAGCTCCTCCAACATCAATTGATGTTTCAGCGTCAATCTACAGACCTTGAAAATACTGAATTAAAATAATGTGCACATCCTATAATAACCTTTACAATAAAAAGGACAAGTTTTAAGTGTTGAATGAAGTGTAGAGAACTTTTCTAGCTAATGCACCTTGATGTATCTGAGTATAGCTTTAGGTTTTCATACTTTTCTTGCTTAATTATTATTACCAGGTCATAGCATAGAAGTCAGTTGCAAATTATAACACAGAAAGACCATCTCCAAATTAATTTTCTAGCGTACAAAATGTACTAGATTATTGATTTCATTTCACTTTTGGTTTAAAACACAGGAACCATCAAATCAGTTTTCTTCACATCAGTTTAGCTATCTCAAAGAACAACAGCTGCAAGATAAATTGACATAAGCCTGTATAAATGAGTGTGAGTTTCTCTATCTGGGGATGCAGCTTTTGTGTATTGACAAGGTGTTTTATTAATCTTACTCTAAGGAAAACAACCCAGAGGAAGACATGCTGAATTTGGATTTTTCTATTTTTAATCTTCCTCATGTTTTTTGCTTTCTTGGCAAAATGTAGTATTTGTAGGTTTAGATATTAGGCTTTTTTACTGAGAATGGAAGAGAGCCTGGCATGCTGATTATAGGATGTTCTTTTTATACATAAGAAGCAGGATGGGGGAGGGGAGAACGCAACATCACAAAGTAGTTAGCATCTGAGGAGTACCAAATCTCACCCTCCAGGAGTTCAGTTCTGACCAACAGAATATATGAAGCATCCTGGGCAAACAGCCTTCATACAGGGGCTTTAAGTGCCTGAATTTACTTGTATGAGTCCAGATTTCAGTGTGAGTAAAAAGGGAGGGCTGAAAATGGTTGTCAGCCGCAGGTGGTGCAGAAGTGTTAGGATTTGCAATAAAAACAAAGAAACCTTAGTCTTTGATATTAGGTCATGAACCAAGAGAGAGTGAGTAAGTGAATTCATGAAAGCAAAGGAGATTTTTCAGGGGAAAAGATTAGGGGGAAAAGTGACTGAGAAGTTACTGAGTCATAGAAAATGCAAAGACAAAGGAAGACCATAATCTGAAAAGCTGGACAATTTTCCCAAAATGTAAAAAACAAACAAACAAAAAAAAAACAAAAAACCAAAAAAACCCCCAAAAAAACAAAAAAGAAATGAGAAAGAAAAAAAAAAAGCAAGGACAAAATTCAAACAAACAAACAAAAAACCAAAAAGCAACAGCAAAAAAAGGTCAAGGGAAATTAAGTATTCTCTTTTGCTCTACCAACAAGTTTTCAAGTCAAGTGCTATAATAAAAGAGAAACAGATAGTGCACATTTCTTTATCCCACACACAAATAATTTATATTTGTACTGTAAACAAGGAACCTGTACATTTCAAGTTTAACTCATGTGCTTAATTTGTCAATTTTTTGAGATGAAAACCCACTGTGTCTGAAATGACATATGAGCTGTGAAGTTAGAGAACAATAGTAACATGCATATAAGAGTTCTCACTCATTTTTCCCGTAGTTCACTACTACCTTAAGATAACTATTAATGGAATTTCTACCATGCTGGTCACTTAGATAAGTATACATCACTGTCCAGTTCCTGGAAAGCAGCTGTTCCTTTTTGGTATAGAAGGCAAATAGTGCTCCCATTGTGACATAGCCTGAGTCACTACTGTATCAGGCCGTACTCTTTAGAGTATACTAACACTAGAAGTGGAATCTGATGCCATAGTTTCATCTTCTGTAAACTTTTGTCCAAGTTAAAATAACTGCTTAAAATATGAACATGAAGAGCTGAGATGCAGTAACAGGCTGTCATTATGCAAAAAGAAAGTGACTGGCATTAACATGCTGAGAAGTTATGAGGGCTAATCATGAAGCTGATTTGAATTACTGTCTATAATAAATCAACAGAAGGTATTGTCAGAAATGATCAAGTGGCAGATCATAGAAGTTTTCCTTTCTATTCAGGCTTTGGAATTAGATATACGTACTATGAAAAATCTGTGGCATAACAGCTGTGCCAGGAATATGAGTCCAAAATACATTATAAAATAGTTCTGTCTATTCATTTTTCTGAACACAGCTGCTGTACCTACTGTATGAGATGACCTTGCATTACCCATTATTTGTTTCACAATAAGTTATACATACTATAATCTCTTAATTTATTGCAATTCTTATCCATTGAAATAAAGTTGTAATACTGAGTGTCTAGGATGGACTACTCTGCCTTGCAGTAGCCATTTATAACTTTCGCACCTTCAGATATGTTTCAAAGTAATGATGATAACTACATTGGGCAGGAAACCTTTCGTATTCATTCTGATACATCTTTCACAACTTACCATCTTTGAAATGCACCACCCATTCTCATTCATCTCTCCATTCATGTCTCTTGGTGTCTGATGACACCAAGCTGGGTGGTGCAGTCAACATGCCAGAGGGATCGGATGCCATCCTGAGGGACTTGGACAAGCTGGAGAAGTGGGCCCAGGTGAACCTCATGAAGTTCAACAAGGCCAAGTGCAGGGTCCTGCAGCTGGGCTGAGGTAACCCAATATATGAATGCAGGCTGGGGGAGGTCACACTTGAGAGTAGACTTTTGGAAAAAGACCAGGGGGTGCTAGTGGATAAAAAGCTGGACATGAGCCACCAATGTGCAGTTGCAGCCCAGAAGGCCAACTCCATCCTGGGCTGTATCAAAATAAGTGTGGCCAGCAGATCAAGAGAGGTGATTCTGCCCCTCTACTCTGCCCTGGTGAGACCTCACCTAGAACAGTGCGACCAGCTCTGATGCCCCAGCACAGGAGAGATGTGGACCTGTTGGAATGTGTCCAAAGAAGGGACACAAAATTGATCTGAGGGCTGGAGCATCTCTCTTATGAGGACAGGCTGAGGGAGTTGGGCTTGTACCTGAAGGGGGCCTACAGGAAAGCTGAGGAGGGTGTTTTTACAGGGACTTGCAGTGAGAGGATGAGGGGTGATGGTTTTAAGCTGAAAGAATAGAGATTTAGGTTAGAGATCAGGCGTAATTTCCTTAGTGTAAGGATGGTGAGACACTGGAACAGGCTGCCCAGAGGTGTTGTGGGGGTTCCATCCCTGGAGGTGTTCAAGGGCAGGTTGGAGGGGGCTCTGAGCAGCCTGTTCTAGAGTGAGGTGTCCCTGCCCATGCAGGGGAGTTGGAACTGATGATCTTTAAGGCTGTCTCCAACTCAAAAAATTCTGTGGTTCAATGATTCCATTTCCCACAGTTTCTGACTTAATTCGTGAGTAGGAAGAAAGTATATATAATGGAGTTAGCAGGTCCTATGTTTTCTGCTTCTGTTGTTGACCAAACAAGAGTATGAGTAAAACCCCACATTTTTTAACGGTCTCCCAAGAGACAATTGTGACTGACTCTCCCTGAGATCATAGTCCTCACTTTTGTTCTGTTGTGTTTTTGTGAGGCTCTCTGTCATGGAAGAAGGTACCAGAAATATTCTATCAGCTGTATCACAGTACTCTGTGTCAATGTATGTAGCAAATCAACCTGTTGCCATTTACTTAAGTCCAAGAGATGATTAAGTATGTTTGAAAGTTGAGCCTTAGTTTTATTTCAATAAGTCTTACCTCTGCCGGGGCTGATTTCAGATGTGAATGTAGGTGCTAACTCACTGTAGGTGAGGTTCTGACATTTTGCTAGACACCTCCACCTCTAACTTTCTATCATTTTGACAGAAGAATCTCATTTGCAGCAAAAGGATAAGAAAGACAAATCTGTGGCTTGACACCTTGTGACATCTTTCTATGCGTGATGGATTTCTGTTACATGACAGGTTCAAAGTTACTGAGCAATGGATGGATGAGTGGCACAGTAACTTCAGCCTTGCTGAGAATCACAAGAATACATCAAGTCACAAAAAAACCAACAACTTTGTGACACCTTTAGGGTTGGATTACTCTGTGTATTTAGATAGATATGAATATATTTTATTTAATAGATCCTTAAATGTTTACCAGAAGAATAAATAAATTATCTGCTAATTCCAGCTCTAATATTTTAATCCTGGTGGCAAATCTCCCAATGATTCACTTTTCTCTTGCACTGACCATAATCAGGGTGTTTTTTTTTCCTGATTGTTCTTTGTCTTCCCTCTCCTTATCATCACAGTTTTTGAGAGTTTTTTTCCTGTCAGTTTTCATTACTATAGCTTCCCTCTGTAGATCCCTACAAATTTTTTTATCTCTAGAGTCATGCTGTTTGGAGGAGTTTCACAGGGAACATATTTACATACACAGAGATCTAAACGTACATACAGAGCCACAGAACTTTGGTTTCAAGCGAGAAACTGAATTCAAGACTTGATATGAACCTGTATCTCAAGATCTTAGGATAAGATCAGTTACCCAGTTACCCAGATTATGGAAAACTAAGCTGTAATGTCCTTCTCTTTCTAACAGAATTTGAGCCTATATTTCTGAGGTAAAAGCCTTGAAAGTCAAACTGATGTTTATGCTGAGTTTGAGCACTTTGAGCTCCTCTTGCTGAAGCTGCTCTAGTTTGTAGGGTCTACTTAAATATGCACTCTACCAGAGAGAAGGAGACCATGACCAAAGATTAGTGGGCAGGGTACTAAGCACAGTTAACATCTAAAGGGAGGAAAAAATAAACTGTCTCTATTATAGTTTCAAGTTCTTAGGACATGGTGTATTAGGCACTTAGCCTGAGAATTACCTAAGCAAAAATGTGTGTGTATATAAAATCTAAAATATTGATACAATTTTATTTGTAATATAAAAATAGATATAGAGAAATATAAAACTGTAAGAATATAAAAAGTAAAATAAATTACTCTCAGATTCACTGATAACAAGATTTTTAAAAGGAAAAGCAACAATGAACTTTGTGTGGCAAATATCCAATGGTTTTGTTTGTTTTCCTCTTCTCCTGGAAAAAATACTGACACTTCAGAACAATCAAACCTCTGAGAAATGTTGTAAGAATGAAACTGTGATCTAGTCATGATTTCTTTGAATTGGGAAATGTCTCCACTGATATTTCAAGGTAGGACAATCCATGGTTAATAAGGTTTTGCTAGCTGTGGTTAATTGAAGAACAGTCCATTTTGGACCAGACATTCTGTTACTCCTAAACAAGTTAGCTTCAGTAAGCCTAGAAATAATAACTGAAAAGTTATATATATAATTATATTTATGTATATGTATATGTATATGTATATGTATATGTATATGTATATGTATATGTATATGTATATGTATATGTATACCTATACCTATACCTATACATATACATATACATATACATATACATATACGTATATAATCTGTTAAAGTTTTTCTTGCAACTCTGTTAGCTTTTATAGGAGAAAAATGAGAAATTTGGTTTGCATTTTACTTTGTTGGGTCATGTCTTGTCTAAATACAGGCACCCTAAGCACAGACCAGGAGTTTGGCATGATAGCTGTCTCCAGGTAGCTTTGTTGGTGACATAAGATATTATCTTTAACTCAAGTATCATCTTAATTTTATTTCCTCTGTATCTTAATGAAATGAAATTTCCCTAAACTGTTTGTAGGTTTTAAACCCCTTGTCTCTAGAAGTCAACTTGTTATATGAGATACAGATACTATTATTCAACTTAATCTTCCTTTTTCCTTTGTTGGCAAAGATACCCTCTCTGCAGTATGTACTGCTCAGACTCCACCTCCTTCTGCTGTAAGAAGCTGAGGGAAGATTTCTTCTCAAGTCCTGCAGTGACCTCTGGCTTCTCCAGGACTGTGACAATGAGGGCGACCACACCTATGGTGATTTCTGCCTGGCCTGGATCTGTTCTCAGAAAAATTAAGCTGCTGACCCTGGTGATTCCAAGAGTCTCAGTACTTACCTATGGGGGAAACGGCAGTTACCCACAGCCAACCACTCACCTCCAGGGGCTCAAGGCATCTCTTTCATTGCTGACATGGTTTTGCCATGTCTCCTTGTATTCCTTTTCTCTGCTTCCTTCAGAACCAAGCTTGACACCCTCACTCAGCTGTGAATGCACAGTCAGAGAGTGCTTCTGCATATGTGACCTTCAGTAGCAGAAAAGAAAGATAAACGTAGAGTTTGTGATTTTTTTTCTCCTCTCTCACAGTAGAAGGACAGGTTTGTTGCTGTACTGATTGTCACACTTGAATTCATGAGTGTAAATAAGGAGAAATCAGGACTGTAAATTTCCCAGTGTCTGCCTATGCTACAATAAGGACATACTTCTTCAGGAGCTGGACTTCTGAGTAACACATCAAACTCCAAACCACAGGCACAAGGGGTTGGGTACCATGCAGCTCTTGGAATCAGTGGAGCTTATGTTAGTTTATACTGTATTTTCAAATATTTACACATAGGAGGTCTGTTTTATTCCTGTTGTTTGTTGAAAAATATTGCTGCTAAGTACAATAACCAGAAGTCATTGACATAGTGTGGAAAAAAATGCAACCAGAATGGCATTTAGGCTTCTTGTAGAACAATAGTCTATAGGACTATAGATAGTTCTTGTGGATGAATCACAGGTAGTATGGCATGAGCATGATACAGCAGAACTTGGCTCTGATTCTTTCAGTTGTTGGAAGCTCACCTGATGTCTTAGGTCATCTTCCTTCTTTTCTCAGTAAATGAATTATGCATGTTTCTACTTTATGCAGTAATGCATCAACAATATGTTAGATATTTTAAATTCCTGTTGTGCATGGGCAGTTGATGGCTGGAATGAAGCTGAAGCTGAAAAATAAAGTTTTGAAGTTTTGTAGGCAGCTTCTACCACAGGTACAGAAGATTAAGGATGCTGTAATAGCTTCTAAATGACCTACTTGTTCTAAGTAATATAATAAAATAATTGCATTTTACTCTTCTGTGCCAGAGTTGAATGCTTGGGTTATTTAAAAATTTGACAGACACACCCAGTACCATTTTTTTTCTGTAGTTTTTGTTTCAACGCTAAGAAGAATTTGATCGAATTTCAATAACAGTTTCTTCCGTGATGATGACACAATATTGAAAATTCTTAATTTTTTAATTTATTTTTTTTTTGGTATTACATCTTATGATTTTGCCTAATCACTATAACACAGAAAATCACAGGTTATCTTTTCTTGCAGATGCTGACATTAACAATATTTTCTTCCTAATGCTCTTAAAAAGCTACTTAAACAGTTATTTCTGAGTGATCTGAATAATACATGGAAATAGGGAATGTTCCCAACACTACTCAAAACCACTTTTTACATGATGGCTAGAGCAGGAACTGGAAGATCATATTGATGCTATCAATAGCACACTATTGCTAATAAAAATCAGCTCTATTGTCTGTGAAGAAAGAGAGATTAACGAAAATAAAAACCAAAACATGAATATACTGACTCCACATGTGCTAGACTGTAAGTGCCCTCTTTCCTCCATCAGTTTCTTTTTTGTCTCTGCACATAGAAAACTATTAGTAATTTTCTAATACAACAGGGGCTAGTTACAGATGCTGTGCAGGAGCTCTGCAGCATGAATACATTATAGATAAAAACCCTCATCACACCCCTCAAATTCCCATTTTCACCTGCTCATATGCTATTCACCCACAGCTTGTAAACAATGTGTTTCTTTACTGAGTGAAGGAGACACAGATTCAACATGAGTCTGGTGAAATTTCTTTTTCCTTGCTTAGTTTTAAAGCACAGTGCTTTAGAAAGTGTGAGGGAGAGACTGCTAGGCAAGGTTTAGCAGGTCATGTTTAGAAAAGAAAGAAAGAAGAGAAAGTTAACAAGGTCTTGCAAACGAGGTTAGAAGGGTATGAATTGATAAGAAGTAACAAGAAAAGCCACAGAACTTAAAACCTGTAGAGACAGACAGCACATTGCACCTATCCTTAAGCTAGATGCTATGCAATTTATTTTATAGTCTAGGAGACTAATACTCATCTTCTCCTGTTGCACAGAAAGACATGAAGATCTGGGCCTTTAAATGGAGATATATGCGGTATATGGACCCAGTTTTTTAAAAGTCAACATGTAGCATGAATTCTGTTGCAAATTTTTATTTAAAATATACTTTTTAAAAAATCAGATTCAAATTGTGCACTTTGTTACTAATAGAGACAGCGCCACCAGCTGCCATCCACAAACAACTCTCCAGTATCGTTTCCCCCCCACATATCAACTCTCCATCAGACCCTTCTAGACAACTAACTCTACACCAAGTCAACTCTGCATAGATCAGCAGATGATGCACAGTATTCTGGTCTCCCCTGCCCATGGCCACCCAGCTTCTCCCCACCACGCAGCACCACACTGGCCCTCTGTGTCACCCAGCACTGCACATCCAGTCATCCTCCTGCGTGGCAAGTTCCACAAAGCCCTTGAACATCAGAGGGTGTTTTGTACAGAGCCTTGGGGAGCTGCAAACACCTAGCAATGAGCTGTGTCTCACGGGATGTAGAGGGATGACAACAAGAAAGTTTGCTCCTGCCCAGCCTGCAGTACACATTGCACTAGGGAGAGGAGTAGGAGTGATGGCAAGGGAGCAAGTAGCAAGGGGGGCATGGGAAGGTTGGGCACCTGAGCCCTAGCTGGTCAGAGAGCCTGCTGTTTTGTCATACAAGCCCTGCTGGTTTACAATGCAAAAAATAACATTTCTGGCAGCATAAACATGATCAGCAGGTGGGATGGAAGGCAGGGGGAGAGAAAAACAAAAGGGTTTTGCTCATGAAACTGACGAGCAGGTGGCTGCCCTGCTGCAGGGACAGTTAGCAACATGGTGTTGCATGGCAGAGAGGGGCAACACAGTGCCATGCACCATCCTCTGATCTACATTACGATGTCCCCCTAGAGAGCCAGTGATGTCAAAACATCTGACAGAGAGTTGCCAGTGGACAGTTGGTGGCAGACAGATGGTGGCAAACAGTCGCCAATACACAGTTGTCCTAAATCCTTTTGGGAAGCATTTCTGCTGGAATTTTATTTGGCAGACTAGGTGATCATGCTGGTTTTGTTTTGGTGAGTTTTTTGGTAGTGGAGAAGGGCCCTCATGGGTGTCTCCAGTAAGCAACTCTCCCAAGCTCCAAAACCAGCCAAGGAGCCATTAGAGAGACAATGGATGTGCCTCTGCAGTTAACATACCAAAGAACTGAGGTAAGACCTGAGCAGGGTAAACAGAGAGGAAGAGCTGAGCTGGAGAGACAGAGCAGTGCCTGTGGTTGATCAGGAAGAATGGGAAGGAGGTGCCCAAGCAGAAATTTCCCTGCAAACTATGGAAAGATGGCAGGCCGTCCCCCTGCATTCATGGAGGAACATGGTGGCACATTCCCTGAAGGCAGTAAGAGGGGTGAACTTGGATTTGCTGCCAGTGGACTTGAATTATGCAGCTGTGAAAGACTCTACAGCAGCAGAGGTGACTGCTACCAAAGCAGTCTGTGATTCTGTGAGAAGCCCACACTGGAGCAGCTGAAGGAGAGGTTTGTGGAGGACTTTCTCCCATGGGAGGGACCCCATGGGGCAGCAGGGGAGGATGGTAATGAAAGGAAGGAGCTGCAGGAAACAATAAATTGTGGACTGACTCTAAAACCCATCCCCTGTCCCCCAGTGCTGCTGGGGGGAAGGAGAGGGAGAAACTGGGAACAAAGTGATTTGGGCCTGGGAAGAAGGGAGGAGTGGGGTAACATATGCAAGCCCTGCTCTTTGTGTTGTCTGTGTCCTGTATGTGTTTCATTAGTGTGAAATTATTATTTTTCCCCAAGTTGAGTCTCTTTTGGCCATGACTTTAATTGGTGAAGACTGCTCCTTGCCCTTTGTCTCAACCCACGAGCTTCTAGAGCTCCTAGCTGGCCTTTGTCCTCTCCATCCCAGTGCATGCATGCATGGGGGGGTAGGGGGAATTGAGTGAGCTGTGGCTGTTTCTTTGTTGTTGTGTGAGGCCCAAACCATGACAGTGATAATAGGACAGTAAATGCATACTAATATCTAGGATCTAGATATTGTTGAAATACTTTTCAAACTTTTTAGAGGTTTCTATAAAAATTTCAGATTTTTGATCAGCAGTTTAATGAATAACACAAATTTGTAGTAAAAGGTGAAATGAAGGCTGCACCAAAGTCACAGAATATCAGTTTGCCATGTGAAATGCATGGAGAAATACTGATATCACTGTACCTTAAAATAATATTTTTTTAAAAACCCCAAATCCTTAATTTTCTTACATAAACACTGCAATGGAGAAATTTCATTCAAAGTAAAAGAATAAGTACTGTCTTCTCAATGGCAAGTGAGTTCTATTAGTAAGAGTCAGAGGTATCACTGAATATAATATTTGCATACATTTGGATATTGATATAAAAGTGACATATTCCTGAGTTCCATGTTAATAATAAAACTGTAAATTAACAAGACATTTTATCTCCTTGGCAACCTGTTGTAATAACGTTAAGCTTCCTGACTGAAGACGGAATAGACTGCAGTACAAAATTTATTGTCATGTGGGATACTTGTACTTTGATTACCTGCCTTTCTGTATACATTTGATGTCTATTATTACATTTTAAACACCTGTATGTCACAGAGGTTTATTTGAAAGCTGTTACTGGTTTAATTTGTGTCAAACCAGTGGAAGTTAAAGGGAACACTAGAAAATCCAATGAAATACTGCAGCAAATGATTTGCTTCTAAAAAAGTGCTTGAACTACCATATACTGTTAGCGAAGGCTCATAAAGAAGCAGACAAATCTGTCTAAAATTTTATGAGGAGAGAGGGGAATTCTGTTGCATTCCCATCATATATAACAAATAGCTCTTCAATCATCAATAAATAACATAATAGTGTGATTTTAATCTATTTTAGCCTTCAACAGGCAGCATACATATTAGGTTAACTACATTCCTAAATAACTATATTACTTATAGAATGACATGTCAGATCTTATCAATGAGATATCTACAAAAAAACACTAAGGATAAACAACAAGAAAGATTTTTAAGTGAGCTTTTCCTTTCAAATCTGTATTTCCAGAGTAAAAACGAGAGGAAGAAATAGTGGATTTTCAATGTGATATTCTGATCTTCCCATATATCTAAGGGTTTTTAATTTGTTCAGCGTGACTCTTGACTAAGAACCAGACACCCCAGTCAAGCAAGATCTGTGGTTTTGCTTTTCCCTGTGTTCCACTGTGTTGAGTAGAAGAAACGTCCACTAAAATAGAAACTGAAACCAAGATGGAGTGAAAATATCTTAGAAATAAGTTAATTGGAAAACTTAAGAAAGAGCTTTCTGTTCTTATTATGGTGAAACATTTAAGTACTATTACCATAGAATCACAACCACAGAATGCTTTGGGTTGCAAGGGGCTTTAAAGATAATCTAGTTCCAAAGTCCCATGCACAGAAAGGGACACTTCCCACTACACTAGGTTGTTCAATGTCCTGTACAGACTGGTTTTGAACATTTCCAGGGATGGGGCACCCACAACTTCACTGGGCAACCTGTTCCACTGTCTCACCACCCTCACACTAAAGAATTTCTTCCTAATGTCTAATCTAAATCTACCCTCTTCCAGTTTAAAACCATTACTCCTTGTTCTATCACTCCTGTTTGTGAAATG
Source organism: Chaetura pelagica (assembly GCF_000747805.2). Taxonomy (NCBI): domain Eukaryota; kingdom Metazoa; phylum Chordata; class Aves; order Apodiformes; family Apodidae; genus Chaetura; species Chaetura pelagica. The sequence continues at coordinate 1,038,283 of NW_009954101.1, read as the reverse complement.
CCCCTTCCCAGCTTTCCTGTAGCCCCTTCAGGTACTGGAAAGCTGCTGTAAGGTCTCCCCAGAGCCTTAACTCCAGGCTGGACAACACTGACTCAGCCTGTCTTCACAGGAGAGGTGCTCCATCCCTCTGATCATTTTTGTGGCCTTCCTCTGTTCTTGCTGCAACAGCTCTATGTCCTTCTTGTGTTGGAAGCTCCAGAACTGGACACAGTACTCCAGGCAGGGTCTCACAAAAGCAGAGTAGATGGGGAGAATCACCTCCCTTGACCTACTGGTCATGCTCCTTTTGATACAGCCCATGACACAGTTGGCTCTCTGGGCGGTAAGTCTACCTTGTTGACTCATGTTGAGTTTCTCATCAACAGCCATAAGTCTTTCTCCTCAGGACTGTTCTCAAACCATTCTTTGTGCAACCTGTATTTGTCCTGGGAATTACCATGACCCAGGTGCAGGATTTTGCACTTGGCCTTATTGTACTTCACAAGGTTGGCATGGGCCCACCTCTTCAGCCTGTCAAGGTCCATCTGGATGGCCTACTTTCCCTCCAGCATATTGACCACACTACATAGTTTGGTGTTGTCAGCAAACTTACTGAGAGTGCACTCAATGCCACTGTCTATATCACCACCAAAGATGTTAAATTGAGGGACTCTACCAAGAATACCAACAAGATAAATCTTAACTGAGAGTATGCGAAACAAAAACTGAAGCTGGAGAACCAACAGTTTGAAGGCCCAGTCCATGTGGACTTCAGATGAGTAAGGATTACAATGACATTTTTTTCTTGTGCAATTTTCTTATTGAAGAAAATCAACAATTAGCATGAACAGACCAGACACAACCTTTGGATGAATTTCTTAGTGTTCTTTTTGTCTTTTTTGTGAGTAAAACATATTCATCAGAGTTTATAAAAAATTAAAATTGTAGAAGTGAACAGTACCTTCTAGAATACCTCACTTATCCATTTCTTGTCTTGGAGAAGACCAAGACAAACAAGACAAATACTCACAGTCAGAAACTCCCCAACACGAGATCAGATCATAATTCCAGCAATTTCTCAGCATTATCCATTTCATAGATTTTTATTTTTTATTGCCTGCATGACTTAGTTGGTAGTGGTCATTTGTGACTCACTATTTAATGGAGCAATGCAAAAGCATGGATGAAGGACAAAATCTTTTGAGGATTTGCCACATCAGTGAAGCTGCTTATCCTAATATTTATTGGAATGCACTTACATCCAAAATACTCAGGAAATAAGCTGAGGCCAATAGACAGTGGATATTTTTTGGAAGCCCCCCGAGTGCCTTGCGGTGTCTACATGAAGGCACTGCACAGCTGTCTGAGATACTTGATGTTGGCCACAGCATGTGTGGCTTTTCCACACTCTAGTGAGTTCTTGGACTTCTGCAAAGAGAAAAATCATCCACTACAGATGTCCATCCTAGACTTGCAGAAGCATTTTGGCTTGTATCCAAGCAGTGCATTCATATATAGTGATATCAAAAAATGCAAGACTTTATCAATACTGAGTGATAGTAAAGTATCATTTTTACAGAATGTCTTTTCAGTATGAATGCAATATTAATGGAAGCAAGTAGATTGTATCTGTATGTCCATTGCTTTGTATTGCCTGTGCTTGTTGGGCCAAATACCCATTAAATCCAAAGATGGTTATAATGTCTTCACTGTAAGCTTCTCCCAGCTGCATCAAATTCCAGATAATGAGTCAGGGCACTGGACATGCATAGAAAGAGTGAACAATGTGACATAAAGCTTACCCTGAGTTCTTTTTGTACTTGAGTGCAGCAGGAGTTTGTGTTTTCCTTTTGGTCAAAGTTAGTAATTATAATAAATGGCATTGAATTTTGTAGGAACGCTGATCCTAAACAGAAAAGTTCTTTATTTGATTTTCTCAGCAAGAACTTCACAGAAAATAAACTGGATAAACACGGTAAGCTAACCTAACAAATTACTGAGTATTTTCCCAGTTAATAACTGGAGTTAGGCTTTCTGAGATTTCTTCCCAGAACAATGTGACTTGTTATCATGATTACTTATTTGTCTAAAAGAAAAAAAGTTGAGATAGTAAAACTCACATGAAACATAAAATAAAAAGGATGCTTAAGTGATATAAAAATGTTATTTATTTCTTCGGAGACTTGCTCACTTCTACCAGTCTGATGATGACTAATGTAGCTGGAGAAAGAAGGTCATTACCAGATAATGGAGCCTGTTTATTACATCTCTTGCTATTAGGACGAGCTATTTCCTGCAGAAGATTTTTCAACATTTCTTAGGGATAGCATTTTTATAGCACATCTTGGTGTTGTTTGGTTTTATTTGGTTGTTGTTGTTGTTGGGTTTAATTTGTGGGGGGGGGGTTGTAGGTTTTTTTGTTTGCTTGTTTTTCAATGATAAGACAAAAAACTACATCCATGAACAAAAGAAGCAATTTGAAGCTATAAAGTTCTTCTAAAGTGCATGCACACTCTAATATATCCTGGGAATTGGTAAGTTTCTGTAACCACTGGGAATGAAGGACTTTATCAATTGCAGGCATGCTATGCCCACAGTTATTCTATTCAGGGGTGAGCAATGGCAAGAAGCTTAAATAGGTGTGTTACAGACAAAAATGCACACAGGAAGCACTCTACATTATATGCTGTCTTCTCTGTGATACTGCTGCAGACTACATACCTGGCATCTGTCCTGCCTGGATGGAAAATGGTCCCTAGATGCAACCTGCCTCATTTTGCACCTGGTAGCTCTAGTGCACTGCCAAGGTTAGCTGCTCAGAGCCAAGGTATATTGGGCTGCATAACAGGCTCTTCTCTACCCCTGCCTTTGAGAAGTAAGTGGGAGATGAGAAAGAACCCCCCGCCCCACCCTCCGTCAGGAAGACTGAAGGCAGCTGACCTGCCTTAGAACAGGGGAAGAAGGTGTACAGCATTGCATCCGAGCTAGTCACTTTCATGCTGCAGAGCACTGAATCAAGCAATAAGTGCTGTAGCATCATGAAAAAAAGCCAGACCCTGAAAAACAGTGAAGAAAGGAAGTGAAAAATCAGTGCCAGAGGTAATGCACGAGGCCCATGAGACTGCACTGGGGTGCCTTTGGTATTCAACAGCTGCAAGAACGAACAGAAGCAGGTTTTATTTAGCAGTCTTGTACTGCACTGTAATAGGATGCAGGATAGCTTTAAGTTAGTATCTGCAAACTGCCATCAGATGAACTTCCTACTTCCTTTCTAAATACAAGAAGATGTTTTTTCCAGCCCTGTTCATAACCTTGGCTCTGCCACAGTGTTCATCAGCATATGGAAAAAATATTTTATTTCAGCCAAAAAAAATCATATTTAATAAGAGGTGCAACTCATAGAATGTCTAGACAGAACCTTTCAATAGTTTCCTAAATTAAATGTTATATTTATGTAACCAATTTTAAAATTTATCGGTTCCTCCTTTTCTGACAGAAACCACTCCACTGAAAACGATATCTTGTCAATAATGTCTGGAAATTGGCATGACACAGAAACCTTGCAACCTTTATGTCTTTTATACTTGTAGGCAGCTGTTCCTTGATGCAACTTAGTACATGCCAGGAAAATGTGTAAGAGATATCTCACAAGAGATAACTACTTCTACAGCTGAATTTTTTAATTCTTCCATGTTTCATGCACTTGTTTATATATTAGTTTCTTATGATCCCAGAGGAATTATATCACTAATCTTTTTCACATTTATGAGTCTCATCTTATGCATACTTTGTTTCACTGTTGTGAATTATGCTTTAGTAACAATTATACTATTCACTGAGCAATACCTTTGAAATTTACTCAGCAGCAGCACTTATGAGAATAGTCAGTACAGGTAAATGGAAATACCACAGACATTAAAAACTGGAAGGAAAAAGTTAAAAAGGTAACTTATTATTATCTGAAAGGCAAACCTTACACTAGAAATAAAACCAGATAATTTATTTTGGAAGAGGAAATGAGGGATGACAATTAGAAAATCAAATGTGGTGTATTGCAGTCCATTTTTTTTCTGAGATCTTTGCTGCAATATTACTAGCCTGATCTACTCATCTTAAGTTAATCCTCAGTCTTCAGCCTTTCCATCAAAAAACTGCATATACTTTACTACCTGTGGCAAGCATCTTTCTTCCCAGATTTGCTGTTAGCACAAGAACAAAATACAACATTGCAGTATTACAAACACCCAACTTGTGCAGAAGTATTGCTAGCTTTATTATTGTCTAGAAGTGCTAGCTTTATTATTTTCTTAACATTTTTTGCATGGTTTTTTAGTTGATTTAAGCGCAGTGTGTATTAGGTAGTTACAAAACTAGTCCTGTTTCAGTAAAGGAAAAAATCATATATGATCAATGCATAGACTTGGGATTTTAATGACAAGGGAACATATTTCTTTTTAAATTCTGTGAAGTGTTGAGAATCAGTTAGTAAAGGCAGAGGAATGATGTTTCTTTTTTATTTTTACTATTTCTTATACTTTAAATATTACTGAGTAAATTCAGCCACTTTTATGTAGAAACTGCTCTCTCTACATTTTTGTGGAAGTACTGCTATGGCAGCCTTAGAAAAAAGAAGAGCCAGCTTCTGATTATGATTGACCATCACTGAGGCCTGAAACCTTAAAATAAGCAACATTTAAATTAAGTGAATGTTGCCTTGTTAGAAATGCTTACAGAAATCTTTATGAAGTACCATATTGTAGTGGTTTATACATTTAGAATGGCTCCAACAGAGCATAGAGTGGGAGGGACTAAAAAAAAATCAGTACAACAAGAGGTGGATTCCCTTGTTAGTGCTGTGTAAAATGGAGGGTTACAGAGCTTGAAGAAGCTCTATTATCTGTCATTAAATAGATATAATCCATCTCATGGATTATGTATATCTGTACATAGTAGGGGGATACTATTAATACCGGTCTCTGTTAAATAGGAATCAGGAATAATTTTAGACTGTAAGGTCTTTCATCTACACAGCAGTAATGAAACCCAAAAGCATAGAGAAAAGAGAACAGCTATTGCTCTCCACTGCTTGTCACTGATAAAACAAAAATTTAAAAATATATTGTCTACTTAGAAGCACTTAATGAAATAAATTCAGGTGAGAGTCATGTTTTTCATTCTAGTTGTGTCAGAATCTACCCTCAGCTTTCTGTTTGTGCTTATTTCTCACACTAAATTGTCACTATGTAAGGAAACATTTCCTTTGATTTCAGTCACCCAGAGAATCAATGCATAAATTCATATTATATTTTCCTTCTTCATGAATCCTTGAAGACAGAAGTTGTCCTTCATGGTTCAGCAAACCAGTGTCTCACAGTTGTTTCCATAAATACTTCAGTACTTGCTATGCTAGCCAAAAAGGTAATTTCAAAGGAGTTTTAAAAAAACGCTGTATCTCAGGCCTTCCTTACTCTCATAGTATTGACTGATTTAAGAGTCTGAATAAATCTGCAATTTGGTAAGACAGGTTGTTATTCCAGACTCCTCACTCTCTCACTTCAGTTTATTAGAGAGCTTTGTGGATTTAAAAGAATAGTGTGCATATGGAAGGCAATGAATGGTGTGAAATGGTAATGCATTAAGATAGCTATGTTAATTCAGTGGTGTAGGAAAAGTATTTCAGGTAAAAGTGGTTTTTTTTTAAGGAAATGGAATAATTTAAAATATTTTTAAAATAAATGAAACTTTTTCTGACTGAATGTACACAATATATTAAGACATTTTACATTTGCAATAAAAAAGTAAATTTGAAGGAAATTTAAAAAAAACTAAATTATGTCATTTAAGCAATTGAAACAGTTTTGAATTTCCCATTAATTCTTTGAATTCTTCTAACATAGAAGTGTAATAAAAGCAACATGTATTCTTAAAGGTTTTAGTTTCACTGAATAAGCAACTTTCTGCAGAAAGAGAAAATGAAGGAGCTGGAGGTCACTAAAGTGATCATTACTTTAGTGAATCATGAAATGCTTTAATGCAATGAAAGAGTGACTGAACACAAGTTGTAAACCGAAGCTGAAACAGAAATAGTATGCATTGATAGTTACACACATGGCTGAAAGTGTGAGTTTGTTCCTGGAAAAGAGGAAACTTGAATCTGGGTGGTGAGAAACAGGAAACAGGAAAAGGTTGAAGGTAAAAGGTAGCTCAAACTGAATTTGAAGTCAGAACACTGAAGACTAAAGAAACAACTACTACTTGAAAGGAGCAAGGTGGATGTAAGTTTCTTGAATAACAAGTGACAGAATGAGAGGGAACAGCTTCAAGCTGCACCAGGGAAGGTTAAATTGGATGTTAGGAAAAATTTATTTGCTGAAAAGGTTGTCAGGCACTGGAACATTCTGCCCAGAGAAGTGGTGGAGTCACCGTCCCTGGAGGTATTTAAAAGTTTTGTAGATGTTGTGCTTAGGGACATGTTTTAATGGTGGGCTGGGTAGTGTTAGGTTAATGGTTGAACCAGATGATCTTAAGAATCTTTTCCAACCTAAATAATTTTATGATTCTATTATTTCAAAAGTTCTAATTCTGGAAACTCATAGTAAGTTATTTGATTATTTTTTCTTTTAATTTTGTTAGAATGGGTACTATTCTTACAGCACAATGCTGACAGAGAAACAAAGGATGTAAGGGAACTTGAAAAATATGTCAAAAACTGATGGTCAGTCTTACTTATTAATTAAGCTTAACGTAGTATGATAGTTATGAATCTTAGCTAATAAGTTATTTCAGTAGATTTCTAGAAAGAATTGTCCACTCTTTGATTCCCATTTCTTATCCAAATGTAGGCCTTAAACATAGATCTCACAAATCTCTAATTTCAGGATAAGAAGGAATGAGAAAATTTCCTTTACTTTTACCATCTCTGAGGAATACAAGGGAAGACAGGAGTCTGCAATCAGGCTTTAAATGAGTCCTGCTAACTTCAGTCCTTGAAGAAATGCAGTTAGCTATTATTCTTTATACCTTCAAAGATTTTCATAGCTACTATTCAGCTAATGATTAGAACACTTCTGCTTAAGCTATTCTGTGGGAGGGGAAATTAAAACAGTTTAAAAAATCTAGTTCTGTTTAATTAACATGATGAAATATTTTTGTGTGCATACAGCTTTTTAGCACGTATGTCCCCAGAAGAAGGACATAGAAGCTGTTGGAATTAGTCCAGAGAAGGGCTAGAGAGATGATAGAGAGCTGGAGTATCTCTCCTGTGAAGACAGGCTGCAAGAGTTAGGGTTCTTCAACCTGGAGAAGAGAAAGCTCCACAGACACCTTATGGCCTCCTTCCAGTACCTGAAAGGTGCCTACAGAATGCTGGAAAGGGACTTTTTGTAAGGACTACTAGTGATAAGACAAGATGAACAGTTTTAGCTGAAGGAGGGTAGATTTAGGTTAAATATTAAAAAGAAATTTTTCACCATGAGGGTGGTGGGACACTGGCCAAGGTTGCCCAGAGAAGTTGTGGCTGCCCCATTCCTGGAAGTGTTCAAGGCCAGGTTGGATGGGGCTCTGAACAGCCTATTCTAGTGGGAGGTGTCCCTGCCCATGCAGGGGAGTTGGAACTTGATGATCTTTAAGGTCCCTTCCACATCAAACCATTCTGTGATTCTGTGATGCTGTGTAATATCAGGCAAAGTTTTCATTTCAGTATCCCAGTGATTAATAAAATTATTAAATAATCTAACAAGTATGGCTTGCGAGTATGTGTTTCTTTTCAATCTCTGTGAAAAAAATAACAGAAGCAGATAATTTCTTTGTTCTTCAGGCCACTTCTAATGAATTTATGGAAATACATATGTTGCATATAATGCAATATTGGAACCTTGTCAGTTAATACTTCCAAGTGGTGACAGTATCTGTTCTGGTGGATTATCTGTGAATGAAAAGATTGTCCACATACTGCAAACAAGGTTTCTGATTATCTACAAAAATGGATTAGATAGTCACACATAATTTTTTTTCTTATGAACGAAAGATTGCATTTAGAACTACTTTTCAACTGAAAACGGATTGTAATTTAGCAATTTTAATGTGACAATTTTAATAAAACTTACAGAAGTAGTGACCAGGTTTTGATCTCTGGACAAGTTATACACAGCTCCGTTCTGATCTGGAGTGATTCTACTCCTGTCTTAAGATCTTTGATCAGAAATATCACTTCCTTCTCATGATCACAAGCTGTTATTTGTAATTTTTTTTAAAGGGTTAGGAGAGAGAACATGGCACAAGAAGACTTCTTGGAAAACCATGTAAACATCTTGGATGAAGAGACAATGAGCCTTTGTTGTGTTGTTTGTATAGGCCCAAACTGTTCCTCATTAAGAAAGATAACTATTGCTTTAGAGTCAAACTTATTCTATCTTCCTCATATGCCTCTTAATGTTTTATCACATATTTACCTTTTAAATACCTCATAGTTATTTTTGCATTATTTCACAATATGTTAATGAGAAACCCAAATTACATTATTAATCCTTAAAATTCTAGCTAATCTCAGAGGCTTTCCTAACCTGAAGAACAGATTATGTTTAACATTTACTTGTTCAGCTTCCCTCAAAGAATAAAGCCTTCTATGCTACTGCTTGTTGTTTAGAAACAGATCACAAAATTCTCTAACATATAAATTATATCAAACGATTCATTAACTTAATCTGTGATACAGCTTTGGTGAAATTGCAAATACTATAAGAATGTAAAGCTGGAAATAGAATTTGTATACAAGGTAGGTAACTATAATATAATTAACATCCCAGCAACTGTGAATTTCAAATTATACATGCAATACATTATCATATTTATTATTTATAATTTGTTGTTCATGTAAATCACTGATATACCAACAACACTACAGCATACTTTATAGACTTTATCAATATAACATAAAATGTTATTATACATTTTTAGCCAAATAATAAATCCAAAAATGCTTTGGAAATATTTGTTCATATGACCCAACAACATTCAAGAACTCAAAATGTTGCAGAACTCAGTCTTTCAGCTTCTAACTACACAATCCAAATACTTCCTTGACTTTAAATGAAAGCAATCAAAGTTTTAATCCAAATTAAATGTTGGATCTCTGTTGAAACCTTATAAAATGTTACTGATACACGTCATATTGATACACCTAGAAACATTTATTCTAGTACTTTAAATTTCTGTATCCATTAGATTTTTTTTAATATATATAAACAACTGAATTAAAGATTCCATAAAGTTAATAGTAAAATGAAATATGGTACATTAAAGGATAGAGAAGGGAAGAAAATTCTTAACTCAGGAATGACAGAAATGCACTAGTGTAGAAAAGGATTGAGAAGTTTCTTACTCATTTCTTTCCCAGATGATTATTATGTCTTCAGTTTCATTACTGAAGTACATTCCAATGTACTGACAATGTACAGACTTCTCTTCTGGCTGGCTACTGTTTGCTCCTCAGGAAGTAGGTCTTTTTTCCCAGTGTGTATCTGGTTTTGGTAATTACAGTATTAAAAAAAACATATTGCACAAGAAAAGTTTCCAGTTGTAAACATTAAGAGATTCAATAATTTATTTTCATTGTGCATAATAAACCAAGCTGCTAGGATGTATGCATTAACACAGATTATAATTTCTCGTCTGACTGAGCGTCAAGATGAATTGTCTCATAAGAGAAATCTTGACCTTACCTTCACCTCAGCTAATATTTACCTTTGAGGTCAATATATCTTAATGTTTTTCTGTGAAAAGCTCAATATCCACTTATTTTGAGCCTGATGAAAACTCAAAAATATATACATAAATTTGTTTTAAAATACATTAGCAAGCACATGAAGAATTATGAAAAATATATCGCTCACACAGAATCACACAGAATCATCCTGGTTGGAAAAGACCTTGAAGACCATCAAGTTCATCCGTAACCAAAATCCCCCTACCATAACCTAATTTACTTGTTCAGTGTTTAAATCATGTTGCTAAGCACTATTTCTATCTTTCTTTCAAACATTTCCAGGGATGGTGACTCCACCACCTCCCTGGGCAGCCTGTTCCACTGTCCAACTACTCTTTTGGTAAATAAATTCTTTCTAATATCCAGTCTAAAACTCCCCTGGTGTAACCTCAGGTCACTTCCTCTCATCCTGTCATTACTCACTTGAGAGAATAGGCCAACTTCCACCTTCCTACAACTTCCTTTCAGGTAGTTGTAGAGACGAATGAGGTTTCCCCTCAGCTTCCTCTTCTTCAAACTAAAGAATCTCAGTTCTCTCAGCCTTTTCTCATATCTCCTCTACTCTCATTCACATTTCTTTTGTTTATAATCCAACATTTCTACCTTGTAACAAGAAATTATTGGATGTTATTTTTTAGGACTTTGACCCACTTTTTGGTTACTGAATCATTCATAGACACATTCCATTTATATATATATTTATACATATATAGATATATAATTTCAATGTTCACAAAATTTTGCTGGAAATCTTTTCAATCCATACTGAACAATGAGTAGGTGTTCAAAAATTCAACATAAAACATGGTTATTGCATGCAGTTACCTAACTAGGAAAAAAAAATATTTTTTTATTCTGTGATAGGATAAAATCTTGCCATTTACAGATAGATATAACCAAGAAATGTAACTCTTTAAGATGTGTAGCAAATTGACCCTGTTCCTTTGAGGACTAACCTGGTCAGCATCTACCTCTCTTACACTCAGGCAGCCCTATGTCTTCTCAGTCTTTCCAATCTCTGATTTTTGTCAAACCTTTAATAACAAAAATCCAAGATGAATATGTTCTTTTTATTTTGGGTAATGGGTGGATATACACCATCACATGTAGCTCTCAGGGTGTTTACTTACTGTCAGTGTGCATCTTATTTTCTTGATTCACCATTGTGAGAAAATTCAAAGCTATTAGCTTTGTTCAGTATTTATCTGTTGATAGGCTCTTGGTGAGGAAGGGCTGCTTTTTGAGTCATTAAGCATCATGAATACAATACTGCATGCTTAAAAACCGTATCTGTGATATTTAATGGTGCCATTTAACATTTGAATGGACCATAACCAAGGCTAAAATTTACTTCTGTTTGACTAACAGGTTTGATTTTGCCAGGAGTGTGACCAGATCAATATATAATGATTAAAATTAATGAAGCTTTGAAAACCTTGAAAAACCTCGACTAAAGAGAGAACATTTAAACCTGATGAGCTTTCAAGTCTGAAGGGAGCTTAATGGAATTCTCACCAAACTCCTTCTGCCCCTAGCACACACAAGCCTTTAAAGCAGCTGAGCTGCCTTCCCATAATACTTTTTTCCTTACTTCATACAGTACTCTTTTACCCTGGCAAGGTGCACTCTAAAATGAAACAAACAAAACCGTGGAGTGAAAGAGTAGCATATTTCAGGCTGGAGTTTTGTCCTGACAAGTCAGCACACTGGTCAAATAGATAGGAGCTCATGAGCTCTTCTTCCATACTAGACTTAAAGAGGTGTAAGTCTGTTGAATGAGCAACTAATGATGAGACTTTTGATAATTGATTATAATAACCAGCCTTTTACTTCAGTGGAGAAGATTTAATCATCACAAATCCGACTGAGCGCATAGTGCTATTAAGGTTAGATTGAACAGTTATGCAATGTTTGTACAGCTTAATCTAATTTCATAGAATCACATATTCATAGGAGTAGAAAGGGACCTCTGAAGATCATCAAGTCCAACTCCTCTGTTGTAGCAGCAACACCTAGTGCAGACAACAAAGGAACACATCCAGACAGGTCTTCAAAGTCTCCAGAGAAGGAGACTCTACAACCTCCATAGGCACCCTGTTTCAGTGCTGCGTCACCTTAATAGTAATGACTTTTTTCCTCATGTTGAGGGGGAACTTATTTTTGTGTACCTTACTAATGCTTAAAAAAGGGTAAAACTTCAGTTACGGAGTTTCAGCTCTCACTTGTGGGACCCAGTATTAGTATCTTGCTGTTCCTTATTATAGCATGGAATTGAAAAATTAAAGTCCTGAGTAGAGTAGTTTTTAATCCTAAAACTCAGTTATTCATAAAAGCTAAAATTATTAACATGAAATGTTTAAATTAATTTTTCTCTTTCCTAGTTGCTTGCCTCAAGAGCCAGGTTGCCAGACTTGACTTTGGTGGTATTCTTGAGCTGTGTTTATTTTATTCTATTTATCTCTAGCTCCAAATCCACTGATAAATATTTTGTTCTTATCTGCTTATTCAAAAATTGAAACTATGAAAACCAACACTCTCCAAAGTATTTTCCTAATGAGGTCATACAGCCATTCCTATTAAATGGCAATAGTCCTATGACAGTCATCAATGAAAACAGGATCTTGATACCCACTTCAGCAATCTGAAGGACCTGCTGAAGACATGATATATTCTGCTCTTTGTCAGTAATTTCTAAGAATATAATATAAAAAAATAGTTTAACTTATGTACCAATATAAAACCTATAAATGTGCCCTACATAATATTAAAAAAACAATAATTGTCAGAACTAATTATTTAAGGTCCTTGGGAAAGCTCATGGATTGTGATTGCTGTGGATATTTCTCTTCAATTTTTCAGCACGATAGCACTAAGCTATCACGAGTGTAGCTCATGTTTTCTGTGTGAAACAAATCAGTTGACACTAGGAATCAACCTACTATGCAGATGGACTTTTGCATATAAATTACATGGGAGTGAATGAGTATTTCTCAGGCTGGAGTATGAAAACAAATTTGAAAAGAACATGTCTTGCTTAGTGGAGTTTGGCATGCTGACAATTACTTTCACTCTACACATTCTGTACACAGCAGAGTAACCATATATGTAAAAAGGATGCATTGTGTTCTTCCATGCTTATTGTGACTCACTCTGAACTAGTAGGATCCAGCATAATTTCAACATTTTTCTCAAAAAGAAAAGCATTGTTTCAGACATTAGGATATGGGCTACTATAGAAGTGAAAAGCATAAATATTGATAAAAATTAAAGCTGCAGTCCTGAACCGCAAACCTTATCTGAGGAGAAAGCAGGTTTGAATGCCATCTGACTGTTACTCATGTAGCATCCAGAAAATAATTGCCAGATCTGATAAGCTATGTGCAATTCTTTAAAAATACATGTCTGATTCCAGTTTTGGATATTGGAGCCATGTTCTAATTAAACTAATTAATATGAAACTTCAGACAAAGCTAAAACAACTGATCTCTCAAGGACAAACATTTGAAAAAAGAGACCTGGCACTGTCTTTTCTTGCTGTTTTTATAAGAGCATGCTGTGACTCTTACGTAGTCTGAAAGAAGTAATGTCTGCCTAAAGCCCTAGATAAAGATACTCTGTCCAGAGGGTGGTAAAGAATCTTGTTATACCTCATAGCTCTTAGTATTGGCTTTCAAATCATTTTTTTGAATGTACATTTTTGGATCAGATTTCTGAAACAAGTGTCCTGGGATACTGCTCAGGAAGTCTTTATTTCTAACAGAAGATTTAGGATTACATCTGGGAACTAGTACATTGCAACAGCTTACCTGTAAGGACTTACGGGGTTTTTTTGGCACCGAATGTTAATTACAAAGTAAATGGATACTAAAATTCTAAGAAAACTTGACAATGAGTTGTTGTCTTTTTGAGAATTCATTATAATTTTTGTTGTATTTGCTGGCAATATTAAAGCATATCTGTTTTTAAATATATCAATAAGATAATATTTGGTTAGCAATGGTGAATTTTACATTGATTATCAACTCACTCTTCCTTGAGGTGAATCTTGTAGGAGATTCACCCCTAAAGTTGAAAGAACTTCGGGAACACAAAGCCTAGTTGAATGACCTTGCATACATTCATTAATAAGAACTTGGTCTTGCCTGCAGAAATTTTATGTCATAAACCCAAATCTTTTCAAGCTTAAGAAGAAGAGTTCTGGCACTAACTTTGCACATAGAAAATCTCTGGTCCATGTTCTTGAATTAATGTATATGAAGGCATTTAAATCTGTTGCACTGCACTACATGGAGGTCTGTAATTCAAAATCGCACTTTGAAACTGAAGGATAGAAATGGAAATAACAAATTACTTTTTCAATTTTCCATTAAAAAAAAAATCAAACATTCTGAACACAATTTGCTCCAGCTGATTAAAAGAATGAATCATAGTAATGCCTTTTCAGATAAGTTCTTAATTTATATCTCACTAATTGCAAACATATTAGCTTTTTAGCATCAAATTTCTCTTCTGGGAATTTTGTAGAGCTTGATTATATGGATGATTATAAAGACAGAAAGTAAACATTCACAAACCATGCTGGTGTTTTCTGCTTAGTTCTTTAAGATTAATATTTCATGTTTTCTTCAATTTGTAAAAAAATATTTTGGTTGGTTGTTTAAAATTATGCCAATTATACTGATGTCTTTGGTGTAGGG
>NW_009954101.1:958382-1023557 GCF_000747805.2 Chaetura pelagica | reverse complement strand
GGAAAAAAAAAAAAGGGGGGAGGGGGGGAGGAAAGAAAAAAGGGTCCAAACTAAGCTGAAAATACCTCTATCAAGATTTTCCTAAGCAGACTGAAAGATGGTGCACCAGGTAAACCACTGAGCTGTTTTTGACTGTGAAGTTTATGTATATGCACAGCTATAGGGAATTCTGCTGTCCAACACTTCATGGTGTGGGACAAGGTGTGTCTCCTCCTGCATGGCAGTTAAGGGTTGAGACCTTCAGTCCATATTCAACAGAACTTCCACTGCACTCCCAGGTTTTAAGAACTTCAGAGGAATCCTTGTCAGCAGCCTGTGAGGCAGGTGTTATTCCAGTCACATGATATAGGCACCAGCTACCTTCCTTCAGTCTAATTTTGAGCCTATAATTCATTATGAAACTCCTGTTGTTATAATGTGTTCTTCTGTGACTTGGTATACTTCTGGGCTTGTCAGAATTTCTATTGCAAATTTCTTTCTGAATTTTTAGAAACCTCTTCTGAAATTGTTCCTTTGGACTGCAGTTTGGTATTTCAGACTAACGTCTTCCCCAGTCTAAAAAAGGGAAATGGAATTTGAAGAAAAAGACTCCTAAAAAACAAATTGATATTTTAAAATATTTTTAATTTAACTTGCTCTAATACCTATAGTTACAGAATTAAAATAAAAATATTTCTTTAAACTTTATTATTTATCAGTAGACAAGCTTAATGACCAGACGTTCATCAGGAGCTTTATTGTTCCTAAAAAAGCCCCTCCAGCAGCAAAAACATTTTATGTTGTCTATGTACTTCAAAAATAAAGAGATTATACAATGAAATTAACATATCTGAAACATGGCAGGTATCACCACCGGAGACAGGATTTGTACTAGATAGAATTGAACTATTCTTATCTAATAAGACCATTCTTACATTTATGAGGAAATGTGTACACATGTTTAAGCTGTTAAGGTCACCATCTCAGAAGTCCATGAGGACATATATATAGAGAGGATTTTAAAATTGTGTCCCATATAATAATACTGATAGTAAGGATTAAAAAAACAAAAAGCAAAATCTCGAAATAGCAAGACTACTCCTAATGACCATTCATGAGTATTTCCTTCTCTTGAAAGATCACATCAGACACAAAATTGATTGCACTAGTTGAAATGCAGTGTAGATATTTTTCCCTAATTCCAACAGCATGAATAAAATTAATGTTAGCAGTTGACAATTAGTAAAGGCATCTATTCTTCATGATTGATCACTGACAAAGGTCTTGAAGAGGATATTTGTGCAAAGCTCATTTTTCATGTGTCTTTTCTACAATGGCCAATTATTTTCAGTTAGGAAATTAACATTTCTAATAGACTATTTATTCTCATTCGGACTATATTTCAAGTCAACATTTGTTACTTTTGTTTTTTCAGAAGTTAAATATTTGTCTTTGTATTAAAAATATCGACATTCATTTAAAAGCAATGTCAACACACTGTTGAGAAGGTGTGCTAATGAATAGCAAAACAGTCCCCAAAAAGTGTAAACAGCAGTTAGTTTATAGATAAGAGTGAAACATTTCCTATGTCCTCCAGAATACAGAACAGTGTAGTGTCAGGGAGCTGCTATAGTCTCTTTGTCTTGAGGGCTGTTCATTAGAAAAAAAAAGTTTTAACAAATAGAAAATTCAGGATGTTAGAGGGCAGGCATATAAAAAGAGAGAATATATAATGTAATGACCTAAACATTAATGGGTTAAAAGAACGGCTACATACAAGATGTTGTTTTTTCAATATCAGGACAGATGCAGCACAAACTTTTGTTTTCTACCCTGATGTGCAGTCAGTAAGCTAACTCCAAAGCAGGATTTGCTTTTAGGTTCAATTAAAACATGGATATATGTACCTTTCTGCATTTTTCTCAGTTACTTGTTCTTTTCTCTGGGAATTTCAGGAGAATGTAATTCCCTTGGGTAAATGAATACCAATATCAAAGAGAATTAATACAGTTTTTTCGTATTTACAATTATATTCTACATTTATTGTCAATATGTCATGGAACCAAACAATCACAGAATTGTCAGAGTTGGAAGGGACCTCTGGAGGTCATCTAGTCCAACCCCCCTGCCACAGCACATTCGCCTACAGCAGCTGGTACAGAATGGTGTTCAGGCAAGTCTTGAATGTTTCCAGAGAAGGGGACTCTACAGTCTCCCTGGGCAGCCTGTTCCAGTGCTCTGTCACCCTCATTGTAAAAAAGCTTTTCTTCATATTTAAATGGAACTTCCTGTGTTCCAGCTTGTGCCCATTGCCCCTCATCCTGTCACTGGGTACTACTGAAAAGTCTGGCTCCATCCTCCTTGCATCCACCCTTTAGATACTTGTAGGCATTAATAAGTCTTCTCCCTCAGTGTTCTCTTCTCCAGGCTAAAGAGTCCCAGCTCTCTCAGCCTTTCCTCATGAGAGAGATTTTCCAATCACCCAGCCATCTTTTTTGCTCTCTTCTGGACTCTCCCTAGTAGTTCCCTGTCTCTCTTGAACTTGGGAGTCCAGAACTGGACACAGTATTCCAGATGTGGCCTCATCAGGACAGAGTAGAGAGGGAGAATGACCACTCTCAACCTACTGGCCAAACTCTACCTTCTCTGTGTTGTCCACCACCAGGGTGCCCACCTCATTCATCAGTGGGCCTACATTTTCCCTGGTCTTACTTTTTCTATTGATATACTGAAAAAACCTTTTTGTATTATCTTTCACTGCAGTAGCCGAGTTGAGTTCTGATTGAGCCTTGGCCCTTCTAACTTTCCCCCTGCATAGCTTAACTACATCTTGGTAATCCACATAAGGATTTTCCAAAGGCCTTAAAATTTTCTTTTGTTCCTGAGCCCCAGCCAAAGATCTCCATTGAACCAGGCTGCTCTTCTTCCCCAACAGCTCATCTTTTGGGTCCTGGTTATGGCCTTCTCCTGTGCCTTTTAAAGTTCCTCCTTGAAGTATGACCAGCCATCTTGAGATCCTTTGCCCTTCAGGACTGTATCCCCAGGGACACTCTCAACCATTCTCCAGAATAGGTCAAAGTCTTCCCTTCAGAAGTCCAAGGTGGCAGTTCTGCTGGCTTCCCCCTTGCTACTCCAATAATAGAGAACTCTATCATTTTGTGAGCACTCTGCCCAAGATGACCTCCAACCTTTACATTTCCCACAAGACCTTCTCTGTTAAGCAGCAGATCCAGCAGGGCATTTTCTCTAGTTGGCTCCCTTACCGATTGTGTCTGGAAGTTGTCTTTCACACTCACTAAGAACCTCTAGGACAACTCCCTCTCTGCTGTGTTATATTTCCAGCAGACATCTGGGAAGTTGATGTCCTCACAAGAACAAGGGCTAGCGATCATGAGACCTCTGCCAGCTTGTTTTAAATATTTCATGAATCTCTACATCCTGGTTGGGGGGTCTATAACAAACTCCTAACATCGTGTCTGCCCTACTGGCCTTCCCCTTGATTCTTACCCACAAACACGCAACACTGTCATTCACATTGTTCAGTTCAAGAAGTTCAAATCTATCCCTAATATAGAGAGCCACTCAACCATCTCTCCTTCCTTCGCTATCCCTTCTGAAAAGGTGGCAGCCATCAATTGCAGCACTCCAGTTGTGAGAGTCTTCCCACTATGTTTCTGTGATGGCAACTATATAATTGTTTTCTCGCTGTGCAATGGCCTTCAGCTCCTTCTATTTGTTGCCAGTGCTGTGTGCATTGGTGTAGATGCACTTCAGCTTGGCTAATTGTGCTGCCACCTTTCTGAGGGGACAAGCCCTGATTCCCTCTGATGATGCAAGGACACTCAGTTGGTTACCAGCCTTTCATTGCCTCTCATGTTTTTGCTACCACATGGACCCCCTACCTCCCCTGAGACAAAAGACTGTAAGACCCTGCTAGGACTTTGACCCACAAGCACTGGCATGCAGCTCCCAGGCTCCTCTCTAGTAAGCCTGGTTTCATCCCTACCCCCTTCAACCCTAGTTTAAAGCTCTATCAATGAGCCCTGCTAACTCTTGTCCCAGGATCCTTCTTCCCCTTTGGGTTACACTTTCCTCACCTTTTGCCAACATGGCTTGTGTCCTGTAGATCCACCCATGATCAAAGAAACCAAAGTCCTGCTGGTCTCAGGACCTGTTTATCCCTTCATCAGGAGAACACTACTTGTGCTTCTGATCCTTTAAGCAGATGTCTCAGAGCCCTGAAGTCTCTCTTCATTGCCCTTGGACTTCTGGAAGATACCTCATACTGTCTACCTGAAATATCAGTAACGGGTAGTAATCAGAGGGCCAAACTAGATTAGGGAGTTTTCTACATATATCCTTAATCCTGGCCCCAGGGAGACAGCTGAAACCCTAAGAAGTGAGTCTGGCCTGCATATAAGGCCTTCTGCTCCCTTAAGAAGCAAGTAATCTATGACAAGGACCTGTCTTTTTTTCTTATTTCAGGAAAGCTAACTTTGTGACACCAATGGCGTGTATCCCTCTCACACTCCCTGATACTCCTTAGCCTTTCCACCTTCTCCTTTTGCTCTGCAACCAGGCTGAGTAGATAATTTATCTACTCACACCTCACACAGCCAGTCTCTCTGCTGTTCTCTGGCATGAACAACAGGCTTAGTCACTCCCTGCAGCTGGAGACCCAGACAGCAATATGTCTGCATGGGAACTCTGGGCACCCGTATTCCTCCTGGCAACAGCTTTTGCACAGGTAGAAACCATAATTATCACTCTTCTACTAGGGGGATGACCACTAGTTAATTGAACTCTGGAGCCAAGAGGGTGGCTGCACACACTGCTTGTGCGAACTACTTCGCCATGCCTAGATTATCTGCCAGAATGCAGGTTTTAAAAAAGTCTTCATTTCCTAATAACATTAAAATCATAAACAGCAGCTATGAAGACTTAAAACTTCAGGTCTTGAATGGGGGGAGGGAATGTGCATACTATCTTCAGAGACAGGTAACTCTTTTGTCCCTGAAACACACTTTGTAATCTACTGACTGACTCTAATGAAAGAGGGAGGGGAGTGGGGGGCGGAGAAGGGAAAAAAAACATTCACAGTCTTAACACTTTTCTCCAAACTGGGACAAACAGGGAACTCAACAGTTCCCTCAACAGTGTGTGAGTACTTAAGAGTTAAAAAGCAACCATGCTTGTATATTATTGAGATAAATTTTAATGTAAGTCACACCCAGGGCATGTAAAAAAAAGGTAGTGGCATGGCAGGTGCCATGTTAGCCAAGATCAAAAGTGTCCTGGTACTGTCCCTGCAGATCTGTCTTCATAGCTTCTCACTTTCTTTGCCTGCCCTATGCTCAAACAGCCAGAGCTACAACAGGGATAAAATCAGATAATAAATAGGTCATTATTAATGAGACAGTATGGAAATGTTTGGATTTCTTTGACGAGTATGAGTTGTTGAAGATGCCTGTACAGCCTGCTGTAGAAAGAACCCCTCCAGAAAGTAGAAAGTTGAGCTGATCCTACAACCAGAATCATAAGAATGACTGGAACATTTATTTGATTCATTATGGAAATTCTTGTATTCCTCCCACAAATACAATTCCACTAAGAGCCTTTAGGACATGTATTTGTAATGCCAAACTCTGATGACTGCAAGACTTCTCAGCTGTCTGATGCTGGAAGAAGCTGCTCTGTTTCCTGAAATTGTCTCTCTCTACTTGAAGGTATTTGATTTGGAAAAAGTGACATCTATCTTGTTACTGCTCAACTTTTGCATCATGACCTTCTCTTTCCTTTCAGATGTTTACCGAACTAATGAGAAAAAAGCAAAGATAAATCATTGTCTTTTGTATCAGTTTCTCCTAGTATTGTTGACAGAAAACTACCTAATCTCAACTCGATCCCTGTGACCTGGATTCTGACATTTAAAATGCCAAATGTCATAACACAAACCATCAAAGTGCCAGCTTTAAGAACTACTTAGGTGACCCTTGCTGTTCTCTATAATGAATGCCATGGGAATTCAGACTTACCTGTTATCCCTCACTGCACACAGTTCAGACCAAAATATCCTCCAGATTTCACTTTTGTTCTCTATGCAGGAGTAGGAATCACTTCTCCTAAAACTTACTGATGTCCATAATAGCCCCAGGTTTATAGACTCCAAACTGGTCTTTACAGAAAATGGGAAATTTTCTCTGATGGAAGTGAATTTATGCAGCACTAAGGATGGCAGTTTTCAAGCTGTGAGACTGTGCACAACTTCTTGAGAGCTTAGTCTGAAATTTCTTAATCCCCTGGTAATAAGCACAATTAAAATTTCAACCCAGATAATTCGGACATTATAAATGTTTATCTTTTTTCTTTCTTCTAATGAAAGGTTAGCACCAGGAGGATATTGCAATAGAAAGACAGATTTTTACTGGGCCCATTCCTGTGTGCTTAATAAGGAAGCCACAATATTATTTTTTTGCAGTACTATTCTTAAAAAAAAACAAACCATGATGATAGCCTTCAGTTAAGCTTAAGGTTTACTGGAAATTTTTAAGCAATTAGTCATTTAATCTTATGATAGAATTTCCAATCAATAGTTGAAATGACAGTAGAAAATAAAGAAAGTAATCTGAAAAAGATACAGAAGCTGTCAGGTAAATGTCAATCTATGATACTATAAACATTAAATCTGCCAAAAAAAATGCACTAATTACATCAGATTTGATGGGTACAAAGGATGGTTGAATATTCTCATTTTAAACACTACTGTATTAGTATTTATTTAGGGAACACTGTTACTTGAACTGAACCTGATCCAGTCACACACACGTTACATATGTCACCGAAGAACAACTATATCACATATAACCATATCTTCCAAACAAGAGAAATGCCCATGTAGGCTAAAATGGAAAAGTAATTTTGTTATAAAAAGCAGCCCAAAAAAATGACAGAGAAGTGTGGGTAATTTACTATATTCTTTCAATATGGTGAGATTTATTGGCAATTTAATTATGAATACATCCTATATAGAGCAAGAAGTATTTTTCCTATTATTAATTCATGTACAATGAACACCTTGCCAAAACAAAATCAGACAAAGGTTGTTTGGGTGCTTGATAAAGGTCAGAAGCAGTGAAAGAAAAGGTCTTTTCCTGTCAAACTGGTAGCAATTAAGAGTTGTTCTTAATCATGTTTTTTACAGTTGTACAGCTCTTAATCTGGTCTCCAAAATAAATATGCTGTGAACAGTCTGAAAACTTTCCATAGGATATTAGCTCTATTTTCCTCTAGAAATCTGAATCTCAGAGTGTTTGTTATTATGCCAAACTTTTGTTCACTCTTAACTGATTAGAACCTGAGAATATGCCAGGCTGTTTTTTATTTATTTTGTAGATACTGGTATTAACAAAGTTATTACATTACTCTAAAATTGGGATTTCATTAAAAATGTGCAGGTGAGTAACTAACAAGAAGTAGATAATTTAGGATAGAGATCATTATTTTTCCCTGCATCCTACGTAATTTAATTGATATTTCACCGTTATGATGTGCAGCAGCACAATTCCAGTCCTCTATTAACAGATCTGTTTGGTATTCAACTGCACTTTTCCGTATTTCTTTTCAGGGTGTGACCTAGTCGTGGTAATAGGATGCCCCTTGTTATTGTGTCATCACAGCACACCAAATCACTGTAATTTAGCATCAGTAATATCCCTGCAGTAAAATAAGTGTGTGATAGAATGGGAAAGGCATTTTTATGTTCTGCTATGATATAACAGATGCTAGCATACCCTAGACTTATGAAGATATGTGAAAGAATAGTAATTTTATAACAACCTGTCTATTGTTCATGGAATATTGCAATGTCAGCTTTGGTGAAGGGGGATAAAAATGGTGTACTGTCTTCTAATGGGATGATCCTAGGCTGATTGCTCACTTCCCAACTTTTCAGAACATGAGAGTGTTCTATCACGCATGCAGCGCTCCTAGGCAAATGGGATCTGCTACTGAAATCCCTGTGCCTGTGACAAACTGTCTCTTCTGGGGACCTCTGTGGGAAATTCACAACACTTACTCATTTAAGTAGAGGCTAAAGGGTCAAATTTACATACTGCGGCTTTCATTTGCAGCTGGTAAGCACAGCCTTAGGATGAATTATGAGAACCAAAATATAACCCTTGCTTCAATGATCAAGGAGTTCTTTGAGATCTGATTTACTTAGGAAATACTGCACTTAACTGCTTTTGGTAATTTAGATTATTTGATGGATATCTCTACCCACACACACATACAACTGCTTTTGCTTATCTGATGATTTAAAAAAGAGGTCAAATGTTCACGCTTTCCTTGGAAGGAAATGTGAATTGTTTATGCTTGAGAGGAAGAACTGGAGGTAATCTACAGATTCTCATTGCTCCATTTGATTCAACAGAGACATGTTTCTGAGTGGGACAGCAGAAATACCCAATTGAAGCATAGAAAAAAGAAACCAAACAATTCTCTAGAGGGCAAATTTACACAAAAGCAACATAAAAAGATGAACTGCTTGTGTGAGAGGAATCAATATTCACATGCAAATGAAGTCCCTAAAGTTTATGAAGCAGTCCCATGTTTAAATTACTCACTCTGGAATAATCACATGAAGGTTCAGCTCTAGTTTATTCTGCCACAGGGAGTTTTTCAAGCATTCTTTCCCCCTGCATTTTTTATGACTAAAGGGTCTGATGAAAATATGGCAAGTGGAAAAAAGGGGGACTTTGGGATCACACATACATAAAAAACATGCTTTGCCCAAGAGCTAGGAATCTTGTGCAATAAAAATCAAGGTTATGTTTAATGTTTTTCACCTGGACTTCCAAAAATCTCTTTCATGTCCTGCTAACATGTATTAGTCTTAAGTCAGTAGAAGGATGTAGATCAACAGTCAAGGGAAATTATAAAGGCTTTTTCAAGGACTTTTAAAAATGGTTTATTGGAGCTTTGGACTCTTGTTATTTCAAAACAGTTACCTGCAGTACAAGAAGAGGGGATTTCATTTTTTAAAAAATGTAAAAAGAACCCAGCACAAGGGATATACTATATTGAAAAATATGTTATTTGTACAGTGCTGTGTTTTGGTTTTTGCTTTGGCTTAGTTGGGGGTTTTTTGTTGTTTTCTGTTGGTTTTTTTAAGTCTAAGAGCAAAGATGGTGATAATTTTTACTTTCAAAACCAAAAGCGACTAGATTATAACTGTCTTTCATTTCTAGAGCCATTAGCAGGAGGGCAGTACAAAATGTTTAGTCTAAAAATCAGTTTAAAAGGCTTTGTCTAAAATATATACATAGCTGAGTGGAATTGTTGTTTTTTCCCATTAAAAAATAACTTTTCATAAGGATCTTTATGAATCTGCCTCATTATAAAAGGAGTATATTTCTCTTCCTTTATAGAGAAATTCATAATTTTTAACAGATAAGAAAGTAAGCATTCACTTTGAAGATTAACTACTAAAATTTAGGTTTTAGGTCTCAATCCAGCATCCACTTACTGTAATGGAGCTTGGAAATTGACTTCATAGAGAGACACAAGCTGAGAAACTTTGAAGGCCTGTTTTTTCAGCATTAATAGTTCTTGTCTGTTTTATAGAGTCAAAAGCTGGAGATGATCAAATCACACAGTCTGACCTGTTGGAAATCTGTTCACACAAAAACTGTTCCTGTAATGCTATTAATATACGCCTTTTCCACCAGGTTATTTCCTCAAACACTCAGATGTTCATTCTATTGGACCATACACATTAAGATTTGTAATGAGGAATGTAGGATACAGATATGAAATTGGAAGTCAGTGGCTCTGACTACTAAGAAGAACACAGACTGTTCTAATCTAAAGCTTGCAAGTGTGCTCAGGCTTCATGCTAAGAGCCAAATTAAACAGGTCAATATCTCACTGCAAATGCTCTGATGCTGGTGGAGCTATCATTACAGTATAACTTAGTAATTCATAAGCAGGGAGACTCCAGATCCTCAAGCTTACATTATTCTACCAAGACTCTCTGTGCAAACTTTTAGTAAGAATAATTCTGTAATTCATGTTGCTCCACTTGGAAGCCTGAATATATATCCTAGATGTTTTAATGTACATTGTACAGGTTGTATCTCTTTTTATTTCCCACATGGAGTTGATATATACAATATTAAAAGCTGTGCATGTTCTCAATATGTTAAGAATTTTAATGAGTAAAAGATAAATTCCAGATGATGCTGTAAAACTAAGCACATATTTCCAAAGTGGGAAGGGGCTTCTCAGCTTGTTTCTTGGTAAATTAAGCAGACTTTTTTCAGTACTTTCAAGAAACACCATTTACCAGGAGAAATACCATCTGCTTTATTTTCTGTAATTTCTGCAGAGCCCAGTTTGGAGCCCTTCAGTTTCCTCCTAGATGCATCTGCTCCCACAGCACATGTGGCGAAAAAAGCTCCATGAAAAGATGAAGGCTTCAATTCTGAACAGTGAGATACCTCAGACTGGATAATCTGAGGAGTGAAAGGAATGAGTTATCCCATCTATTCACATACAATGTTAAATAGTTGCATTTAGTTAGAATGTGCCTGAATGCGTTCCTCAGCACTAAGAGAGAAATCTTCACTTGTTTGCACTAGTAACTGATGCATTTTAAGACGATCACACAGCTAGAGAATGTGACAAAACAATATGACAGGTAACCAATTTTGGTCTCGAGGATGGGTTTGAGTCTGCTCTAGAAAAATGGTACATACTAATTGAATATTGCACAAGCTCATTCTTCACCTTTCTCCCTCCCAACCTGGCCTTTAAGTGTTGGGTAAGGGATTCTTTCAAAAGGGTGTGTGTTTGAACTCCATCAGCCTCAAATTAAAACTGCTGCTTGAATACATGCTATGGCCCAAATGTTATTACCGGAAAGCTGAGAATCACATATCCTCTGGCAGTCATTATTTAAAATAAATAAATTCTCTCTTCCAAGTGAAAAATCATAGAAGTTCTGGGTCCTGATCAGTTCGAGGACTTACTTGCCATCTTTTGACAGGTACCTGGAACTTGGAAGACTGGTGGGATTGTAGATACATCTTTATGTTTAGTTTTTGTACTAGCTAAGATCTTGATTTTTCCCATTCAATATGCAGGGTAACCAGTCTGACGTGCCTGCCACATTCTGTGGATGGTAGGGCAGAGAATGGAGGTCATGTCACTAACTCAGTCCACTCTGGGAGTCAGAACCTGCATACAACTTTTTCCCTGTTTCCAGACACTTTACCTTTAAAAACCAGTGGTACTTTTAAGTTTGCACTCCTAAGCAAATGTAGCTGAATTTCATATGAGAACAAATATTGAGGAGTTTAAAGCTTCTTAAAAGTCTTGAGTCAATGGAGTTTTATCTCTATTCTGTCTTTCTTTCAATTTTAGTGGGTACAATTTTGATACATTTTATCCCTCACTTAAAAAAAAAAAAAAAAAAAAAAAGAAGGTCCTATATTAGGAACTATCGCGTCCATACGATGACTAACAGATGTGTATGCCAAACAGGGATACAGATCTTTCTGAGATGCTAAAAGGAGGTAGTTTACTCAATTTTCTTCATGCTCTCATCTTGCTCCCAAAAACTGTAGTATTGATGGCACCTGTTCCCCTATGTAGTTTTTGTTTCACAATAACTACTGCTCACCAGAATCCAGATCTGAGATTATATCTTATTTTTCATTATTATCTTTAAGTATTTTACTCTAAGCTTTCATAGTGTTTCCTAAATAAAACACAAAAGCAAAACACTTCAAATGGAGCTTATGAACCTTAAAAAACACATAGAAGTTAAAAACCACATAGAAAATATTATTGTATTTTGTATTGCACATACATGGACAATTTTTTATAATTACAGGCCTCTAAAAGAGATTACTTTTTGTGCCTATGGAAAGAAGGAGATTCTGTTCCTAGCTTTTCCCTGTCTGAGTCAGCTTGTTTAACTAAAACATTTAGTTTCTTGAATCCCATCAGATCTGAGAGTTACTTCACTAAACAATGTATAATACAGCAAATATCCAGCTTGTAAAATCACAGAATCACAAAACTATTCAGGTTGAAGAAGACTCTTGGGATCACCGAGTCCAACCATCGTCCATACCCTACATCCAACCATCGTCCATACCCTACAAAGTTCTATGGGGAACCATGTCAAATGCGTTGTGGAGGTCCAGATAGACAATATCCAATTCCCTCATCCAATAGTCAGGTCATCAGGTTATAAAAGGAGATCAGGTTCTTCAGGCAGGACCTGCTTTGCATAAACCCATGCTGTCTGGGCCTGATCCTCAGTTATCCTCTATATGTCTTCTAATAACAAGCAAGATGATCTGCTCCATGACCTTCCCTAGTACTGAGGTCAGACTGACAGGTCTGTAGTTGCTCGGATCCTCCTTTCTGCCTTTCTTACAGATGGGTGTTACATTTGCTACCCTCCAGTCCATTGGGACCTCCCCAGTTAGCCAGGACTTCAGGTAAATCATGGAAAGTGGCTTGGCGATCACGTCTGCCAACTCTTTCAGCACCCTTGGATGTAGCCCATCTGGTCCCACAGACTTGTGTGCATCTAAGTGGTGTAGAAGGTCTCTGACTACTTCCTCTTTAATTGTGATGACCTCATTCTGCATCCCCTCCCTGTCTCCTACCTCATGTGGTTGTATATCCATGGAACAGCTAGTTCCACTGCTAAAGAATGAGGCAAAGTAGATGTTGAGCACCTCAGCCCTTTCCTCATCCTTTGTTACTAAGATTCCCTTTGCATCCAATAAAGGATGGAGATTTTCCCTAACTCTCCTTTTGTTGTTAATGAACCTACAGAAACATATTTTATTACCCCTAACAGCTGTAGTTAATTTGAGCTCTAGCTGTGCTTTGGCTCTCCTAATTTTCACCCTGAATAGTTTCACTTCATCTTTATAGACTTCATGAATGACCTGTTCCCTCTTCCAAAGGTCAGAGACTCTCTTTTTGTTCTTAAGGTCCAGCCAAAGGTCCCTGTTTAGCCAGGCTGGTCTCCTACCCCGCTTACTTGTTTTTTGGCACATGGGGACAGCCTGCTCCTGTGCCTTTAAGATTTCTTTCTTGAAGTATGTCCAGGCTTCCTGGACTTCTATATCTTTCAAGTCCCTCCCAAGGGACTTAATCTATCAGTCTTCTGAGCAGGTCCAAGTTTGCCCTCTGGAAGTCTAAGGTGGCAGTATTACTAACCCCTCCCCTTGCTTCTCCAAGGATCAAAAACTTAATCATCTCACAATCAGTGTGCCCTAGAGAGCCTCCAACTTTTACTTCTCCTACAAAATATTCCCTGTTCACAAGAAGAAGGTCTAGGAGGACTCCTTCCCTGGTCAGCTCACTTATCAGCTCTGTGAGGAAGTTATCTTCCACACATTGCAGGAACGTCTTGAAATGTTCCCTCTCTGCTGTGTTGCATTCCCAGCAGATGTCTGGGAGGTTGAAGTCCCCCACAAGAACAACACTAGGTGACTGGGAGATTTCTCCCAACTGCTTACAGAAAGCTTCATCCACCTCACTGCTTTGGTTGGGAGGTCTGTAGCAGACTCTCACAGCAATACCAGGTTTATTGGTCCTTAACATAATCCAAACACTCTCAACCTCATCATGACTATACTTGATTTCCAAGCCCTTATAGCATCCTCTATCATACAAGGCTGCTCCACCATTTCTCCCCTTTTCTATCCCTGCTGAAGACCTATATATGATCTATAACACTGTTGGGACCTCTATTAACATTTCGGTATACCAGCTAGTCCTCTAGATTCCACATCTTCTTTGGAACTTATTTGAAAAAACAAGATGCCCTAATAACACACAGTGAAAATTCTTATTACTTTTATTAAAATTAGAGTGTTTCTAAAAAGCTTCAGGATGTTTCCTTGATAAACCCTGTAGTCTGGGTATATTTCCAGGTCCTTTAACAAACTCTACAGGATGACATTAGCACAGGTGGCTGGAAAAGGATGACTATGACTGTCAAAGATGAGTCTGTAGTTTAAATGGACTTACATTCAGTTTTAGTTCTGAAGGTCTTGTGATAGCCATAAAGTTAATATTGGCACAACATGCAGACTTCAAAACTGGTGTGAGCTCATGTGTAGCTGAAGAACCATTAAAATATTCTTGATTAAAGTGAATGACTCCTGGTCCCCTGGGAATTTCAGTGGGATTTTGTTAACTTAGTGAATAAATCTGCTAACCACTCAAACAAAATGAAGTAATGTTACTAAGAGAGTTGAATATGAAAAACAGGTACCTATAGAAAAATCAAATGCTCATGTTCCAATTAAAAGCAGAAAACATCATGCTTGCCAGTAGCTGAATAAAAGCAAACCTCCATAGGTTTCCATGTTCTTTTTTTATTATTATTATTGTAGTTGTTAAAAAAAAAGCACAAAAAACCATAAAAACTAAAATTATTATCTCTCTCTACAGTACTAATTCCATTACTTTCTTTGGCCTCTAATGACTACAAATAACACACCAAATAATTTCATAAAAACATCTCTATTTTAATGAACTTTGCTGCAACTACCTTCTGAAAGCTATCTACAAAACTCCACTAGCCACGGAAACCCCAGATTCTACTCAAGATTCAGCATCACACCTAATTCTGTTTCAAGCGATATTACCAAGCTAAGAAAGCCAGCTCATTCTTCTAATCTCATCTAATGCAACATGCTTAATTTTCTTGTCTTTATTTATAGTCCAAGTTTGTTTCTTCTCTTTCATCATAAGCTTTATCAGGCAGTGAAGAAACTCAACAAATCTGAAGGATAATTTTACAACGAAATACAGTCCTTTTCATGAAAATTTGCTGAAGACAAGCTGCTATTGGAGAATCTATAATCATGCATTAGAGATTCTTTATTTTCTACATTTATAATTTTTCAATCATGAATTATTGCATTATGGTAAAGGAATTAACATTTTATATATATATATATGTATATATATATATAAAATTATTTTCTGCTGTGGTATGTGAACAAAATAATACCATAATATTTTTTTTTTCTCAGTTTCAATAACTGCATTTTTATCAGCTATATAAGTTATCTAAATGGCCAGGGGAAAACAGTACTTATTTGGAACACCTTCTTATCTCTCTATACTGAAATGGCCTCAACTTGTCCCCCTCATTTGTTATGATTGTTTTGATTCTCTTGTGATTCTTGACAGATTATTCCTAAAACTTGACTAGCCAGGTTTTTAGAATAGACCACACATTTCCAAGAGTTGACTGGGTGAACTTGATCAGTATCTCTGCCAAACAGATTAATTTGATTTGTCTTTTCCATTGACCTTTTGACTTTCAGTCATCTGCATTCTGTTCATGCTTTATTTCATTTTCTTTTACTGGAGAGCACTTTGGAATGTTTGTCGGGGTACATAAATATTAATGTATTGATAGTGTTATGGCTTTTCAAGCTTATTTTTCATTTCACGGGTTTTAAGAGCTACAAAATTTACTGACTATACAGAAAATATACTATAATGGACTTTCTGAAATGCCCCGAATGAGATAAAATAGATGAATTATTAATCCCATGGAAGTCAGTGCTGTCTTGCTTATAGACAAAATTTTCTGTGCCAATATGAGACTTTTCCTTTTTTTTTTTTTAAATTCTGTAGAACTTGTCATGAATACACTTTATGCCTCTAGTTTGTAAGTAAGCATATGTTCCTAATTACATCCTAAAAATAGTTATATGAATTTATGTGCACAATGTTGTCATTATAATGCACTTTGAACTTCCAAAAGCTACAGGGAACATGGAGGGAGACATTCATACCAGACTTTGTTTCCTACAGGCAGTGCTATCAGGCATCCTCCACCAAAGAAGGGCAGTTTCCGACCCCAAATATGCCAAAGGGAGCATGTTTTAGTCAACATGTCTTGTCTCAGTTTAATTCCTTTCTCCCTTTTTACCATGACCTGCTGATTCTCTGTCTTCCTTTTATTTTTGTAGTGGGTATTCTGCCATCTGGACTCAACAGCTAAGTTATAAGCTGTGAGGTTCATTTATCACACCGTGGGAGGGAAGCCGTCACAATCTGTAAATCTGCAGCAGAGCATCTAATATAGACTAATGAAAACAAATGGAGCTCCAGGTAAAGACTACTCTCAAAACTTCACCCATCCAGCAGTTTTCAAAATCATGAATGTTTAAGCCCCTGAATTTTAGATAGCCTTTATAAGGTAGTGGCCAGATTTAAGTGAACCCAGTGGAGAAGTCATCAAGCCTGGACTGTTACCTTTACTTCTGATTTGCATCAGTTGTTGACTTAGCACAAGCTAAGTTTTCCTATTAAAAATGAAACTCTAAACATTAATGTTCTGTGCTGAAGAAAAGCCTGGAAGGTGTTGAATTACTTCTGTTTCCTCATCACTTGTTCAGCTGCAGTCAATTATATCCACCTTCTCATAGCTCACTGTCTCTTGTTTCTTTACTCCTGCTGACTGCCCTACTGCATCATGGTGCGTGCTTCCAGAATGCTGTCATCCTGTAAGCCCTGGTTTCCATTCCATGTACGACTGACTAAGGCATAAGACACCTAGCATGCTCATGCATGCTTCTGCAGCTACAGAAGCAACAGTTGCATATATAATGTTCTTCCCTACTCACCTTCAACAAAATCATAGATAATTCTTAATGGAAACCAACACTAACCCTCAAACGTCATAGAGCTGATATAGTCAGTTACTAAGAATACTGTACCTGAAGAGAGTCTGCATCTGTATAACCCTCACTACACCATCCATCACCACAACTTGAATTTGTTGACATTCAGAGCACAGAGCAGGCTTAATCTAGTAACTTGAGTGATTGCTAAATTGGTACCAGATGTACGTGATTGTAGGTATCTATTTACGTTTTAATCTCTGACCATTCTCTCAGAATTTGTTAGATAAGTGCATTTTAGAAATCAAACAATCAATAAATATCTGAGACTCACTTGAATGTATACCTCCCTCCGAGGCACAGTTACAACGCTATTGTATATACCCTAAGACAAACACCAAGAAGTAGTACAGCACAGTGGGAAACCTGAGAAGTAGAACTGTACAATTAACTTCTTCACTGTTCTCTTCAGGGTTCAATTTTGAAAACTGAAAAATACTACAAGAAAGACAACAAAACTGGAAAACTCTGCAGGTATTTTGTGTATTTAAAATACATAGCACCTTTACTTTTGTGCTTGCACAGAATGATGTAGCTGGGTATGACAATGAAATCTATCTTGGTTTTTTCCACTGTTTTGCTGTTTATATTGATACCATGCCCAAAGCTGGAAGCCAGTTACAGCTTGGCTTTCAAAGCTTCCTTTTATCATGACAGGACTTTTATTTCTTTTAGCAGAAAAACTGAGCAGCTATTTAAGTTGTTGAACTATTGTGTTCCATGCTTTTTGTCTGAAGGTTATTTATGGGGGAAAAAAAGGCAATAAAAAGATTTAAAAAAAAATATTCCACAACTTAATTTTTTCAGCCCTAAATTATAGATGTTTTTACTACATTTGCAGCATATGCAAGAGATTACAGGTGATGGTCAGCACTTTACTTGTTTTGTAATACGCTTCAACAATTCAGCTGGTTGAAGCTTCTTTTATTAAGGGTTTTTCCCACTAAGTTACTAGAGGACTAATGGAATATACAGTTTGTGTTGAGAAATAAGAAATAGATACCTGGCTACAGGGAAGCGTATTTTTTGGTTTTTCTGTTGTTTGGGTCTTTTTTATGAAAGCTGTAAGAAGCATCACCTTTCAATCTGACATATTCCCTCGAGAGCAGACAGGAAATATGAATGAAAGAATTGGTATTTTGCTTTAAAAAGGGGTTATTTTTAGCAATCTCATACAAGCCACAGATACCTTGTCTAGAGTTTGTAGTGCATTATGGGTTAATTTGGTACTTATCCTCCAAATTAAAGATGAGGAACAAGTCATTTAAATATCCCGGATCTGTGCAACAGCACTGAAGCATATTCCAAGAAATTCCTGTTTAAAGACAATAATATGACTTTTTTTTTCTATGAAGTTGTTTTAAGGGAGTACATCTTGGTTTGTTTTCTGTTTCTTGTGTCAGCATTCAGAAAATTCATATTGTGCACTGAAGCTGATCAAGACAGGATTTTACTGAGGAAAACAGAAGACCTTGATATGTCTCATTTTTCTGTCAAACTTTTACGAACTTTTAAATTTATATTATTAGGAGACTTTTACTGAAGTTAGCTGGTACGTTATTATGACATTTTTATATTTTCCCATTGAGCTTTCCCTAGGAATATAGTTTAAGTTGTTATATTAGTATTTCAGTGGCTTTCTTTCCAAATGTATTAATTTCCTTTCCTTGTCCAAAGACTTGGTAAGCTCCGGAATGATCATTCTGTGACCTGGCAGGACACTTCATGCAGCCCTTTTTCCCAAAATTAAACCAATTTAATCCTTGTTATATTTTGGAAGAGTAGAGAGCATAGTTCGATGTTTTAGAAATTAAAGTATTTTGCCATCAACTTAAGTAGTGTATATGGATGTAATAACTATACATCACCAATCTGATGACACTTTAAAAAAAAAAGTTTATTGTGACGGTTAGCAATACTGTATTATAAGCACTGTGCAAGGCCTTGATTAGCCCTGAGATATAAAACTTCAGAAAGAAAGGCAAATTCAACCTCATCTCTGTGCAAGTGGAGATATATCATATGAAAAGAGATTGTCCTACAAATCAAGATTTTAAAATTATGCTATGTTTCAGACTACTAAAACACAAACCAAATTAATATGAATATTGGCCCATCAGAGACATGTGAACAAAAACCATATTTAAGCCAAAGCATGCAGCTGGAATAAGATCTAATGGGTTTAAGCGGATTATTAACATATTTTGACTGTGAACTTGGAGGCTTGGAACCATCATAGCAATGAAGTCTGAAAAGCTTTGAAATGGGTAATTGCAAGGAGAAAATGGAAAGCTGATGTAGTGCATCTGTGGAACTGTGTGGCAATAACTCTTCATGGTGCAAAAGGTAGATGACCTCCACCACCTGGGATATCTCCTCAGGGTGTATGTTCCCTCATCATACATGTGAGGATCTGGTAGGCTAATTGCAGAGAAAAGGAAAATTGACGGTTATTATTGGAGATATCATCAGAAGTGAAAGAGCCGTGGAGGAGGTCATTCCCATCTGTGTATTAGTTTAATTACACTGAAGAATTTGAGAGTGATTTTTTACAGCAGGGCATTAGATTAAATGAATAATAATCTGGTAAAATCCACAGCTAGAGAGCAGAAGATAGGAGGAGAATCTTTGATGAAATGCAAGTCTTGTGCTGGGAAGGAAAAAAAAAAAAAAAAAAAAAAAAGGGAAAAAGGAAAAAAAGAGTACATTTTAAAATCTCACTATTGTGTTGAAAAGAGTGTTGTCTACTCTGAAAATTAGAGATGACATACAAGTTTTTAAGTGATTGGCCCATTTCTCACAGTAATCACACTTTCCACAAATAAACTCTCTAACAAGTACCATGACAATGACACTCAAGCCCCCGACTGCAGGACTTCACTTCACATGGAAGTTTTTGCATGTGCTCAGATGTGACATTGAGAAAAAATTACTGCAGAAAATGTTCTTTCATAATTCAAAGTTGTGGGTGAACAAATGCAAAAACATTTCTGTTTTTGAAAAGAAAAATATTATGTACATTACAGGCTGAATGGATTGAATAGCGTGGAACTGCTGGCAACAGACTTAGGAGATTTTCACACATATTTAAAAATATAATTTCAGAATGCTTAATATTAGCAAAATACTTATTAAAAAAATGTATGATTTCTGTGCAGTCTGTTTCATTTTGATTTCTAATTCAAGATGGTCTGATGTCGTGATCTGTGACCTATTTTATTTCATTTTTGGAGTGATTTTAACTTACTAGCATCTGCTGAGAGGTTGGTACACAGTGCTCGCCTCTCACAGAGGAGCAGTAACTTTGCCACTGACTTTTTGGGAGAGACACTTGTTCAATGCTCACTAACATTTCTAATAACAACAGCCAACTCCCAATTAGAATTTACAAATACACAGTTTATTGAGGGGAAAAATAAAACTATTTGGGGCAGAAGGCTCAAAGAGGGTAACCAAAAGAGATAGGGTCTTTAAAATGTCTTTAGAACACCAAATACCAAAAACCTATGTATGTCCTAATGCTTATATATAAATACACCTTATTATTTACACACCCAGATTAACAATTATTATCTAAGAGGGGAAGAAGAAGGAGGGTTATGCCTGATGCCTGTCCCGTATAGGGTTGTGGTTTGTGTGGAGGTAAGTCAAGCAGGAACACCTTAGGGAGGGAATGATACCAAAATACAATCCATTACTTTATTCCTGAGATGGTCTAGTTATTTATATATTAGGTGCAGATGACTTCCCCTGCAACTCGGCCTTAGAACCCACGGGTGGTGAGAAGAAGTCTCACCACAGGTTCCGCAGGCAAGGACCGCAGGCAAGCAGGGATTGCAGGAGAACAGGGACTGCAGGTGAGCAGGGGTTGCAGGAGAGCAGGAAAACCCCAAAAGGCAAGCAGCAGCAGCTTCAGTGTCCGTCCAAAGAGTGGCAGCAGGCAGCAAAAAAGCAGTCTCTTTATGGCTTTTGGGGAATTGCTCCTTTGCCCACGGTTGGTCAGTCTCTTGTTCCTGGATCTTCCCAGCCAATCAGTCAGGGACTTTCCTCCCTTCCTGCTGCACCATCCCTGAGCAAGCTCACTGTTCGCAACACTGTTGTGGTTTTCCCACCACTGCTCCTATCTGGCAGCTGGTCACCTCCCTCATGGAGTCTCGGTTGTTTTTTTTTTGTGGCAGAGGAGGCAGGCAGGAGAGTCTTTAAAGTGCTTGGTGGAACAGCCATTTTTAAGTCAGTTATGACTGCTGACCTAAAGGGCATACTATGTACATGTGCCGAAAGGTCTGGTCCTTCACACCTGATCAAAATTTTCCATATTTGGCCAAAACTCTGACGCTCATATTACAATCTTTGTCTGAATAAGACCGAATTTGTTTAAGGAGTATTTTTTTAGCTCTGGTAAAAATAAAATAAGAGGGATCTAAACTGTTTTTTCTGGGAGCTTGAAAATCTGGTATGAAAAGAGGTTTTTCTTCTACTAGATTCTCTTGCAATGTCTGACTTGGAAGAGTGGGATGTCACTGCATTTGGACTTCCATATAATTTTGCTGCACTGTTAGCACCCCTGTATAACCTATCACAAACATGACTCTGTATAGTAACCTCCAAGGTCTGGCACAAAGTACCATTGATGAATACATTTTAGTATTCTTGTGTGGTGTCAATATTCAGCAGTTTACTAAGATTTTCCAGCAAATCACATTAGTCAACATCCTTGTACACTATCTACAAATAAGGAGAAAATATTTGGAAGACTGTTTCACTAAGTTATTTTTGCCAGTCATTTTGTGTCAAACTACAACTGAGAAAACCGGTGAAGCCTGGTTTCTCACAAAATTCAGATCCTTGCTTTTAATGCCACGTGGCGCTGTTGACTCCTTGTACTATTGCCTACTCTGGTCTTCTTGTCACACCTGTCTTTAACTCAGTTCCAGTAGGATTAGGTTCAGTCTCTTCATGAGAAACACTATTGATTAAGTAGGACCTAAAAAGACTGCATGTAATCTTGAAATAAGTTTTAATTGGCAGGATGTTCTTGATCAGTTTGTATACATTATCCTTTTAAGTAAATAGTGTAAAATCTTCACATTCTGACCTTCACAAATTTTGAACATTTGAAATTTCAACCCATTTGGACTGCTGGAGGGTAGCATTTTGTTGTGGGAAATGTGACTGTGGGGGACATAAGAGAATAGCACGAAGAAGAAATTAAGTTGACTAATAAGTTTGAAGAATATGAGTCTGAGTAGCTGAAAGGCTGGAGAATAAGATAGCAAAGTAAGGACCAGAAGAAAAGAAAAGGGGATGGGGAAAAAAACCTACAGGAAGAGCCAGTGGTGGCAAATTGTACTGGTGACAGAAGTGGATCTGACTAGATTTTTCTCCTGTGTCCTTGATCATTTATATTGATCATTTATAATGAAAACTGCTTTGTAGAAACAAACAGGAAAATGCTAGGACCTGTCATCATTTACATACATGAATTCTGCCAAACTGCCATTATTCATCCCAATAGAGAAGGGAGAGCAAAAAAATGGCCTAGCACCTTAACACTTAAAGGCCTTTTTTTTTTCCTCCCTGGAATTCATTCAAAGAGGTATAATTGCTGTGAGATTAAAGCTTTATCTGAAATGTAAGATTATACTAGAAACACTTTGCTTAGAATATGTCTGGGCATCTGTGAAAGCCTGCACTATACACCAAATAATTTTGTCTTTCATTAAAAAATGCTACTTTCCCCTTCCTCCCCAAGCATTTACTAGTTAACCTGTTCTTGCAGGGTAGGCTTATGGTTGCTATAAGCTCTGACTTGGAGTTTTATCAGCCACTTTTATAGAATAACCCTGCACTATGAGCATTTTCATTGCATTACAAAAAGCACTTCAGCATTTCAATCTGACACCTTACTTTTGGTATCAGTGACTTTTCTCTGAGCATAAGAGGGAGTGGGATTGAGGGTCTGCTCAAAGAGTATAAGAAAAGATGCCAGCAGTAAATTGTGAGGATACTTGAGTGATGAGAGCTGGATAATAATTGAGTTCCTTATAGAGAGAAGTATAGGGTATTATTTTCTCAAACACCTGTTTTTGCCGAGCATAACATTCTCTCCAAAGTGCAACAAGCAGAGCTCACCAGTGGTTCAAGTTTCCTTGACACTACCAATATTGACCTTGTTCCTGACTATAGAAGCAGTTCTTCACCTCAGTCTCTCTATATAGTTATTACAACTCCTTTTCTGAGGAAAGTATTCTTTTTATGTAGTTTCACATAGTGCCCAAGTGATATCTTATGAAAATCTAAGGATGGTGGAGAGTTGTGAGGATGGAGAATGATGAGAAGTTCTGAGTTTTGTAGATCTCTAAGACACCACTTGACATTAGTTGAGCTTCAGTCTACTTGAAAATACTAGAGCATGTGGCAGACTGAAATGTGAATAGGAAAATCTGCTCTGCTTTTTGAGTAGAGCCTTTTGTACTGGACTTCCTGGA
Organism: Chaetura pelagica; assembly: GCF_000747805.2. Classification (NCBI taxonomy): domain Eukaryota; kingdom Metazoa; phylum Chordata; class Aves; order Apodiformes; family Apodidae; genus Chaetura; species Chaetura pelagica. The sequence continues at coordinate 1,000,351 of NW_009954101.1, read as the reverse complement.
AAGACAACACAAAAATATGACCATATTGCCTACTCTTGGTGGAGCTGGACCACGTAAAGCACTCCTGATGTAGCACAAAGACTTCTAGGACTGAAGCCAACATGTGTAATTACGTGGTGTAATTTTGCCTTTCAAGAACTGCTCTCAGCTCTAAAAAAATGTCGAAAAAGTTTGTTTTCTTTCAAAACAGACTTTATCTTGCAGCAGCAGACATGCAATGTTCAGTGTTGGTAGCTGTGAACACTATTGGCCCTGCAGACCTCTGCAGCCTTTGATTCTCTGAAAATCACTATGACCCAGATGCTTTTGAAAGACACAAGGTGACTGTGTCACTCTGTAGGCTGAAGCTGGTGCCAAAAGTAGTTGTGAGGCTATCAGTCAGTGAAACACCCTCACCCAAATTCTGGTCTTCTCATTCAACTGCTTGCTGCTACTTAAGATGATCCTTTCTACTGAATTCCTCATAGAACTCTATAGTAATATTGAAATATCAAATGTTTTTCTGCACTGATGAATGACTATGGAGCATGGTGTGGAATTTTTCCACATCACTGTATGTTCCACTTTTTCTTCAATTTCTTTGTAAAAGTAATACTTCTCCACTTCATGTGAAGATTTTCAGGTGAATTTTTCCCACTAGATATAACTGATATTATTATAACTATTCTGACCTAATCTTTAAGGTTCTTGATTATGCTTTTAACAATTTTCTACAGGGAAAAATCTCAGTGTGGAAGCTGACTGAATTGCATTTGATATTTTATTTTTAGAAATACAATTAGAATAATAAACATTTTGATAGCAGAGGTATAGAACTCTGCACTGTAGACTTTCTAAGAGACATAGATTCTAACTTCATCCTTTCCAAAACAATCTGAGTCATGTGTTGCCATTATTTCCATTCCCTTCTAAATCTGTATTTCTCCATCTATAAATATGTGTCTATTTATACACGCACATCCATACTTTTCACTCAATGATACGGGAAGCCTGGTATTAAAAGGTGACCTTAACTTGCCCTCTTCCAATTTAATTACATTTTCTAATATGTAATAATGTATTATACTGCTATAAGGTTGTACTTTTAGCAGATGTAAACTGTAATGGCCACATTGAATTGCCTTGTCTAACTACACAAGCTGAGGATATGAGCCATTGTAGTTAGCTGGGTATCCCAGAGATAGGTATGATGTATGATGAAAGGGTATGCCAGAGATCTAATGGTGCCATGTATATTAAACCAGTCACTGGATTTAAAAGAAAAATTGATTGGGGAAATAATATAGTTATGTGTTTGCTGGAAATGGAGAAATTAATGTGATTAATTGTATCCAGGGCAATTGTAGGGTATATTATAAACTGTGCTCCAAGGTTTTGAGATAGGGAAAATTTATAAAGTGGATTATAATTGCTAAACAACAGCAAACTTTACTAATGTATCTTCAAACAAATCTGCATAACAATGCAGTAGGAAAATAGATTATTCTGGATTAATTTAATTAATTTCTCAAATGGATGTATTCAGACATGTTATAAAAGAAAGATATCCCAGGCCATCTGAACAGGGGTCAAGAAGGAAGTCATGTTTTTTTTCAACTAAAATAATATACTTTTACTGTTGTTCTTTTATTTATCTCAGTACTATCTAATAAGCATACACAATACTCCCAGAACACCTTGTTCTCAGTATATTCTTTTTCTCTTCTGCTTCATTTCATTTAAACAAAATGCCTTCAGCTTGATTTTTTGTCTAACAAAAACCCAGCAATGATACAGCCAACAATGCACTGTGAAAGAATGTATTGTCTTGCAGATGTATGTGTCTAGGGATTTTCTAAACATTGACTTTGCATTGGCTGTTTTTAAAATCTCTTCTGGAATAATTGAGGTTCCTGAAGCACAGGTGAAATGAAGGGAGACTGCAGTGATGTCATTTCGTCAGAATATTTTGTTGCTTAAATGAAGATTATTTGGTGCTGTTCAGGACCATTGAGTTACTTCAGATTCTATGATATTTAGTTTTCCATGGACTACAATTCTACAGCACTAACATAATCAGACTGTTCTTAGAAAATACGTAAAATATTGGAAGGTTCATAACCCTAGCTGTGAATATTAGGGCCAAAAATTCTAGGGTGATGGGAATCCAAAAGGAAATTCGGTCCCAATTTTATAATCATAAACATATGCACACATACTTCTTTCCTGTGGCAGTCCAGCTTACAGTAAATAGCTGCAGATCTTCTCTGCCTAGAGCCCCTGCAATCCCTTGGGGAAAAAAAAAAAAAAAAGAAAAAAAAAAAAAGAAAAAAAGAAAAAAAAGGAGATCACAGTCTCAGACACTTAAAGCATTTCTCTGAAATGTAGGAAGGATGAGGTACAAAACCAAGGAAACTGGAAGAATATAATGGTATGGAGGTAGAGGTGGCAATACAAACTACAAATAATCACATAAATGTTAAATGCTTTCTTATTTACATTAGTTTGTTTTTACATAATCTTCAGGGAAGCAGAAGACTGCACAGAATTTTTTGGTAGCCTGACAGGTTTTTTGCAGGCTTTGAAGGAAACAAACACAGGTTCTGTAAAACTAAAGATTAGAGTTGGAGCTAATAAGCAATAATTAGATGAGAAATATTTGTGAAGGACCCATTTAAACAAACAGGGAAGCTGTTCCTAGAGGTACACCAGATGATCTGAAAAGGCTTACTAAAACAAATTGGCCAAGATTCAAGACATTCAGAGAAAACTAAATTATGCTTGCAGTTCCAGAGTTGCTAAGTGGCAGAAGCTGGTTACCTTGTCACCCCAGTGGATGAACAGTTAGATGAGCAGAACATGATTTTGTTACTTTGAGGTGTAACACAACACCCAGAATTATAGGTGTGCATTCGGAAGCAGCCTAAGCTCCTTACTAGTAGGGCCCTCTAAACCTATTTTCAGTACAATGAAAACAAGATGTGACCAACAGTGTAAAATTGACCCTATAGTAATTTCCACAATTGGTAAAAAAGGAAAGTTATGAAAACCAGTTTGGAAAAGAAGAAGCATCTGTAAATGTTTTGGGGACTTTCTGCAACTGAGAAGTTGTCCCATTTTTCATGTCATCATCATTGATGGGGTGTCTCTACTCTAAAGCTGTTTACAACTAAAGGCACATGAATGTTCTTATTTAACGTTCACTACAGACTTCAAAGACCATTTACTGACTGGATATTGCTTAGCTTTAGCCAACTGTGCTAATAATTCTTTTGAAGTAATTGCTTTTGAAAAAAAATGTTCCTTTTTGGATAAGGCTCACACATTTTTGCAAAGTTTAGATTTTAAAACCTGGCATTAAGTCAGTGTTGATGTATTTTCCTTGCATTTCTTCTTGTGCATGCTGGACTAGGAAGGACAGTAAGGGTAGGAAACATTTCATACTTTCAGACAATCTGAAACTCCTCACTTGGAACTGCTTAATGAATATTGTATTCCATTGCAGGATGTGTTGCCTGCAGTGTCTGGTGTAGAAGCAAGAAAGTTATCACTCATTGCTAAAGAGTTTCACTATAGTTTGCAGCATGAAATCATTATGGAGGTACTTAAAAAGCAGATAGGGAAGATTTTTCTCTTATAGGCAAAAAAAACTAAAAAATCTTCCATTTATTATCTTCTTTAAATTGTTGCCATAATGCAAATATGCAAATGAGAAGCCTCAATCACACTAAGTATTTGTTCCATTTTTTAGTCATATACTTACTGGATTGGAGGAGTATTTAAAAAAAATAAAAGAACCCACCCCACACACAAAGCCATACATCTGAATTCAAGGAATGTGAAAGAGCATGAGAAATTCCCATTGGAACCCTTCCCATTACATTGCATAAATAAAAGATAGAGAAGTTTTGGGGTGTGTTTCCCTTCTTCCATTTTTCAGAGAATGCTAAATGTGAGGAATGAAGCACTGCTGGGGCAGTCAGTAGCACCTCTTCCTTTCCTATTTCTCCCTTGTTTCCCCTTTCAGACCCGCCAGCTTTCTCTCTTTTCCCTCACTCTTCCACAAAAGATTTCTAGCAGAGAGCAGCTGGTGCCTCATTTTGGCTGCTTTCCCCAGAGTCTGGGGGCTTTCACTAGAAATCAATGGCTGCTTATTTTCCCTGATACTGTGTTTTTTATGTGTGGACTGACATGGCCTCAACCATACTGACCCACTCTGCCAAGCTATTTCCATTCAGATGTGCCTCTTTACAAATAGCGGAAATTAGTAGAGGGCCAGTGTCAAACTGCTTGTCACATCTTGTTTTCAATCTGTTGAAATCAGGTTTATAGTGTCTATTCAGAAGCCTAGGCTGCTTTTGAACACACACAATGCATTTCAGGCGTTCCATCAGGCGGTAAATGCAGAACTTCACATTGCTATTAAAAAATAATCGAAACGATTAGTCTTTTGAATTTTCTGAAGTAACTTATTTGCTTGGATTTTGTTGCCTTAATTGTACTACGTCACTTGCTCATGGGTATGCATCTCCATAAGATTTAAAATTATTCTTAGTTGATCTATCAGTGTAGCACTTGTACCATGTGAATATGTTCTCCAATTGATTCCGCAGTAATGAATGAATGAATGAGTGAATGAATGAATAATCAGAGAATTGCTAGAATGGATGCAGTAAGCCTAGGCTACTGGTGTTCTCTTCAGCCTCTAGGAACTTCTGTCAAATATAGTTCTGTTTTATATCTCCACCTAATGAGCAACCACGCCAGAATCTCAATGAGGCAGAATATGGCTGGAGTTACGCTACTTCATAAGGAGGAACTTTTCTGAAGTGCTTATAACCTTAAAACTCTTCGGAAAGGAATGGTATAATGATGTTTCTCAGGATTATTATTCTGCAATTTAGAAACATATTATTGGTAAATTACTGAGTTATCTAAGCATGTAAGAAAACCTTATCACAGTTTAAGAAATCTTTAAAACAGACAACACATTTAGCTCAACTCGTTTGAGAGTCTTCACACTTGCCAAGGACTTTATCCTTGGTGAGTGCAAATGCTTTGGGCATTTGATGGCATTTGGTTGCCAAATAATAAAACTATTGAAACAACATATGCAAATGCTCAGTATTTGATTTTCCACTTATTTTTAACAATATGTAGATGTGTAGAGCTCCAGATACAAGCACTGTTTGCTACATGCTATAAAGCAGCTGCTGTTATGTACTTGTGAGAATTTTCAAAGACTTACCCTAGGAAGACCTATTTGAATCTCAATAAGTGTTTATTCAAATGAACAGACACAACTTTATCTTTTATTTGAAAAGGAAAAAAAATCAAATGTGGATAGCAGAACCCCACAGGAGTTCATTACAGTAGTGGAAGGAATGTTAGAAAAAAAATCAGATGTTCTGTAGTTACTGTGCCCAAAACTCCTGAATAATCTCCTACAAATTCCAATATTACTTAACTGTCAAACTGTTAAGCCTGGCTGCAAGGAATGAAGTTGTCTCTGTGTCAATACCACTAAGGGCCTCTTTCTGCTAATTCGGCTCTCACAGTTAAACATCAGGAGCTTTGTGTGGTTTGGAAGCAGATCTTGGAGTTCTTCATCTATGAAGACATTAGCAAGGATAGATATTTCCTGTAAAAACCGAATCCTTCCTGCTTGTACTAAAGCCTGTTTTCTTTGTTTTGGGTGTGTACAAACTGCTGGAGTTGCACAATTCAGCAATCTATTCTACTCCTTTCCTGAAAGCAACTGCTTTTGTCAGTCTGAAAGCTGGTGAGGAAATACTGCATTCTCCAGTCTTACTAACTGCAGGTTAATCAGTAAGGATGACTTGGATCATCTGGTGGGTTAACTATAAGCTAGGAAAAAAAACAAACAAACAAACAAACCCACAGCTTAGAGGAGGTGGTGTATAACTGTTTAAGTATTTTCTGAAGTCAGTTATTATCTCTCAACACTGTAACACTGCTATAGCCAAACTCCACTAGTCAGTGTCCTGACTTTGCTTTAGCAAAGCTTTTCTCATGCCTTCCATGATATTTTGAATTGTGGCCTGAACCCATCAAGATCCGTCCATTATTTCCAGTCAACTAGACACACAGACAAGTACTAACATATCACATCTTTCAAAAGCAAGTATATTTGAATCCAGAGCTTAATATGACCTCTTTATATAAAGCACTTTTCACTGAGGGTCAAAAAGCTTATTTCATCATTGGGGGTTGGACTAGATGATCTTTCGAGGTCCCTTCCAACCCCTAAGATTCTATGATTCTATGATCCTTTGCAACATGAAATGTCTATTTTTTTTTACTAACTCTCTCTCTATAGTGTTCAGAAAGTTCTATCAAATTCACTGCAGTTCTCAGGAAGGTATACAGACAAGCTTTTAGTGTAGTATTTATTGTACTGCCTGTGAAAGAGAATGGGGAATCCTGAGCTCTCATTCTTATAGACTGGCATTAGATTTTGGGATTTTACACACCAAAAATGGCTTTTAAAGGTCTGTTTAAAAACAAAATGATGCTTCCTTGTTGGAGAGTTTATCTTCTCTTATTTTTTTGCAAAATCTGCATTTTGCTTTTGCCTAATGATACCAAAACTTGAGAATACCTCTGAAATAGGTTGCCTATAGAGCTGATGGAGGTCTTATCCTAGGGGACACTCAAGGTCAGGCTTGATGGGGCTCTGTGCAATCTAGTATAGTTTGAGATGCCTCTGCTTATTGTAGGAATGTTGGACTAGATGACCTTTATATGTCCTTTCCAACCCATTGCATTCTATTATTGTATGATTCTATGATCTAGATTTTTGTTCCAAAAATGTATTGAACAGAATATGGCTTTGTTCAGTGGGTTTTAACAAATCTCTCTTAAATATTCTTCATTTATTATGAAGTGGAAAAATAGACCAAGTGGTCAAGGTTCTATATCCCTCATAAGTCACCTTAAGGATATGGCGGAAAGTATTCTGAAAGAAAGGAGAGGGGTAAAAAAAAAAAAAAAAGAATATTCAAATAGGGTAGAAGCAGGACCTAAAACAAAGAACTGAGATGCCAACTACATTATATAATTTTTTCACTTTGGCAGTTTCTAGAGAAAAATCCTGGAAAAAATAAGCATAGCTTTCTAATACTGTTGGAGGTAACTATAGCCTGTCTTAGTTTACCTCTATGATTCAGCTGCTTTTTGTCTCTCAGTCTTGCAGGCCCAGGCCTGGAGTGGAAAGATTCCCATGACAAAGGAGAAGGCCTAGCAAACTCTGAGCTGGTAACAACCTTGAAAGGTACAAAGGCCAAGTGTATGTTCATAACACCAGCTGCTTTCTGGTATTGAAGAACACAGATCCCAGCCTAGCCACAACTAGGTCTGAAAAGGAGATAAAATAAAAACTAACAGATAAGCAAAGGAGTTTGCTTGGTGGGAACAGGGGTTTTGTGGTTTTTTTTCTACTGTTTTCTTTTTATTCTCCATGGGAGACTTTGAAGGTATGGTCAAATGGTTAAATGACAGCAGTCAATCCACTTTATTCTGTAAAAGCCTGGTCTCATCTTTAATTGAAGGGACTTCCCATAGACTTCCCAGGCGGTTGCTGAACCTTGTCTCCTCTAGTGGGGATGCCTGCCAGAGAGACTGATTCTTGAGAGTTACAACCCACCCAGGGACACCAGCTGTGGCCTGGCAAGGGAGAGAGATATTAAGTCTTTCATTAGCTTTATTAGTAAACTTAAAGTTAAGTATTTTTTAGCATTAAGCTTAAAGATTATAGAATTCTTTAAGTGTGATAATTAATGTTCCAGGCCTAGTAAAGGCCTTGATAAGTAAATTGCTAGCATTTAAATGGTTAACCTTTATTGTTTGATCTAACTACAAGTAGTGTTAATATATGTTTTGCATTCAAACTTCAGCTTCTGTTCTGATCTCCCAGTTTCTCTCAATTTGACTGTACTTGTGTCTTCTACTTTAAGGAGTTAAGACCCCAGCATTATATGGAGTATATCCTGATCTGTGCGTATATGTCTCATCTTGTCCATCTCGCAACAATGACTTTATCTTCTTTCTGGATTAAGAATATGAAATCTGATCACAGAGTTATGGAAGAAACAATGGAAAGAGTTAGTCATCTGAAGTTGTCATTTTTAAAAGAGAAAACTAAAGTTTGGTTGAGACAAAATTAATGTTTTCAAAATTTTCAGTAGGTCATGTGATTAAAATTGCATTGGAGCTGTAAAGATTAGTTTTCAACATTCATTTTTTGCTGAATATTTAAAAATAGGAGTTTGCTTTCTCTTTCTAAACCAGTTAGCCCAATTTTGAAATGAATGTATGAAATCTCAATTTTAAATACAAAAAATGCAAATGTATTCTGTCATTATGGCTATTCCAATTAGCCAATTTATTCTCATTTTCATTTCAAATTCTTATAGTGTTGCCAAAACTGAATTTTCACTGCCAAAATTTGGAAGTATTGCTGATGTTTAAAAGATGCATTCTCTCATCAGGCATATTTACACCCATTTTAGATCGAAAGTCCAACCGGAACTGGCTCAAATTTAAAAGAAGGCAGCTAAATGCTCTGTCTGTATGCAGGGCATCAGATACAATGAAAATAATGATGTGTCTCTTCTTACAGCCAGTGGATCAGTTCTATACCTTACAGGTTGTGAAGGACAAAAGCCATCCTTAATGACTGGGGGCCATGGAATGAAATGTTGAGTATTCATCTTTATGAGCTCTATGATTCCCAGCTGGTGTATGCATAGCTAATAAAACAACTGAAACAATATATTTCATATGCATACAAGCACAGATATCAGGCTTGGAGTATTTTAATAACCGATAGGTATTAAGGATATCTATTAGGCATATGGAGCAGAGAATGGTTCTGAGGACTGCATAGGAGCAGAGGAGACTGTAAAGGAAATATGAATATGTCTGTGTGTTGGAATTTATAGCAATAACTTGTTCCAGGAAAATTCTGCTATCTAGTGTTCTTATACAGCATACCTATTTTGCTTTTTTAGCACAAGAGTAATAAAACTATTTTACTATATTCAGCAACAACTTAACAATTCCAGAGGGCACTGGTACACATACTTTTATCCCAAAAAATACATAAAACACAACAGCAAATTGAGTGATGAAAAGTGTATCCAATACTGAAGATCACAATTTAAAAATAAGATGGTGAATACCCTTGGGTAAAAGCAGCACAGAGCTCCTTCTACACAGAACCATCAGAGGCAATACAGATTTCCAGAACACTTAAATAAAATATGTTATGTTATTTCCTATCATTGTTTTCAATAACTAGGTTATGTGAAAGATACAGAAAGTATAGTGTGATGTCTTAGTAATGGGAAATGCTCAATTACTTGTGGGCATAGAAACACTAATTTGTCCTCTTTATAAAAATCTTATCAATCTGATTTTGGAGTAATTTAAATAGCAAATTTTAAAGGCTATAGATTTAATTCTAAGGCAACCAAGCTTTTATCTCCACATTTATATTAATAACAACAGATTTGTCTTTGCTGCACTTTGCTTTCCAGAAGTGCAGGATTTTTAGAAAACCTGAACTAAAATTTTGTTGAACTTCTTTATATGCTGCTGTCATGAGCCAATGCCAGGGGCTACTGGCTGTCAGGGGCTTCTGTAACATCCCCCCCAATGTGGGGGGCTTTGTGAATGAGCCCGAGGGTCACACGTGGCATTCGCCTCTCACAGAAGAACAGCTGCTGTGGGACCATATTTTAGAGTATTTTAGAAAACCCCTCCTCACCACGCTTATAAATGGCTTTTTAGACTAATGCTTACTTTATGAATCAACCGGTTTATTAAAGGTTAATACAAACTGAGGGACCAAGGTTCAGGAGAGGTAGACTAGGTACATATGAGGAAAATAATTCAAAGGTACTAAGGTCTTGTTAAAGAGGGAGAGGTGTGTAATCAATGAAGGAAAAGGATAAGAGTTGAGCCCAACAAGAAAGTTAGAATGAGTGTGTGTGTGTGTGTGCGTGAGTGTGTGTGTGTGTGTGTGTGTTTGGGCCTCCTCCATCTCCTCCAGGCAGTGGCTGTGGGGCAGCTCCCCTTTCCCTCTTGGCTCCTCTGGGCAGTGATGCTGGGGTTCCACGTGGCTTCTGGTGCTGCAGCAGGGACTCCTCCTGGGCAGGCAGAGAGCCCCGGGCCTGCAGAATTTGCCCTCTTTTATAGATTGGAAATCACTGTACAAGTAAAGCACCACTGTTCAAATTAGCCAATTAGCACTGGCCAGGTACGTACTCTGTCAGAGGCATCTTTTACCTGTTGTCCATTTTTCTGCCAGTTATCATAACCCTTATGCTCTTTTCTTGTTGTGGACTTACCTGGTAGAGCAAGGGGCCTGTTCCAGTCCATTCTTGGCTAAATCAGGTAAAAGTCACCACTGTTGCTTTGCTGGCTTGAAAGGCATTTTGTTTAGTCTTATGTTGGGAGAAGATGGATCATTCCCCACAACTGCATTCTTCGATACGTGTGCTGTAGATACATATATATGCTTGCTTTGCAATTAGAACCCCTTTCTTCATGACCCAAGTCTTTCTTGTCACAATAATGGTATAACGTGTACTGCAGATATACATGCTAGAAGGTCTTAGTGTATTACAGGGAATATATACATAACATGTCTCATTATTTCATTTTAGCATGCTTTCTTTTATAATAATAAAAAACACTTTTCCAGGAATGGAAGCTGTGTTTTCTACCTCATTGTCCACAGTTTTAGGAGGGATTCTCCTGTAATTTCTGTAATCTTATACTACAAGTCGTAGAAGTGCATAGTGTTAGCAATAAGACTTTCAGAGGCAATAAGATTTCTGAGCTTGTCTTTGAGGCTTCCCAAATGTCTGCAAACCATACGGGATTTTTTGAGCATCTGTATGCTGTCCCTGACCTGTGAAAACATCGTTACTGCAGTCACTTAAATATTGTCTGAATGGGCATTAAAATAAGTGTGCATAACATTAGGGCCAACAGGCATACAGAGTTTGCCAAAGTTTCTATTATACAATATAAAGATTTAAGTTATCCCATTTTGCTATAACAAATCTATGGGTTTGTCCTTCTGCTCAGTTTCTGTAGGTATCCTAAAGACTAAAGATACATTGCCTGCTTCAATTATATGCTCTATAGTCTTTAAAAGTAATCTGCTTCTATTCAGGCTGCTTGCTTTGTTTTAGCAAAAAAGTAATCCGTTATAATGATTTTAACATAACTAGAGCCAAATACTCAGTGAGCACTTGTGGCAAGTTTTGGGAAAGTTTGCAGGACACAGCAAGGATCTGACTCTTAATTAGAATTTCCTCATAGAATATAAATCCTCTTCCTTTTCCCTATCATGCCACATATATAAAACATTGAAGAAGCAGAAGCATAAGGAGATTCTAAAACATCAGATACCTTGCTTTTTTAATAACTGTGAGTAAAGGTCATATTTCAAGTGCAAATGGATTTATTGAAATAAAAAAATCTGTGTATGGATACATATATACATATACACATACATACACATTTTTAAGAAAAGTCTTGAAATGTCTAAATTTCTCTAATTCAATATTTTTCATTTAGAAAATGAATGAAAATTACTTTCTGTAGTAAATGGAATTTCTATAGGACTCTTAGGTACTGTTGACTGAAAAAGAATTAGTTTAGTGCCCAACTATTTTGAGACTGACTTTGGATACACTCCTGCAAGTGAATGGCAGTATGGTTACTTAGACTATCAAAATAGAAGTCCATCTGACTAACAAAAGTGATAAATAAGCAGAGTTCAGCTCATTTCTAGTCCCTCTTTTGTGACTGGTGCATATGAGAGAACATTGTTAAAACTAATCCAATAGCTGTACTACTCAGCTTGTACTAATGTTAAGCTAAGAAATATTTCATCAGTAAAGATTGCCTGTGCTGTTACTCTTTCTTAAAGTTCAGACTTTTACACTTGCTTCTGAGATAAAGGACTAAATAAAGGATTCTAAAGTAATGCACAATATAACACTTAATATAGAAATAATTATTAATATTGAGATAAAAAATTGAAATTGATTTCCTGTTTCAAGACAAAGCCTACAGTATCACAAGAATGTACATGTCACTGTTATTCTACAGCAATGATCTGAAAGGTAAATCCATTAATTGTAGAGGAAACACTGATTTTAGTGCTGAAGTTTACTCCCCCGACTGTCCCACAATGAAGGCCGGCTCTTGATTCAGTGCCACTTAAAGCATAAAGCTATACCATTGGTGAGCAGTACTTTGTGGACTCTTTGTGTCACAGATGAAATTTTAACACTGTATGGTGTTCTGTAGTACACCTGGGTGCATATAAATACATGTACATAACATCCCACGCTGTCATATTCCAGAGAGATACACTCATAAAATATTAACATCCTTTCTTCTGTTTGAGGCTTTCAAGGGTTGCTCTGCGGGTTTTTTTCGTTTGTTTTATTCCCCATTCTTGTCTCACAATATCATGGCATTGTGTGCTGTTATCTACTTGTCCTGCCTTTCCTGACTTATTTTTCAGCAACTACACATAATTCTAGTACAGCCACAGTCCATTTAGTTGGTCCTATGAATGCACCGTAATTAACACTTCAGAGGTCAAATAAATAATGAGCAACTCATATAAGTTAAAGAATTTCAGATCACCAATACAGAAAAATCATCATCAGTCTTGGAACTGCAAAAGTATTTGTCTGCCTGTGAAATGTTTATCACCTAAGTCAAGCTTAATGTGTCAAAGTTAGTAATTCACAGACAGAGTCTTAGGGTAGGGTTAGTGCTTATTTGCACTAATGGCAGCCCCACACAAGCTGAAAAAAACACTCTTCTTTCATATACAATCATTATTTCACATACATATATATTTCATAGGCAACAGTATACTGTGTTTGGTACCCTGCTGTCCAGCGGTCTCTTAAGTTGCAAAAACAATTTCAGTGAGTTATATTGTTTAGACAACAGAATTTATTGACCCATCTTCTCAGGCACTGGCTAGAGTTCGAAAAAAATCTGGATGGTACAGTTACTTTGCCATCTGTGGCATCAATAAGAAAATGTGAGGGTGACAGTCATGATTCTTACTGACATCTTATAACCTGGTATCTAATAACAGCTGACAAGCAAGCACCTGCATATGTTCCTTGATTTCTTTAAAGGTTACAGACCCAAAGCTAGCAAAAAACCAAAACAAAAAAAAAAAAAAAATACCAACACAAACCAACCACAAACAAAAAAAACAAACATTCAATGTGATTTTGATGTGCAAATTTTGTTTACGTGAAATAAGTACTGAAGAAATCATAATAAGCCCTACATGTAAAAAATCTTATCAGTAACAACACCACCAGGGCTCCTATTCCTGATGGGCACAGTCATATCAAAGCTCTAGCAAAAATGAGAAATGAAATAGTATCATGTATTTTTCTTTAGTTGCATTCCTTTGGGATTTATTCCTACAGTATTTATCAAAACAGCACTTTTCAGCAGCTCTTCTGAGGGTAACAGAATTCCATTTCAGTTCACAAAGTCAGTGTGATATTGTTGGACTAGACCTGGAGCAGGGCAGAAACAACTAATCAAAATCTGTCAGAGAGCCAAAAGAGAGGAACATCTTTCACATTTTGCAGTCCATGAGTATTTTCTCTGAAATCAGACCAAAACTTTACTTAATAACTTCCCTGGAGTAGGCAATGGCAGAAAGTTAGCTTTTGTGTATCATATCAAAACAAGTTGTCATAGATATAGCTACTTCTTTGAACAGCTACTTCACTGAAAAATCCACATGCCATGTCTTCTGTCTCTGTTAACCTAACTGTGCTACTCTATTGTTTTGTTTTGTTTTGTTTTTTAATGGTTCTCAATATTTTTGTGAAGTAGCAATTCTTGCACATGGACTTAATATTATGAATTTGTTTCCCTGCTTGGCTGTTAAAAAGCAATTTCTGGATTGCAGTATCATATCCATAAGAATATCAGTTCTGTCCTGGGACTTCCTCTAACAGGTTTTCCTCTAATTTAAAAGTACTATGGATACTACAAAAGAATCTTTGCAATAGCAAGCTGCCAGGAACAAATAAAGGTGTCTCTTGTACTAATATCTGACTACAGTACCTCAGACTACAAAGCATTAATGGGAAGGAGGGTTGTTTTTTTTTTTCATTATTTTTTTTTCCCCTAAATATTTTACCATCCCATTATTAAACAACTGTATGTTAGCTATAAAGGTTTAAAATTTTTAAAATTGTAAATTTAAAAAAAAAATTCAATTAGACCTTATATGGATGGGATCATCTCCCTTAACTTCAGACATCCATACTTGAACTAATTGTTTTGATTCCCTTGACAGCAAAGGGCAAGAAATAAACCTCTCTAAAGTACGATACATCTTATGTATTTCAGACATCTACCTTAGGATGATACAAATTGCTTTCTAGAGATACCGATTTTTCTCCATTGATTGCAAATAATATCTTGATTATTAATCTAGGGATAAGTGTCTGTAACATCTAAACCTCTGATGCAGAAAAAAATCATACATCTGAAGGTGGAGATTTCTCTCACCCCATATTTCAGTTCTAGAAATATTCTTGCCAGCTTTCTTTGAGAAAAATATAACTGTTAAATGCAATGCACCTTTTTTAAGACAAGCATAACATCACTGATACCTTTTTATTCTCTCTTTATCCATATAGCAATGTTTGCAATTCAAATATATCACTCAATCTGTGCCAAAACTGAATTTGTGTTCTCTAAAACTACCTGAAAGGAGGTTGTAGTGTAGTCTTCATACTAATATCTAGTCATCTTCACACTAAAAACTAGAAATAGGACAAGAGGAAATAGTTATTCTAGTGGAGGGTAAAGCTGGATGTTAGGAAAAAACTTATATACAGAAAGTTATTAAACACTGGAATGGGCTGCCCAGGGAAGTGGTTGAATCACCATCCCTAAATGTGGTTTAAAATCATATAGATAATGGTGCGTAGGGACATGGTTTAGCACTGGGCTGGTAGAGTTAGGTAGAGTTAAATTAGATACTGGACTGGGTGATCTTTCAGGTCTTTTCCAACCTGAACGATTCTGTGATTCTAAAGCTGAAAAATAGGTTAGAGCCAAATAAGACATTTTAACAAGGAACACTATTAGACTGAGATTTATATCCCAAATATCAACACACATGACAATGTGAATGTAACCCTGTCTTGTAACTGTTGTCTTTTTAGTACATCCAAGCTGAATGATAATATCTTAAGTGGTGAAAATTGCATTGAGTAGGGAAAATAAAATCTCTTGCAGGAACAAAATGTATCATGGAGCAAAAGGATCAGATGCATGGATTCAAATTTTGGCATGAAAATTCTAGAAGATTCAGGACCAAATATTCACCCTTGATCACGTTTCTTACTGGTTTTTACAGATAGGAATTGTATCAGACACAGAGTGTGCCAATTTGATTGTGAGGTATTAAGAACAAAGCAAAGAAAGACACATCCTATTACAGCCTCACCAATGAATGTACTGTTTTGGAATGCTTAAATGTCTCGTCAGAGGGATAATGCTGCATGTTTGGAAAAAGTGACATCTCAGCAGTCTACATCTGAGAAAAAACTTAAGGTCATAATAATAAAATACCAAATTGAGACAGAGCACAGTCAATTATTCATAGAGAAAAATCCCTCTATGAGCTAGTAATTCTTGAAAATTTAAAATGCTTGCCCTGATATACAATGGAATATTGCTAACTACAGTCTTTTAATATTCTGTACATTATTTCAGTAAAACAAAAGACAATAACTTTGTGTTCTGTAATCTGAAAAAGAAAACCAGATACACATGTTCAAGCCATTTGCTGAATACTGGTTTTCAGAGCAGAGGTTGAGCATATAGATTCTAGGAGTGAAAAAGCTACTGAAAGAAGTACTTTGGTGTTGTCTCCAGTTTACAATGCAGCTGACAAAAGCCACCATTAACTTTTTTCTAAGCATGATTAGATTAAGCCAAATGGTAAGTTTGTAGCCAAGATCCTTTTGCAGGCACCAGGATGACACTGGAAGAGGCTAGGTGAGGAAGGGTTGTCTTGCTACCTGAATGCCTTGAAAGATGGCTGTTCAGATGACAAGTTCTCAGATCCTACAGGGAGTATGGGAGACGATGCGAACAACCCTTTAGAAAAGGTAATGCACTTCCATTTCTGTGCTTTCTGATATAGCCATGTAGCACCACTGCAAAGGGACAACAGGAGTCTCCACTCCCTGCTACTTGCTACAGAAAGTGGTTTTCTTCCCAAGAGTTTTTAATCTCTCCTTCGTGATTGCTAGTTTATAACGGTGTTAGCTACCACAACTTAAGCCTGTTCTGGCAACACTCCAGAGAACACAGAAATTCATGAAGGTAGAAGTATTTCATGTACCAGTGGAATTTTTCTTCCACTGAAGAAGTACAGGGGCTGGGAGTCCTTTTCTGGTTGGAAGCTTGCCACAGAAAAGATTTCTATAAACCTGTCTCTTAGGAAAGAATGCAGAGATTTTGTTTTGTGACATTCAGCATCTTAAATGAAATGCAGAATGGCAGATGCCTGTGCTGTAGAGCATTGGTAAGAGAGGCAAACGGGAAACGAATCAGTAAACAGTTGAAGGGCAGACACTCCTTCCTACATTACTATCTGTACAACTATAATTTGTTAAGATTAATTTGATATAATTACTTTAACATTTAGATACCATTCTTAAAAATGTTGCTGAACAGAATTTCTGTGGCTTATTTTTTTTAATAAAATAAACATTTTGTGAACAGTTTCTTAGACATATTTAATAATGGTAAACCGTGTTAGCAAAATTGTTACTTAGAAGCATCATGTTTTGAATTGTTGTGTATATGAATGTGCAGTAATTGTACAGAGAAATGCAACTGAGCTGTCATGTAGTCATAATACTAAGCCTCAGCAAAATGCTCTTTATTCATTCAGGTCCCAGTTATAAGCCATCCAAGAATCCATGGAATAGTACAGAGCTAAGGCTAAGGGAGATTTTTGTGGTTTTTACTTTGGGATGTACACTGTGCCTCCAGAAGAAGCAGAAGTCCCAAAGGAAATGTCTGAATCTCTAGAAGACAAGAAAGAGTAAGAAGTGCTAAGACTGAACTACAAAACAGTTGGGAATTACTAGGATAACCTAGAAACCTACTACCTTATCAAGAAACTAACTATATCATCACAGAAAGTTCAATTGGTGTTTGCAGAGTAGGCTAGATACAGCTGGACTTTTTTTATTGCCTGGATTTGTTGTTAGAAGCTACTGGTATGTTCAGATAAGCATCTGATTATTAAGAATCTCACGTAATATTTCACTTTTCTTTTAATTTTTACTCTAAGGCACTAAGAGTTATTGTTTAGAAAGGAAAGCTGAGGGTTTGATGCCATCATATATCTCCAGAACTGGTGGCAAGTAATCCGTTTTTGCTTGTATTGGGAAGATGTGAAAAGTTGCTAAAGCCATGAAAGAGAAGGTAGAATCATCCTTTTTTTGGACCAGTAAAACAAGTGCATCTGTTTTACAGTGTTATGTGATAGATGACTATGACATGCCTTAGGCTTTGATTTAGATCTCTCCTCAAAAGAGGGTGACTTGATTTTTACCAAATTTCCAGTAGATCCTACTTGAAAATCATGACCTTCTTCTGCATTTTGTTCACTCTGTTAATTTGTAGACTTAAAATGGAATAGCATCAGTAGAGATAAAAAGAGTCTCACTTGAGAAAGCTTTGGTAGTTAGATTGATATTTTTGGGGATGCCAGGCTTAGTTTCTTCTTCCTCCTGCAGATGGGGTCTAATGAGTCTGAAGTAAGAGATTTGCCAAATCCAGATCTAAGCAGTCTTAAGTGCTTAAGAATAGGACATAATGTAAGACTGCTACCATATAAAGCTCTATAAACAAGATTAACGCCAGCTCTGAGATTTGGTAGGATACAGGAGATGTTCTTGACATCCCCTGGTTTTTCATATGCATAGAGTGGCTGCATTGTTCTGGGCATTTTAATACTAGCCCAAAAATCAGATAGGTAATTTCCCTGGACGTTGCACATCTTGCCTAAGGCAGGCCTCCAGGCCACTCTATAACAAAACCATGCCACACCAGCCCAACAAACCAGTTAACTGTAGAAGTTTTCAGAAGATAAAGATCCCATAAATTGGTTAAAATTTTGATTAGACAATGGGCTTCACTTACCATTTTTTTTGTCCAATTAAGGACTTCTTGGCACCAGTATCGTAAAACATCCAAATTCAGTTAAACTCAGTTATACATTCAAACCATGACTCAACTACTTTTTAAAATTATTTATTGAGACAGATTTTTCTATATTTGTAAAACCTTCTTAAAAATGGCAAAAAAATCTGGCCCTGCTACATAGCTCCTTTTAAAAGCAGTGCTTCTGCTATTTTCTAGCTTTCCTATACCATTTCAACAGAAGCCATGAAGCATGCACTCCAAAAAGTGTTTCCTGACTTTTGTTCTCTCTCAGTATATGTGATATCTGAAATTAATTAACTGACAAATGTGCCATACTATCAACATTTTTTTATGGTCCTTCTTACATGTATGAGTGTTACAATTATTCTGTTTCAGAATCTTTGGGCATCATAAACATTACGCAAAGGACAATTTGATTTGATTTTTATTGGTACACAATAGGATGAAGCATGAGGACAGGAACAGAGGAGAGAAATAAGTGGTACATAACTGCAGCAGTAAATTCAGCAGTTATGAACAGTTGAAAGAGCCAAATACAAATTCAAAATGCAACTTGGTATTTTCTGAAAAGAAAGAAATAGCAAAAGAAAGAGAAAAACAAAGAAAGAGTGAAAGAGCAAAAGAAAGAGTAAAAGATGGAGGAAGGGGGGAAGAAGCAGGGAAGGCAGGAAGGGAGAAAGAGAGGAAGGGAGACATCTCAACTGAAATATAGTTACTTTATGTTTCTGTAGATCACATGACCAGGTTTTCTCTGGGATGCTCTACTGTAGACTTTAAACCTCAGTGGTGGTTAGGTTTACTTAAATAAATTGTAACAGCACACACACAGAGAATGGTATCTGTGTGCCAATCCAGCTGTAGCACAGTAGTTTCAGAGATATTAATTTTTTCTTCTCCTCCAGCACCTATCCCTTGTGCTCTCTATCTTCCCCTGTCTGCTTTTGATCTTCCTGCAGGCATAACGTGGTATTCAGCTTTATGGCACCTCCATATTGACCTGTGCAATAATGTGTTTGTCACTATTACTGTTTTCCTGTGTATGCTTAAGTTTCTCGTTAAAACTCAAAATGCTTTTCTGTTTGTTCTGTAAGATTGGGATTACATCTCT
Organism: Chaetura pelagica; assembly: GCF_000747805.2. NCBI lineage: Eukaryota > Metazoa > Chordata > Aves > Apodiformes > Apodidae > Chaetura > Chaetura pelagica. The sequence goes on along the minus strand of NW_009954101.1, from coordinate 980,967 downwards.
GAATCTAGTTTCTTTACATAAGATAGCTGTAAAAACCCTTGCTTTTTATGCCTTCCATAACAGTAAAAGTGAACTTAATGTAAACTTTGAATGATGTAGTCATTGTGAGGCTCTTTGTCAGCTACCCTGGTTTCCATTCTCATCAGTTTGCCAATCTTTAAGCTCTTCTGTTGATTTATTAGCCTACCATTGTCTTAGCTATATTTTTTTAGCAAAATCAGGACTTTTCTATTCCAGCAGGATATAGTTGCTACTCTGATTTACTTCTTGAATTATTTTTTGACTTTTCATCTGACAGGTGAAAGGACTTCTCGTTCTTACTCTGTCTCAAGTTCTTATTATACATAACAAGTTAATTCAAGAAGCCAGTGGTAGCATACAGTATTTCTGAATCATTCCTAAAGTTCCATATGGGTGCTGTTAGGAGACTATGGCCCCTCATATACACTTATTTGTTTATTTAAATAATTTTACTCTTTTTTTTTTTTTTTCTTCTGTATTTAGCATCATGCTGTTTGAGGGATAGTTTTTAATTTTTGAGGCAGAGCATTTGAATAATTTTGGGTGCACTTCAGGCTGTTTTTTCTCTTTTGCATCTGAAATGTAGTCACTGAAATCTGCTACTGAACTACATTTATTAAAAAATTGTAGGTTCCCTCTGAATAGGTATGAGGTTAGTACTTGAAATTCAGGTCACAGTAGGTGGAATAAAAATAAAATTATTTTTCCAGATGTGCTGGAAAGGGTGGCTGAATTTACTAATTGAAAAGTGACTGCTTTATAACTTTGCAGTTTGGCTGTACTATGTAATAACACAGTTGTGATGCCATCCAGTAGAGGGAAGATGGCATATAGCCATGTTTTCTTTATGATATTATAATATATTATTCATATGACCTGAGGCAATATATAATCAGTTATCCTCACTTCAGGGAAAAGGGACAGATCAAGCAAATTATATTATGACTGAGTTCTCAAGCAAACCACTAACCATTTCTCAGATATCACACAGATTATATCACTGTTGAATATGTGATATCTTCCAAGACTATGTAATAATACTGTTTAAAAACACACTTTTGAGTGGAAGGGTTGCACTGAGAATGGTTAGAAACGAGTGTCTGTGAAGAATCAAGTACTTTAAAGATTCCTTAGGAATATCTAATGGAATAATTTCATTTTTAATGGCATCTTTAAGATTTAATAGAACCTAGTTTAAAATTCTAAATAGCAGGCTTCATAAGAATAGCTGTTGAGCAGTAGAAGGAAAGGGGCTGTTTTCATTACATAGAGCTTGAACAGGTCTATCAAGCTTCGAGGAAGGTCATGCCACGCAAGTGGACTGCTCCTACTGCTGTCATATTTCCTGTTTGTATCTTATTTTCTTACAATGAAGCAGTTACTCTGCATTTTTTTTATGTATTATAGAAATTAGGGATGTTTCCTCATTATCATACTTCTAAACTTCTTTTGAATACCGTGATTCTGTTTCTTTTGGTGTTCTTTGGTGAGGGTTAATAACATTTTAAAGTTATTTGAGATCAAAATATTGTTAATGAGATATTTTTTTTCCTTGCAAAAAAAATTTGCTTTGAAAATATGTTCCTCCAGGTACACTCATGTTCTTTATTGGATTATTTTCTTTATTGGATTATTTATTTTACAGACTATTGAGTCAGTGGTCAAAATGCTCAAACATGGTTTCCCAGCTTGAAAAGCAGAGAGGGTGAGTGGGAACATATTTGGCTGTTTGGCAGCAGAATTCAAAATATATCTATACTGAAAAGCAGAAATCTCTTCATTCTTCTGTAGCAGATCCTGTTGCAGTAGTTTAAAAATGGCCCATTCAGGACAATCACCATAGAAGGAGGATGCTTCTTCCTTTGGCTATTTTGACCAAAAATATGACAGCCTCCAGTAGAAGAGTACAGTGATGGCTGGAGCTGGTGATACATTAGGACTCAATGAGTGGTGTTTATGAGAGTCAATAGAGCCATTTCTTAAGAAGGCAGCAGCTTTTTATCCATCTTTGGCACTTAAATCTGAGTATGACAACTGCTCTGTCTCAGTTGGCGTCCTATGTCTTCTCCAAGAAGGACATCTGTTTTCTTACTACTCAGCTCCGTGAGTGGAAAACATTGGCCTAGCTTCTTCTGCAAACCCTTTCCACCTACTCTAACATGCTTGGATTACCTCTGTAACTTTTTTTAATATGTGTAAACTCCAACAGAATTTAGGAAATGTAAGCATTGTACAAACTTTTTCTTGATATTTCTTCTGATTTGGTTTGGTTGTTTTTTTGGTAGCAGAGGAAGGGCCATGACCCACAGGAGTAACTCTGGTAATAAGCTGAGAAGCTCTCCCTGCTCCAAAACCAGCCAAGGAGGCATTGGAGAGACAATATATGTGCCTCTGCGATTAACATACAGAAGAACTGAGATAAGACCTGAGCAGAACAAGCACTGAAAGAAAGAGAAGAGCAGTGCTGGTGGAGAACAGCAGTGCTGGTGGTTGGTGAGGAATCACAGAATCCCAGAATCCTAGGGGTTGGAAGGGACCTTGAAAGATCATCTAGTCCAACCCCCCCTGCCAGAGCAGGATCACCCAGAACACATCACACAGGAACATGTCTAGGCAGGTTTTGAATGTCTCCAGCAAAAGAGACTCCAAAACCTCTCTGGGCAGCCTGTTCTAGTGCTTTGTCACTCTCACAGTAAAGTTCTTCCTGGTATTCACATGGAACCTCCTGTGCTCCAGTTTGCACCCATTGTCCCTTGTCCTGTCACTGGAAATCACTGAACAAAGCCTGGCTCTGTCCTCCTGACACTCACCCTTTACATATTTGTAAACACTGATGAGGTCACCCCTCAGTCTCCTCTTTTCCAAGCTCAACAGACCCAGCTCCCTCAGCCTTTCCTCATGAGGGAGATGTTCCACTCCATCATCTTTGTAGCTCTGCGCTGGACTCTTTCAAGCAGTTCCCTGTCCTTCTTGAACTGTGGGGCCCAGAACTGGACACAATACTCCAGATGCGGCCTCACCAAGGAAGAAAGAGAAGAAGGTGCAGAAGCAGAAGTTTCCCTGCAACACACGGTGAGATGGCAGCTGTCACCCTGCACTCATGGAGGAACATGGTTCCCTTAAGGCACTAGGAAGGGTGAACTTGGCCACTGGACTTGGATTTTGTGGCCAGTGGATTTGCTGCCAGTGGACTCTGATTATGCAGCTTTGGAAGACCCCAGCGCCAAGGGAGCTGGCGGTTTCCAAAACAGCCTGTGACTCCATGAGAAGCCCACGCTGGAGCAGCTTACTCCTGATCACATGGGAAGGACTCATGAAGGAGAGGTTCATGGAGGGACCCCATGACCAGGCAGGGAAGGACTGTAAGGAATCCTTCCTGAGGAGGAAGGAGCAGCTGGAACCACCAGCCTGTGAACTGACTCTAAACCTCTGTCCCCTGTGCCACTGGGGGGAAGGAGGGAGAGAAACCAGGAAAAAAGTGATTTGAGCCTGGGAAGAAGGGAGAGGTAGGGTAACATATGCAAGCCCTGTTCTTTGTGTTGTCTGTGTCATGTTTGTGTTTGATTAGTGTGAAATTAAATTATCATTTTTTTCCTCAAGTTGTGTCTGTTTTCCTGGGACCTTAATCGGTGAAGAAACCTCCTTGTCTTTTGTCTCAACCCATGAGCTTTGTACTCCTCATCCCAGAGTGTGTGTGTGTGGGGGAGCTGAATGAGCGGCCATGTAGCCATTCCTTTGTTGTTTTGTTGGGCCCAAACTATGACAATATTTTATTGTAATTTTCGTCCTCTCTTACTGGGTATGACTGTTGTCAAAGTTTTGCTGCATAATTGCTAATTTTTCTGTTGAAGTCTACCACCTCTATTCACAGCATTCTAGCTACATCAAGACTTTTAAATATCAATAAGCTCCTTGTTTGTGTTACTCAAAGTGAAACAATCAGCATCTAGTTTGTCAGCTAAAATCTCAGGGGTGCCAGGGACTTGTAATTTTTTCCTCTTCTCTGTGATATTATAGTGTATAAATAACTTCCCTCTCCGGCATTGCAAAAAGGTTAGAGTTTATAATTTAAGTCTGGGTTTTAGTTTCCCTATAATTTATGCCTGGATAATTGTTTTGGCTTGAAAATCACCAAGTGAATTTCAAATTCAAACTGCTATATGACAATTAGCCTAGAAGCAGAGGTTATCTCTATTTGCATGGTAATGAACAGCTCTCTTCCAAGATGTGTCAAAACAATCAGAAGAGACTAATGAGATTTTATGTGAACCAACTGCTGGATGTTCTCTTTTATTTTAAAATAATCTTGCTGGCACTGGATTATTATTCAATTTGAAAAACTATTATTGAAAGTCTGATAGTATAAAGTATGTTTCTGCTGCAGAAAATGATCTGCAGTCAACATGAGAAGGATCAATTAAATAGTCTGTGTATATGAATATTAAGTGATATTTCTATGACGAGGCCATGGACAGTGAGTTGTCCAACAGATTGAGGTAAATTATTTTACATACAAGATGCATTGTTGTGGTAGGGCACAACAATGCAAATTCACTGTACTTCTCCCAGGATACCTGTCCCTGTTTCCACTCTCTGTTAACTTTATTTGTTTCTTTAACTGTGTTCAGGAACTACTTGCTCATCAGCTCAGGCCTGGCACTCCTGCCTTGAGCAGCTTTACAGCCAAAGGAATATCAAGGATTTTAAAACATGGAACACATGTAATATAGAACATACCAGCTGAATTAACTGTGTAAGACATGGAGAAGTAACATAGGCTTGATTTTTTGAGGTTTTTGTTTTTAAATAAAAAAATATAGAATGTGTAGTTCAAAAAAGTATGAAATTGCTGGTGGTTTGGAAGGTGAGATAAAAGTCTTTTTTGGGCCTTGATAAAAGAAAAACAAAAATATTCAACCATCTATGTAATACATAGCTGAATTCAGTTCCTGTAAAAGATAATCCCTTTTTCCAAAGTCTGCCCTTTTGAAATGTGAGATATTTGTTACCATCAGACACAGACAGATAACAGTTACCACAATCTACAGGCAATCAGGTGTGCTTAATATGTGTATTTTTGGCCCATAGCTAGCATGTTCAGCAACAGAAGTAAAACCATTAAACCATTAGACATTAAACCATTAGACATTAAACTGACAACAAACAAATAGGTTTAAAATTATTAGGTTTGGTGTTACAGTAGAGTGAAATATGACTTTTGGAGGCTTATAACAACATCCTGCTATCAGGAAAAATGAAAAATGAAAAATGCTGTTCTACTAAATCCTGTATGAAAAATGCTGTTCTACTGGATCCCACACCTTAAGTAGCTATGCAGAATCCCTAAATAATTATTAATTAAGTACTTTTCTTAAACGCTGGCTTATCAGTGATTTGTGACAACCGGTAAGGGATGTGTTATAGGGAGGGAATTGGTGGTCCAGTTCTTCTGTCTTATTTAACCACTTCTGTAATAAAAATCCTAAATAATCTGACAGGGCTCTACAAGGAGCAAAAATTTCCTTTGCAAAGCTATCAGAAAATTCTTGCGGTACAGATACTCATATACTTCCAGAAACTTTAATCCCACAGTCCTTCTTTTGTGACTAGATTCAAACATGACCTGAAGTGCCACAGTGCTCAACCTTGCAGGTTCTTGTCCGATTGTTTACTTGGTCACCAAGTGTAAGGCACATCCCTGTATTATTCACCTTCATGCTTTGTACTATCCCACAAGGAGCCTTTTACAGGTAAGAAATAGGTCAACAGAAACAAGCATACAGGGTGGAGAAGCATAAAATCTTAGCTGATTAAGAAACACCACAGAGATTATTATGATCACGTCTTGTCTTTCCAGATTCACTGTTATTCTGGGGATGTCCTCATCTGAGGGATTTGCGTTCCTCAAATAGATGCAGAGAGATAGCATGATTAGAGAGAGAGAGCTATGCAAGCAGTCTTTCAAGAAGTAAAAATACTTGAGGAGACGTCCGCTGTTTCCCTTACAAGGCAATCACTATTAAGTGGTGGAGCAACTCTCCTCTCTGATAACTTCTATCCACTGCATAAGATACTTCATGTCATTTCAAAACACAACATGCATGAAAGCAGAGTGGTTCTTCCACACTCAAGTTTTAGTGTTCCTCACTGGACCTGTTCCATTAAGTCAATAATAATTTTTGAGACCAACTGTCAGAATTCTCAGGTAAAAAATTTATGGTATAATTCCACATCATCTTGTCATTGAGAGAATGGCCATGGCTCGTTATAGTATTTGATCCAGTGACAAACTCAAAAAATATAATAAAAGTTTCAAATATATTTTCTTTTGAAATTATCAGATAATAGAATTATGGTGAAAGGGAAGCTCAATATATACAGCTTTTTGTTTGTGCTAAAGGTACGTGTATAATTATTTTGAGAGTCATCTTTTCAGTTTATGATAATTTTTTAAATCTACAGTGACTTTTGATTTTTCTTCCTTTACAACTTGAGCATTTCTTTCTCAAAATCTTTCAAGCATTTGGACTTCACTATTATGGAAATATTTGGTAAATAAATTACATGATTAAATACTCTTGCTGAGAACAGCTTCAAAGCTTCATGAAAATTTCCAAAGATACTAGATGACTTCCATGGACTTTGGAGTTTCTATTCACTGAAATCAATTATGACACATCTAGTTGATTTATGAAAATGATAATTAACAGAGTCCTAGCTAATTAAATTGACAGTATCATGCAATTAGAATAACGTGATATGCAAATATTCTCAGTAGCAATTTCATGCATAATCTTCAGACTCTGAATTATTCGATAAAACCTATCCTTACTAGATGAATAAAAAATAAACTGAAGAAGGTGGTGGTTTTATTCTGAAATGCTGATGTGCAGGAAAACGTGTACTTACATAATATGTTATTTTACAAGGTGCTTTCCACACTCAGCATCTTTGAATGTATTTTGCAGTAGCTTTATTAATACTATATTATGATAGGCACCAGTAAGAGCACAGAGGAGAGTAGTATATTATCTTCAGTATAATAGTATTAATGGTTCATAAAATTTTATGAAGGCATCAGATTTTTTTAATTTCCATAAAATAAACCAGTAATTTCAGTAAAATATTTCAATACCTTTAAAATAATTTCTCTGGTCTAGGGAAGAAGGGACTCACACATGGATCTGTTGCCTAATCTCCAACTGGCATGATCAGTCAGTAGATGCTTGTTTTGTATCACTGTAGTAAATAGAAATTAAGTTTTTTTAACACACAATAAAATGGAGTTGAATCTTTTGAATAATGATGATATGTATAGTAATTAACAGTTTTAAAAGATAAAATAGATTATTTTTAAATTCCTGAATTTGAAAAATCCATTACTCAGCTTCGGAACAAGAAAATTTGTATTTTTTACTGAAGTACTGTAAGTTTGAGAACTTCATAACAAAACTGCAATTTTAAAATCATGTGTTGCTATCACATCAAGAGGTATGGTGATTTCATGCAATAGAATTAAATTAATATTTTTAAGAAAACCTCTTTAAGTATGGCCACTTTCAAAACCAACAGCATTTGTGCACTGGTCTGATCTGCACCATAGATGCACATTTATTATTAAAAAACAACTCAAGAGGAAAAAAAAATCGTACTTCCAGTGATCTCACAAAGGTCCATATATTAAAAATAATATTTTTCTTTGTAATGCTCTCCTCAGGTTATTTTCTTGCTTTTTTAAATTACAAGTAACATCTGTTTTATGTAGTGTAATAAGGATATTTTTATAGGTTGCAGCAGCTTGTTTGTTATACTTGCCATAATTTAATTTAATGTTGTGATGGCCCTTTCTTGCTATACTCTGTGATGTCACCCTGCATGCTGCACATTTCCTTTGTTTTTACGTAACACCAGTAGGAGCCAGAGATTAGTCTTTTCAGTTTAAAAGTAAAAACTGAGCAGTTCCACAGGATATGGGTCTTCTTCCTGTCTGCAGAGTAATTTTTATCAAGCCTGAAATTGATTTGTCAGAGGGGTCACCAGTGCTGTAAGGTAGTTTTATTTTTACTCTACAGTTTAGTCACTGTTTTCCAAGGATAATTAAGTAAAACCCATGATTTCAACAGGTGGCTGAAAGATTTAATTAGATATTACTCGTGTTGCAATGCAAGAATGAACATGGCCCTTAGTATTATTACAACTACTCATGACATGATAAGCAGAGAGAAAAAGTGTACTCCCACTTATTCATTAATGTATAAAATTTTAAAAGCTTTTCCCCCTCATATTTCCCTTCAACCTGTAGAAAAAAAATGGTCTTGTGCAATTTTGCCTAGAAAAGTGGACTGAAATTGCAGTTTATTAGACTATATTCATATTGTGACTGCTTGTGATTCAAATCTCTTTATGTTTCTACACTCTCACCTGAAGCTGAAAGCAAGGGCAGTTAATTGTCATCACATTAGCAGGGAAATGAACTTCCAACTTTCCATGCTTTTTTTAAGGTTAATTTTGCGTATCTTAGCAGAAGACTACAAGTTTATGTAGCTGCCTTGATTTTCTTTTCTTCTTTCCACCATCCACTGCCCCAGCTGGTTAAATTAACATTATAATAGTGACCATAATTGACCCGATTTCTTCGGTGCTAGCAAAAAAAGGTGTCATGTCACATTTGATCTCTGGGGGACTATAGAAATACGATGGTTTAGACCCAAATCTGAGCTAATACTGTTAACTACAGCCCTCTTGCTCTCAAGGGTTACGTCTTGCATGATAGTGGGGGTCAGCGACAGATTTTTGTTGTGTTGTCTCTTCTCCCATTGTTTCAAAAAGTTGTCTATTTTTGTGTTTCTTATAAAGAAGATAATCTTGTTCATAGCAGAGTTATCAAAAGCTTGTAGTACAGTCTTGCATATACAGCATGTCAAAGAGAGGTTTCCACAGTAACAATGCCCAGTGATAATTTCAAGAGGGGAGTTCTGCGCAATTAAGCAGCAAATAACAGGAATCTGACCGTACTTGACAGTACAGTTGACTTGTGTAGCTTTTTAATTGCTTCCTGTTTGTTTCTAGTAGAGCACTTTTAGCTACAGTTGACGAGCTAAACAGTTGCACTCAGGGTATCCAAATATTAGTAGCTGCAGCCAGATGTATCTCTGTTCTTCTTCCAAATGTATGCATCATGGTATCCCATATGGAATATGAAATGTGCTTCCTCATATTTAACCACAAATACAAACATAATTGTCACCCTTTCTAAAGGTGGTCGAGACATAAAGGCACATACAAAATTTATAACATGAATCAGTCTTATTTATTTTAAAGATTGCAAATGCCAGGAAGTTGTGGTTGCCTTTGAAGATTCTTATGTGCTTTGAGGGGTGGAGAAATGAATAGGGACTGGATTGAGCTGGGAAGCCATGTTAAGCATGAAGCTATTTGAGAATGTGCAATGTAGCATCTGAGGTTTTGCATGATCCAACATGTGCTATATAAATAACTATACTACATCTTCTGTGGTAGGTCAGTGGAAAATAAACTACAGCCTACTAGTTTGCAATAAGACACTGCAATATGCTGGTGGCCTAATTTCTCATATGCACAGTTGAAGCTAACTTGAATTGTGACCCATTAATATGCTTACAGTGGCATCTACCAGAAGCTTGCAAGTTCCATTTTACTGCTCTTTGAAGTCAGAAGGAGCATTAAATAAGGGCAATAGCAAATAGCATTTGCTTTTCTCTTTTCTAGAATGAGCTTATATTCAGCATCACTAAAAATAATTAAAACATTGGGAATATTTCATTGGTTTAAATGTGATTTGCCTGGTGATACGACAGACACAGTAAAACAGTGACTAGTCAAGGTCCTAGGCTCCCAAAGGGCAAGCTCAGGTACATAAAAAAGGTGTAAAATCCATACAGGTTTTGTTGTTTGACAACAAAAGCTAAGTCCTTTATAGACATTTAATTTAAAAATCAACCGTGTAAATGAAATATATTTCCAATTCTAATACAGCTGATTAAAAATAAATGGGTTCCTGTTGAAGATTTTCCTTTACAAAGGTATCAGAAAACCAAACTATGAACATTTTTCCCGTCTATTTTTAAAGTTTCTTTAAGAAACGTCCAAATATCCACAGAAAGTAATTGTAAAAAAATGTTCCATTTCAAAAGAAAATGCTTTCAGCAAAATGCTTTTGATGCAGGTGTAGTTGGAATTTCGCTGTAAAATTGCAAATAGAGATCTCGCAGAAACATCTTTGTTCCCCTGTTAAGCCCCAAGTAACAGAAGAGTATAGATAGTATTTCTCTCCTGGACAGCACTCTTATATAAAGTTTTTTTATCTTCAAGCTGTATTTATTTTCACATATCAGTGTTTCTGCTTAACAATGACATTTTGCATACTACTTCTTATTTACATGTTTAATGAATAATTCGTAATGCACCCTTTACTCTGGCATATGAGTTTATCATATTAATTAATTTTCAATTGTCCACAATGGGCAGTAGAACTAATTCCGTACTTAGGAAAACATAGAAAATGAAGCATTACAGAAAAGGAAGTGTGCCACATTTCTGAGCACATTTGTTTCTGGGAGAATCTGTGGGCGGTTTTTTTGTTGTTTTTTGTTGGTTTTTTTTCATGTTGCATTCATAGAATCATAGAATCATAGAATCTTAGGGGCTGGAAGGGACCTCGAGAGATCATCTAGTCCAACCCCCCTGCCAGAGCAGGGTCACCTAGAGTACATCACACAGGAACTCATCCAGGTGGGTTTTGAATGTCTCCAGTGAGGGAGACTCCACAACCTCCCTGGGCAGTCTGTTCCAGTGCTCTGTCACTCTTACAGTAAAAAAATTTTTTCGGATATTCACCTTGAACCTCCTATGCTCCAATTTACACCCATTACCCCTTGTCCTATCACTGGTCATCACTGAGAAAAGCCTAACTCCATCCCCCTGACACTCACCCCTTACATATTTGTAAACATTGATGAGGTCACCCCTCAGTCTCCTTTTCTCCAAGCTAAAGAGACCCAGCTCCCTCAGCCTTTCCTCATAAGGGAGATGTTCCACTCCCCTAATCATCTTCGTAGCTCTGCGCTGGACTCTTTCGAGCAGTTCCCTGTCCTTTTTGAACTGAGGGGCCCAGAACTGGACACAATACTCCAGATGTGGCCTCACCAATGCAGAATAGAGGGGGAGGAGAACCTCTCTTGACCTACTAACCACACCCTTTCTAATGCACCCCAGGATGCCATTGGCCTTCTTGGCCACAAGGGCACATTGCTGGCTCATGGTCATCCTCCTGTCTACCAGGACCCCCAGGTCTCTTTCACCTACACTACTCTCCAGCAGTTCAGCCCCCAACCTGTACTGGGACATGGTGTTGTTCTTCCCCAAATGTAAAACTCTGCACTTCCCCTTGTTGAATTTCATCATGTTTCTCCCCGCCCAACTCTCCAACCTATCTAAGTCTCTCTGAATGGCAGCACAGCCTTCTGGTGTGTCAGCCACTCCTCCCAGCTTAGTGTCATCAGCAAACTTGCTGAGGGTACATTCTATACCCTCATCCAGGTCGTTGATGAAGATGTTGAACAACACCGGTCCCAGCACCGACCCTTGTGGGACTCCACTAGTAACACACCTCCAACCAGATTCTACCCCATTGACTACAACTCTCTGACTCCTTCCTTTCAACCATTAATATATATTAACTCCTAAAAGAATCATTTTGGATAAGTGATAGAAAGTCTTAGAAGCCAGCAGTTTCCACTGCACTTCCTTCTACTGTGATATTATCTTTTTACCAATATTGTTAATGACAAAATGAAGAGAGTGTGCTTCAAATTCATTGTAGGACCAGGTTGACTGGCTGTTGTCCTGTCTTCTATCCATGTCTGGTTATTTGCCTCCAATCCATATTTCTTTAAGACTGACCCAGTCAGCAGAAGCAGTTGTTCATGCATCTCTAGTCCTCAAGCTGCTAAGAAAACACCTAAGTATTACAGCCAGAAAAGACTAGGCTTGTTACCACCTAGTGTATCAACAACCCAGGTTATGAAAATATCTCAATTCCCCTGATGCTTCTGAGATATTTACATGAAAATTAGTAATCTCTTCCTGCTTTGTAAGCTTTCCTTTATCTTTAGAAATAGTGACAAGGAAGTATGAATTCAACAGAAAATCTCATTTGTAAATGTGCCTTATTTCCTATGTTTAAATTAGATAATTAACTTTCACATAAAAGCATGGGTGATTTTGAACTTCATATATGAGATACACTTGATATGACAAATATTTCAACTTCTGCAACCATTTAGTACAATGGAGCTTAATACATACAGTATGTAAAACATCAAACCCTCTCAGGGAAATCCTGGTTTGAATTCTAGGTGAGAAACTTCTAAAAGTACAATTAGCTTCGATGACACCTTTTTCTCCTCATTCTGTGAAGAAGTATCACCCACAAACCAGAAAAGAAAACAGGACCCATTTTCTTGCTGTTAAGCAGATGGGAAGCATTGCACTGTTATGTTCTCTAAATCATACCTCACTTTCTTATTCAACAAATCCCAAGTGGGTTCTGAGTTTGGAATACCTTAACAAACTCAGCAATAATAAGAAATAATGTAGAAATACCTTCCCTGACAGTAAACGTAAATGTTGAAAAAGGTTTAACATTCACCTGTTGTCAGCTGCAGAAAGCTGGAATCAATAAGCACTATCTCACCTATTGGATGAAAGTGAAGAAGAATCCTATCACTTCATACTCCCTTTGAAGATTTTATTTATTTCTTTTTATTCAACAGCTGTTTTATCTTTATTCCACAGTGCATGCTACTCCTGACTTGCTAAAAAAAGAAAAGATATTAAATGACTGAAAGAGTGAGAAAAATCCTTATAATTCATTCTACTTCTCCACATACATTTTTTGACTGCCAGGAGCTATACTCTGAAGTAAATGCTCACAACCGTTTGTGCATGCCACAAGTTCAAGACAATTTTGGCACATTCAGGCTCTTGCTAAGGACTTGTAATTTTGTTTTCATCCACTTAACTTCACAGTATGGATACCTTCAAAGTGATCCTTGAACCTATGTTTAAACTATAAACTTTAACTGCTGTAAATCTGCATTCAAATCTGAAGCAGTACTAAAGACAACCACTGATATTCACATAGCTTGTCCAGTAATTCAGGCAGCACCACGCTCCAAGGGATGGAATTGCTTCTGCTGTAACAACAGAGGCACGTCAGCTCCCATCTTATTGCTGATCAGCTTAGTTGGCTCAGTTCAGTCTTCTTTTTGTGCATCTTTCAGTATTTATTTGACAGATCCTTTCACAGTGTGTTTTCACTGCAGGAAAAAAAAAAAAAAAAAAAAAAAAAAGTAAAAAAATGTATCTCTTCATAGGTTTGAGCAAGTAGTCTTTTCTGTACTAAGATGTAAAAACTGCATTTAATTGATGTTGAGATCTTATTATGAAAAGTCAGAGCAAAAGTGAGAAGTCTACCTTGCCTCTTTTGTGCAAGTACTTGAATAATTTTTTCACCTTTGTTTTCTCTCTTATTCCTCTGTTCCCAGTCTGCTCTCTCCAGCTTATCTGACTTTTTCAGAATACTGTATAGCTTTTGCACCAAAAGTCTTTCAGAAAACCATTTAAAATCATGTATTTAAGTTCCTTTAGCATTTTGAAAAGCTCTCTGAAGATGAGAACTGAAATTTATTAGCCTCTGGACTTTTTTCCTAAAGCTGCTTTTCTTAATTCTGACCTCTCTTTTCCTGTTCTCTTCTCATCCTCATTTTCTCCTTCTATAAGCTCTGACAAGACCCTTTGGTCCAACCATTCCCTCTCATCTCCCATGTGTTAAAGTGTTGTATTATTTTCAGGTTGTTTTGTTCTGTTGGTTTCTATTATTAAGCTCCTGGACCTTACCATACAGAGATTAAATTTCCTGGGGAAAGTTAACAGAGCATGAGGAAACGCAGGGTTTGTGCCAGTCAAACAAACATGTTGTGGCTCAAAGGCAGAAATAAGAAGGTGGAGGGCTTTTGCAAAAGGGCTGAGTGCTGACAGCTGAAGCCAAAATGTGCATGTGTAGAGTGCAGTTTGCTCCACTGAAGCACCAAGACAAGGCAGAAGTTGTACAGCCCAGCAGTAGTTCTGCTTGCCGCAGAGCATTTTCATCAAACCCATTCCAATTTGCTTTATTGAATTCCCTTTAACTCTCCAGAGGTAGTAAAGTACTGAGGTACTTATCCATTCAAGAAGGTCTAGTCATAAGGTATACCAGTGTGGTTTTGTTGTGCATTCAGAATAATCTATTTTAAACATACTGAGCAATCAATTTAAACTTGCTATTGTCACTAGGGTTTGAAAATTTAATAAGCAATTACCAGAGTCCATTCCTTTGTTTTTAATTTTTACTAAGATGTTGTTTAATTTCAGACCTTAAAGCAATCTTGCTCTGCAGAATATTGAATTGAATAAGTCCATACATCAGACCAGCTCTTAACTGTTTTTTCTTTACTGATTCATTTGGCTATGTGGTACAGTATCTCCTTGTGGAATGAGCAAAAAGGAAATGCAAATCCGAAGTTAGACCATAGGTGCTTCAATGCTTATCAAATCAATGGGCAGCAGACCACATGATTCTCTTTCTATTTTTTATTATTGCTCTACTTTTTCTCTGACCCAAAGGAAAAAAAAAAAGTCCTCCAACAATTTGTAAATTCAGAAAATGCAATTCTCTGTATAGTTCCATATGTTTCCTGTTAATCTTACATGTGAATATCCAGAGAACCTAGGACTGCATAACTGAATAATTTTACTTTCCTTTTTCATTGCCTATTGTCATTTTTATAACAATGTATTTTATTTATTCAGTGTTTTTCTAATTTAGTTCTGATTGAAGAAAAATAAATACTTAATTTGTTTTCTGTTCCTATTCATCAAGATCAGCAAAATGTTGCAAAGTGCGGATTAATTCTACTTTAGATGACTGCTATGTTACTCAGACACATTTAGGCTAACATCTTAAAAAAGTAATCACATTCTAATTCTTGTTATGCCTACTTCCATCTTGCTGCAACAAGCAATGATTTTCACAGAATTTTCCATGGCACTTGAAATACAAAATACTGAACTACAGCCTCCACGAATAGCAGATAAGGTTGCAGAGAGACTAGAATTGCTACTCTGGAAATTGATCTAGCTTTTGAGAAGACAGAACTTGAAGGACAGAATTCTAAAAATAACAAAAGTTTTTTATTATTTTCTCCTCAATATTTTGCAAAAGATTATGCTTAGATTTCAGCCAATTAAAAAAAAAAAATATTATTATTGCGCTTTCTTGAAAATTACATCTTAATATCAAAGTGAACATATGAAGTAGTTTTTAAGAGTAATGCAATCTGAAATTAAATTGAAACTTTTCAATGTGTCTTAGAAAGTTCTCAGTAAATTAAAAATCTTTTATTTTTAAATAAGATGCTATTGCATTCAAATTCAATGGATTTTTTTTTTTCCTTTTATATTTCCATTTTACCACAGAAATAAAACCATATAAATTGTTAGTCCTGCAATAATGAAATTGTACCCCTTCTTGGGGTCCAATGTTTTACCTTAGTAACTAAAACTCCAAGTAATATGCCAGGAACAGTTTTACCATCTTGTACATTCTTTCTTCTAAGAAAGTAATTTTTGAGACAGTGAATTTTGTCTACTTCTTGTATTTCTCCCTAGAGAAAATCCCATCCATTCTTTATATAAAAAAAGCTCCTGGGCCAAATCTGTGTAGCTTCTGCCAAATGTTTGGGGTTTTTTTCAGATTCCTGGGCACAGATAGGACCACTTCAAATCACAATAATCAGACCCTGTTTGGAGCGTGTTCAGATAGTTCTTACAAAAACTGTACTTGTGTTTATACTTTAAAGCTAGGTTATACTCTACTTTACTTCCTTTACTTAGATGTTCCAAATGGAAACAACATGCAATACAGTGGAAAAAAAATTCATTTAGAGCCCTAGTAGGCATATCAGGAATTCTCTGTAGCTGCAATAGTAGCTATCACATTTTTATTGTGTGTATATTCCTCCTCTGTTTACACTGCCCTAAAAATCAAAAACATAAGCAGGCTCCCATTTAAGAGTGGAAAATAAATAAGTTTGCTCTGTTATCTGTACTTATTTTCAGACAATTTCCAATACACTTCTCCACAGTTAAGGGCCAGGTAACTGTGGATTGGATGATATGCTTTTATTCCCAGTGAAATGGCCAATATCCACTTGAGAAACTCTGTTACAGTCCAGAAAAACAGATCTCAACACAGTCTTTGGAGTGCTGGCCTTTGCTACAACAGGTAGAGTTCTCACCTATGAAACACACTGCCTGGTTTTTGCATTTGCATTTTGGTTGAAAATGAGGAAATGTGTCTGATTATTTTCAACATTTAAGTGCCAAATTTTGTGTTTCCAACTGCAGAAATGGCAAAAATTGAAGTCCTAATAATTTAGGCTATTGAGTATCAACACTTTATGAGAATTTGGCTCATAATAGAAACACTTTTTAAATAATCAATGTTAAAATATAATTTTAACAGATTAAATCTTATTTATTTGATTTAAACAGTAGAAGAGGAAATATTTTAAATGAGATGGAATTTTGCAGTAGGCTTAGAAGTAACTACAATACCGCTTATATTTTTCTTGCATTTTTGCAGATCATGTTTAAAAAGCTTTCTGAAGGGCAACTTTTGTTTGTTAAAAAAAAAATAAATAAAGGGAAATGTATGAGGAACAAGTCTTCACATTTTCCATTGTCTGCTTTGTTCTGTTGGATTTTTTCTGTAGTGTGGACAGATTTACAAGAAAGTATGAGGCAGCATTTACAGAAAACCTTAGGGAAAGTAAAAATTCTGATGATCAAGTATTACACTCCTTAGAGCGACTAACCTGTCGTTTTCACTTAAAGTATATTTCTTTTTCTTGAATTCCAATTTGTAATTTCTAGTAAATTAAGTACAGTGCTGATTTGTTGATGTTTCTCATTTTCATGCAGGCTACTGCTTCTGTTATTGACTCATATGTTACACAGCTGAGAGTGTAAGCAATTAGATAAATGGGTTTCCTTACCTTATGATTAGTAACAGGTTTTATTTTCTAAGTCCTAAAAATACTAACTATGAAGCAGCATTTATAGCATATAAAGGACACAGAAATCATTTACCTATTGTTTACATGCACACATGGGTTTTTTTGTACGCACATGCACACACATACACACACGTATAAGACTTTCTATCAATACAAATTTTTTAAAAACACTTTCCATGATCTTGCAAGGCTTAGTTTAATTGTTTATTCCTTCTGTGACACATAGTATCTGCCTAGATTAGAGATTATGCAGGCTAATCTACTTTTGCAGTATCTTCCTGCTAAAATGTGATTCTGCTGATGTGTTCTTCAGATATATTTTAGGGACTAAGCTTGAGTATTTGTAAATTATTCAGAAAAATTAATTTCAAATCAAATAATCTTTCCCATCAAGTTCAATTCAATTTTTAAAAGGCAGCATGAATACATTTTAAATTAGTTCCCCAATTCCATACATAAGTAACTTATACCCACTATCTAACTGCCAGAAGCTAATCTATCTTTTGGACATACTGTGATGTTTGCTACTTAGGAGCTGAATTTGTGGAAGTGGAGGAATACATACATTATTCCACATTCCAACTTGAAATAATATATTACTGAAAGTAAATATTGTTATTGATGCTCATCTGCACTTTGCAGTGTTGGGCTGAGCACTGACTTAGCATGTACCCTTTGTTCACTCTCAGTATCTGCTTTTGCATAATGATGTCACTAATTATTAGCTCTTTTAGATATAGCTAGTAAATGTAACATTTCTGGAAATAAACTAATCAGTAGTTTGGAAAACATCATAGCTGAGAGTTATTCATTGGTACAAGGACATGAAAACAGAAAGAAGTGTCTTTCCTTTTTTCTGCACTGAAATGTAACAAAAACAAGAATTATTCCATTATAAATAGATTTTTCTCTGTAAATATAAAAATATTAAAATAATTCTCCTGCCACATATTTGCTCACTCTGTTTCTATGTCTGTGATTACTTTTCCTTGTAAGTATCTCACTTTTACACCTTAGAATAGAATAGGGTATGTAAGAATTTTTATTCCTAATTCTTTTGTTTTGATAACAAAATTTTCTCTTTCTGCCCCCTTTGTCTTTGTCTTTTTCCTGTACTCTGCAGAGCTCAGGGCACTGTGTTGCTCAGCCAGCTAATCAGTGACACGCAGGGAGACAAGGTGCTAAATAGTTCTGCACTGAACAGAGAAGCCATTTTCTCCTTTTTGCTAGCTTGCTTTTCCTCCTCTGCCCCACTCTTCAACAGCTGGCAGTTAACAGATTTATGTCCTCCTAGTAGTTACAGTGTGCCCAGCTTTGCCTTTCTCATCTTCTGTCCCTTTGTGGCATTTGTGCCAATAGCACCTATTCCATTTTCCCTGAACTTCATACCTTCTCTAGTTTTGCTAATGCTTTCATCTTACATTTAAATCTTCAGAAACAGACCTCTTCAGAAGGGTTGCAAAGGTTTAGCATAATGTATTTATTCACAAAATAGTAGAAAAATTTAAGTTTTCCTTTTCCTGGAAGTCACGTGGTATGTGGGTTTATGATCTGCTCTTACAGTCTTACTGACATTCAGAGTATAACCGACTGGTGCAAACAGGTATTTCTAAAGAGATGTTTTCCCTACCCAAGTTCTTCTAAAAAGGCAGTAAGAAATAAGCCTTCTTTTTCACTGTCCATGAACCTGAAAAGCCTACTATCATCTACTGTGTGCGCTCCCAGCCCAGAAAGCCAATCACATCCTGGGCTGCATCAAAAGAAGCGAGGCCAGCAGGTCGAGGGAGATAATTCTGCTTCCTCTACTCTGCTCTTGTGAGACCCCACCTTGAATACTGTGTACAGCTCTGAACCTCTCAGCACAGGAAAAACATGGAGCTGTTGGAAAGGGTCCAGAGGAGGGCCACAAAGATGATCAAAGTGCTGAAGCACTCCTGTAAAGACAGGCTGAGGGAGTTGGGACTATTCAGCTTGGAGAAGAGAAGGTTTTGGGGACACCTTATAGTGACTGTGGGGAACGGTCCATCTTTTCTCCCCCCATGTAAGACTATACAATTGGGGGTAGCCCCCCAATACTGGCCCATGACAGTGACCTTCCAGTACTTAAAGGGAGCTTACATGAAAAATGGGGAGAAACTTTTCACCAGAGAATGTAGTGATAGGACAAAGGGCTGTGGTTTTAAACTTAAAGAGGGGAGATTTAGGTTAGATATTAGGAAGAAATTCTTCCCCATGGGGGTAGTAAGGCACTGGAATAAGTTGCCCAGGGAGATTGTTGATGCTCCCCCACTGGAGGTGTTTAAGGCCGGGTTGGATGAGGTTTTGTGCAGCCTAGTCTAGTGTGAGGTTTCCCTGCTGATAGCAGGGAGGTTGGATCCTGATGATCTTTAAGCTGTCTTCCAACCTTTAACGTTCTATGACTCCATGATCCTATGCTATAGGATTAGTTTATATTAGAACACAATGGGATAAGGTACGACTGGTTATACCATCTGAATGAACTGACAAATTACACAATACTTTTAAACAGAAAAGCAATGCTATTTCTCAAGAACATTAAGGACAACATCTGGACATGCACTGTATATTACAGAGACCATTGATTCATCCACTTCATAGACTTACAGAAATATAACAGCATTGTTGATTGTGTGGGTTGCAGCTTAGAAACCCCTGCTATTTCCCATTCAAATAAATTGGAAAGCTGCAGGAAAATCTATTGCTACCCACTGAGTAAGACTGCACAATACATTTGAGATTGTCATTGCCCTCTGCTTCCTTTACTGCATTTGAGATAGGATGCTGGTTTTTAATTTATGTCACAATATAGAAGAAAAACATTAAGTCTTGTGTCTAGAAAAAGGCAGTTGACCTTGTTGATGTTCAAGAAAAAGAGATTTGTCATTGTTTTTTAAGGCTATAGGTTGAATGAATGAAATTAGTGAATTTTGCCCATGCAGACCAGGTTTCTCCTCAGTCACAAAGTTACATAATCTTTTGTTTAACCTCATTCCATCCAGTTCTTAAAAACTACAATGAAAGAAAACCTTTCTGAGTATGCATGCACAAAAGAATACTGGTTGATGATGAGTGTCCTGAAGTCTGCCACACCATGAGCACTGTATCTTACAAACCATTGCAAATATTCCTCACCATGTAATGCTGGCATTAGTATTCATTTTTCACTTTCTGCGTGTGGGACACATTATTAAGGAATAAACATATGTTATGTGATTTAACTTCAGGAGACAATGTGAAAGGGAAAGGGAAAAACATTTGTTGACTCTGATGTAAGTTGTCTTTTTCTCAGTTGTTTTACTGTTGTAAATTCTTTGCATTACTATTATTTGATTGGTTGGCAATTTTTTTTAATAGAAAAGCAATTTGAACAGGTATACCCTGAGCTCATGTATTTTGTGGTAGAGGTGCCTCCTGACAGAATAAAATTTAATAAATTCTTATGAAGGTCATGTGTATTTGTATTATACTTTGCTTTCTATTTAATGAAAAATGTACTCAGCAAAAAAAAACTTCCTGAAGTGAACAGGAGTTCAGTCTGAGTTCTATTAAACAGGTTATGAATTCTATTAAACAGGTTTGCATAAGTTACTTCTGTCAATAGTTGGTTATTACTAGAAAGATTCAATATCTGTCTCAGAAAATTTAAATAAGAAGAGGGGAAAATTGTGCTTTTTTTGCCTACATTCATTCAAAAATAAGATTTTCCTCTTTTTAAAAAAGTTCTTATTATATCTAAAGCCATTACTTATAACTTCTGTCTGGATTGATTATACTATGATAAAAGCCTTTGATGCCATGCTTTCGATTGGTCAGAGTGCCAATAAAAAGCATACACAAAAATCAAAGATATAATTAGTATTGCAGTAAACCTAATTAAGCAATTGTAGAAAAATCTGTCTCAATATTGTGGGAAGGACAGGCACGTACCATAAAGATTGAAATACCTGTTTCTCCATATAAGCATATGTGTTTATAGTGATAATTAACTAACCTTACAAATTTTGGAGTTTTGTGCATGTGATACAAGGTGTAAAAAAAATTATTTTTGTTGAGTTTTAGTTGCAGAAACAGCTAAAATACTCCAGCCAACGTTTTTATGTACTATCATTGTAATGCAAATTATTTAACAATTTTGTCAGTATTGAGTTTGCGTGCATTGTTGAACCATTAAATGCAATGTTTTTCTCATGTCCTGTCTGGACTATACGTCACTTTCATGAGTGCTGCAGACCCTTGACTAACATCTGATTTTATCATTAAAACATTGTTCTGGCTAAATTTCAATGTATTAAATAAAACCAACTGTGGCTTAAGTCTTATCCAAAAGAGACAGGGAAAACTTTTATTAAGTGTGGTTAGGCATTTAGACTCTTTTGGTCCTTTCAAGAATTATATAAAATTAACAAAACGTCAGATATTTTACAGTTTTAAACCTGTAGACTGCTGTCAAAGTCCAACAAAGCTTATGCAAAATTGCTTCAATAGCCCACTATGCCATTTATTGCCATTTGCAATAACTAAAATTCATTAAGATATGCTAATGTAATACGACTGACATAATTTCACTATGTGCCTGTTCATCCATTTCTGTCAACCCATACTGGGTTAGAGATCTCAAAGGGAACACGTTTCAAGTTTAACATCTGCTATCAGAGGGTGCATAGTGAAAGCCATAGCACAAATATCATCAAGCACTTAGTTTTACCAGACACTGAAGTATTCACACCATTCACTACATGTTCTGGTTTGTTTTGTTTTCTTTGTAGATCCTCTTTTGTGTTACAGTAAGTGAATTTGGCAAATCAGTTGCAGGGAAAAAGTCCAGAAGACATCCACTGTCACAGAATCACAGAATCACAGAATATCAGGGTTTGAACCTCGAAAAAATATCTAGTCCAATCTCTCTGCCAGAGCAGGATCCTTCAGAGTAGGTTACACAGGAGCATGTCCAGATGGGTTTCTAATGTCTCCAGAGAAGGAGATTTCACAACTTCTCTGGGCAGGCTGTTCCAGTGCTCTGTCACCCTCACAGTGAAAAAGGTTTTCTTTATGTTTACATGAAACTTCCTGTGCTCCAATGTGCACCCATTGACCTTCATCCTGTCACTGGACATCACTGAGAAGAGCCTGGCACCATCGTCCTGACACCTGCCCTTTACATGTTTGTAAACATTAAAGAGGTTGCTAAAGAGACCCAGCTCCCTCAGCCTTTCCTCATAAGGGAGATGTTTCACTCCCTTAATTAATTATCTTTGTGGCATTGCACTGGACTCCTTCAAGCAGTTCCCTGTCCTTCCTGAACTGAGGGCTCCAGAACTGGACAGAATCTCCAGATGTGGCCTCACGAGGGCAGAGCATTGGGTGAGGAGTACCTCTCTCAACCTACT
>NW_009954101.1:951254-958332 GCF_000747805.2 Chaetura pelagica | reverse complement strand
AGAAAGGCATGTTGCTGGCTCATGGTCACCCTTCTGTCCACCAGGACCCCCAGGTCCCTTTCCCCTACTCTGTTCTCCAACAGATCAGTCCCCAGCCTACACTGGTGCATGGGTCGGTTCTTTCACAGATTCAAGGCTCTACACTTGCCCTTTTTGTATTTCATTAAATTAATTCCCAGCCTGTCTAGGTCTTGTTGAATGGCAACACAGCCTTCTGCTGTATCATCCTCTCCTCCCAGTTTACTGTCAGAAGCAAACTTGCTGACAGTGCGCTCTACTCCTTCATCCAGGTTGTCAATTAATATATTGAATAGTACTGGTGCCAATACTGACCCCTGAGGGACTCCACTAGATACAGCCCTCCATCTAGACCCTGCCCCATTGACCACAACTCTGACTTTTTTCCTTCAACCAGTTCATGATTCACCTCACTACCCAATCATCCAGATCACACTTCCTCAGTTTACCTGAGAGGATATTATGGGAGACTGTGTCAAATGCCTTACTGAAATCAAGATAAACCACATCCACTGCTGTACCATCATCTATCCACCTTGGTATGTGCTCATAAAAGGCTATCAGGTTGGTTAAACATGACTTCCCCTTGGCAAAACCATGCTGACTGCTCCTAACGACCCTCTTATCCTTGATATGCCTAGAGACAGTGTAAAGAATAAATTATTCCATTACCTTCCCAGGGATGGAGGTAAGGCTGACCAGTCTATAGTTAGCCAAGTCCCCCTTCTAACCCTTTTTGAAGACTAGAGTGACCTTTGCTTTCTCCCAGTCCCAAATTCTTTCCCTGATGCAGCATCAAGACAGGGAATGTGGAGACCAAAGGGAAATTTTATTTTTCCAGTGAACTGAAATTCCAGAATAACCTGAGCAGTAGCTCACATGAGACAACAGAGATTAATACAGTTTCCTCCCAACTGGCCTAAATGAAATATTTATATCTTAATCATTACATAGAAATTCTGCAGCAATTTTGAAAGAAAAGCGAAGGTATTTTTCATATTCTCCTTTTGGAAAAATGACTGGAAAATGCTAGAAGCAGGGATAACATGGAATCCAGTGACCAGCTGTGTCTTCCAGGTAACCTCGGTGATGCTTAGCCTGTGCAAGTGTTTCCTAGTTACTCTGAGTTCAACATGTGGCTTTTTCAGCAAGCCCATGACCCCATAACAAAACAGATACCTATTCTTAAGAGAGCAATGTGATCAGGTGATAAGGTGCAGACATTGTGAGCAACTGCTGTGTGAGAAGTTCTGCAGAAAAGAAGTTAGCAGAGAGCTGGAACAAACTAGGAGTTTATGCTACCTCCATTACAATAACTAGATAATGTCCTAATCACAACAGAAAGCATAAGCACTATATAGGATAAGAAATTCCATGGTAATCTGATTTTTCTTCCACTGTAGGAATTAAAATCATAGATTCTGAGAAAAAAAAAAAAAAAGCTAAAAAGAACACCTAGACATCACTGAGTTTAACTCCCTGCTGAAACTGAAGCTGACATGAAAGATTTTGTTCATTTTGGGTTATTTAAAAGTTAAAAATACTGTAGCTTGATAAAAGAGGTGACAAAAACAGTAAGGCTGGTAGGAATGCAAAACCTTCTGGTGGAAGAACACCAGAAGAAAATAGCAGTAGGGATACCAGATATAAAAACAGTCTTCTGGCACAGTGATGCTAAAAGAGGAGCTGTCAGACTGGCACCTACTTCACTACTAACCTCTTTCTCAGATCTTCTCAACAAAACAGCTAATTGTGGCTTTTGTTTCTTCTCTTTCCTTTCTCAGATAAGGACTTCATTATTGCTTGAATGCAGTTTTCTAACATACTAACAGTAAAATATGTTGCCAAACCTGATGTCTCACTAATGCAACTCATCTTCCTCAATTCTGTGTCTTTTTTTTTACAGAAAAGTTGTGGTGAAAGCAAATAATAAAAATTCAGAATAAATTCTGAATTCCATGCAGAATACAGACTGCTTAGTACAATTCAGTTAGTGTATCTTTTGAGCCAGCGTTTATATCAAGGAATCAAACTTCTCACTGGCTCCTCCTTTACTCTGTTGAGCCCTGAGCCTATGTGAGCCTTCTCAATAGCTAAGATACTAGTATTTATATAGAGGCATTTATTCATTATGAGGAGGACTGATATCATACTTTTACCTCACCAAATCAGTATAGCTAAGGATAATCTTTATGAAAAAATGTGGCATAAAGTAGTATCTTTCCCATTGTAATTGGAAGTTTTAGGCTGGGATGTGATGGGAGCTGTACATTTTTAGTAACAACTTTATTTTTTAATAATACAAAACAGGAAGAGGTGCTCATAAACACTTCCAGCCAAAGAACATGAAAAAAAACTACTTTGTGAGGTAGTATGTGTTCTCTGTTCTTCCTGTCAAGAAGCTCCATAGGTAGGATTATGTCTTGTGAGATTCTTTCTTTTTTCCTTCAGTGCATTTGGTTATACTTCTGGAAAACAGAATATAAAACAGAAGATATACAAAATCAACAAAACTCATCGTATGTTACTCTTAAGATTGGCATGACATTAAAAATGCTTGCCAGGATATCACTTCAGTATCTCAGAAATACTTTTTTGGCTTGAACCAAATGTGCCTGAAGATCTTTTCAGTAGACACCTTGGTGCCATCTTAAGGTCTATGACTTACAGATCTCATCCAGCTGTTCTGTATTACGAATTGTAAGCTGATACTCCATTCAAGTTATCTGATTCAGAAGAAAACTACACTCTGCTCTTCACTCCCCTTATTAATTTTAATTTCATATAGATTTTAACATGCCATTTCACTCCGGGGAGTAGCTGTGACAGAACAATTTTGTTGCTCCGCAGATTTTCTTATCCATATTCTAATCCATAGTGTTTTACTTAAATGATTTTTTTTTTTACTTCTCTAAAGAGGTGCCCTCACCATTTTTTACATTTTTTATTTTGGTCCTAGCAGCAGAATTGGAAGTATCTAACTATAGAACCAGAAATGCATAACAATGTCTTTTGTGATGTTGCCCATTTTGTTTTCACCCCATTGTCCAAATATCAAGCATTCAAAAATATTGAGAGAGAGTGAAAATATGATCAGTGTCTAGGAGCCTGGAGAAGCTGGCAGCAGACCTGGTGAGCTGGGATGCATATGAAGGCTGCCCTATGCACACATGAATCTAGTTACTAGCTGCCGTGTACATATATCTATATCTATGTAGGTCCTTGCTATTTTTGCAAAAAAAAAACAAACAACAATATTCACCATTTATGACCAATTAACTCCAGTCTTAGCATGAGTGGTGCTGAGGATGAGAGATTTAGGAGTCTTAAAAGAATCACTGTGAAAGATATTAGTAAAAGTCACTTTAATATGAATTTGTATAAGTGCAACTTAACAGAGACCAATGCCAAGGTTCACACTGTTACTTACTATATGGAAGAGATATATGAAGGAAATTTGAGTTAGCTGCTGCACTTGTAGGCATGATCACAAAGTGCAAGATTGTCCCAGCCCACTTCACTTGTAATTAAAACAACAAAACAATGTTGGCTGGTCCTGATATCGCTACACAGTCTGGGGAGGGCTTTGCATCACCACAACTGAAGGAATAACTTTAAGATACTGCAATTACAATGCTTTAAAATATTTAAAATATTTTTAGTAAGCCTCTTAACTATAGTGTAGCTAATATGAGACACTGGGATGGTTTTAACAGTGCCAAGGTCTGAATCTTCAGGTGTGGGATTCTCTTTTCAAATTTTGATTTGTTTCACCTTAAAACACAAAAAAAGCTTGTTTTCTCACCAATGGCAATGAGGTTTTATTTCCTATGGATTTTCTTTCTTTGTGCCTTCATATTTCAATAAGTCCCATTGCAGCTCTCCATCCCTTCTCTTGTAGGAACTCATAGGAGATTTTGTGACTACTGAACTACTGATGTGCTGGTTGACCAGTCAGTGAATTAGTGATGAAGAGCAGGTTAGATGGTCAGCCAGCTGCTCCCAAACAGTGTGTACAGCGGATGTGGTTTTTCTAAGTGTATTTTGAGACACTAAGTAGACACTCACTCTTCTGTCTTCCTGTTGGTGTTTCATAAAACTAATTTATTTCAACTTGGCTGAAACTGACTAAAGAACTTAGAGTTTTTGTATGATCCCACAGGACATGTTCTCACAAGAAACCAAATTGTCATTTTATTTATTAATTTCCTGTATTAAGCACAAGTCACCTTACTGTTAGACTGGCTGAATCAGGGATATTATAAAACCATACTTGTTACTATGCATTAAAAGGATTAATTTACTAACATTTCTTTAATCTGTACTTTCATATTTCTAGCTGGGATGTTCATCCTTTTGTTTGGAGGATTCCTAAACTGTATTCTGAAACAAATGTGGATCCTATGCTCTGGGAATGCTATTGGAAAGTTCATTTAAGTTGCTGGATTCTTTGGCAGAGACAGTCCTCTTCATCAAGCAGTTTTCTCTGTTTCATGAAACATGTACTGGATCTTTTCTTTTAAAACCCATCTTCAGTCCTCTCTGTTCTGCCAATGCTCTTATTCACTGGAAACTCCAGGTCTGACTCATCATGATGTCAACATCTTTTAAAGAGATGCTTATGCCTTTTATAGTCTATTTTGCCTGAGCTCCCCTCAAACCTTCACAAAGCTGCATTATTATCAGTCTCTAAATTCATTTCTTCTCCTTGGTGTTTATGCAAAATCTGACAGCAGGGTGCTACAGGGCAGTCAGTGTGACCAAGTTTGCTTTTCCTGTTTCCTTGTACTCTCCCATCTATTCTATATCCATATGTCTTGTTTTGGTTTGGTTTGGTTTGTTTTTTTACTTAATCTGTAAGATACTTGTGTCAGAGAACATCTTTACTCTTTCTGTGTAACATCTGTCCTGGTGATTTCACAGTCTCTGCCAAGGGAACTTGGATATCGCAGCAGGGTTAGTATTTTTGTAAATAAATGGCTATTGGGAAGCTTAAAATATGTATAAAACTACAAACTGTAGCAGTAAATCTTTGTTAATAAAAGTGCTTTGCATCAG
This sequence comes from Chaetura pelagica, assembly GCF_000747805.2. NCBI lineage: Eukaryota > Metazoa > Chordata > Aves > Apodiformes > Apodidae > Chaetura > Chaetura pelagica. The sequence continues at coordinate 953,256 of NW_009954101.1, read as the reverse complement.
GTTCAATCAAAATTTTCTAGAAAATTCCAGTTCACTCTTTATCTGGTTTTCATTTGTTTTCGCCTCTGCTCTTCTGCTTTCACTTGGACACATTTTCAAATAGAGCCACTACTGTGAAGATCAGAATTCTTGCATCCATTATATCAGAATGGCAATACTGGCCTAGTTTTCCACATATGTACAGAAAAATAACACCTATAAAAAGGTATTTGAAAAATAACTAAGTATTTGCTGTATTTTGTTTTGTTTCGGTTTTTTAATTATTAGCATCAGCACTTTGATTCTGTCTTTTGACTGTGGCTGGGCATTGTGTAGGATGGTTCCTTAAAGTTGTTCCAGTTTTCAGCCACCGGTTGTTGTGCCAGTAGAGTATGCATGTAAGGAGCAGGACAAGGAAACCCGAGCCCAAGTCTCCTTTATCCTTGACTCATGCTGACTGCTCTTCTAGCCTCCCAGTAACTGTTATCAGCTCAGTACGAAAGATCTACACCAAACTCAAGTGTCTGGGCTACTATTCAATGATAGATATTTTTTTTTGTCAGAAACTAACAAGGCTTGCAAGCAAATAGATTCTTTATATTAAACATGTGATGCCTTAAATTTCTTCTTTCTTAGTATTTTGCATGTGTAAGGAGACCTTCAATGATAAGACACATTTGAAATGTGTATGTCTTCAGAAGACAGAGTTGAAAGAAATGAGATTTGTTTGCCTGTTTGAGTTTTTCATATTCTAAAAATCTGAAGGATGCTGTTTGCTGTAGTCTCAAAATTAATCTAGAGACTACTAACACCCCCAGCTGCACAAGTTCCTCATAAAGATTCAGTACTAGGAAGGAGTTTGACTGCTACTATAAATTGTGAAATCATAGCTAGAAAGAGATTGCTTATGTACCTGAACAGAAAAATATACTAATCTTTCATATATACTTTGCAGAATTGTGCGTCATTTTATACTCTGACAACCTCTGTAAGCTAAGCGATGATACAAAGAGAGTTTTACTTAAGTGTCCTGAGATTGCTGAAGGACTGAACTACTGCTGAAAATAGCATTTCCAAGATTTGAAAAATTTAAAAAAAATGAAAAATAAAGGTCTTGCAAGTATTTGTTTCATATGAGTAGCAATCTTGGACAGGAATGCATGACAGTCATTTGTTGACATAAGTCACTAGACCCAGCACTTTATTTGCTACAGACATTTAGATGTTCTAAGAAGTTTACTTAATACTTCATGTTACAGGACTTTGACTTCATTAGGCAGGTCCAAACAGCCACAGGCTTCCTTGTCTATTAGTTCCACAAGCTTTTAGTTTAGCAGATGTAAAAAGAATAGTAGCCAAAGACCCTGTTGTCCTGGTTTGAGCCAGGATGAAGCCAATTTTTCTTTTTACCGATTTTTTTTTTTTTTCTTCAGTAAGCTTTCTTGTACCTAGCAACAGTGTGTTCTGCTAGGCTGATAAGACAGTGGAATGTTTTTCTAACTACTGAGGCTTCAAGGCTGCACCTGCACTCTGCCAGCTCAGACACTATGGGGAGATCTGTGACCCCCCCGTAGGAGGCTGAGTTAGATGGACAGCAAAATTGGCCAAAGATATTCCATTCCATATATCTACGTAAGCTCAGAGGAAGGTCAGAGATCACAGAAGACAACTTCCTTCCTTCTTTTTCTCCTCTTCTCTTCCGTCCATGGCCGGCGTCCAGGGAGGACTCTGTTCATCCATCACCGTCGATCCTCAGGCTTGATCTCTTGTGACCCCCATAACTCTCTGCTTTCTCCAGCAGCAGCTCCGGGATTCCTCGGGACTCTTCCCAGTTCAGGGAAGTGCTGTGGGAGTTGCTGGGGTGGGGGGAGGCGAGAGGCTTTTGCCCATTCCTGAACATATCTGTACATAATTGTATATATTTTCTTGTATCATTCATTAGTGTTTTAATTAAAGCTGTGTAGTTTAGTTCTCAATCCGGCCAAGTCTCTCTCTTTTTCTCCCTCTCCTTCCCTACCTGGGT
>NW_009954101.1:917012-946192 GCF_000747805.2 Chaetura pelagica | reverse complement strand
GTCGATCCTCAGGCTTGATCTCTCGTGACCCCCATAACTCTCTGCTTTCTCCAGCAGCAGCTCCGGGATTCCTCGGGACTCTTCCCAGTTCAGGGAAGTGCTGTGGGAGTTGCTGGGGTGGGGGGAGGCGAGAGGTTTTTGCCCATACCTGAATATATTTGTATATAATTGTATATATTTTCTTGTATCATTCATTAGTGTTTTAATTAAAGCTGTGTAGTTTAGTTTTCAATCCAGCCAAGTCTCTCTCTTTTTCTCTCTCTCCTTCCCTACGTGGGTTGGGGGGGAGGGGGGATCGAGAGCATTGTTGTCGGACCTAAGTCAAACTGTGACACCCTGTCAAGCCCTTTAAGAAGCTGAAGTGCATAGAGATGCCCAGTAAGATTTTTCAAGATTACTTGCCCAGCTAGGTCTCTTTTTTTGAGAGGCTGAAATACTTGAAAATGTTAGGCAACCTGATTAGAGCCGAAGGTCCAACTGCTGTTGACAAGATGAATGAGAATAAATCACCACAGAAACTATTTTCATTCAGTCTAACAGTGATAAAAAGACAATTGTGAAATCTTTTCTCTTGGAAGATCCCTTTGAGGATTCACCTTTAATTTTATTTTGTGAGAATCTTTTTATTTTATCACCATTTTCTCATTTCTATTCACATTAAGTCTTTGCATTCCCATACAGGCAAATCGGGTAAAAAAACATCTTGCTTCTCTCAGAAGGTGGGATATAGCCAACATGTGGCTATTTCTTTTACTTAAATTTACTGATCTATTATTGCACAGAAATATTTTCTGCATTATTTTTTAGCAGAGTAGAAGTCTCAAATTTCTAACTTGCATAAATTCTACATATTTTAAAAATGAAATAAAATTTGTTGAATGTTCCCAAAAACATACCTATATGTTTTCCAGTTTAAGCATAAATTCTGATGTTATGAGGGGAAAAAATCCCAAACTCTTCTCTATACTAACCTTTCCATTACAATACTAACAGACTTCAACAACGTATTTACAAGATTTTCTGAAACTTCCTGCAGCAAGATACAACTAAATAATTGATACAGATTTTTAAGGAGAAAAACTCAAACTATGTTTGCTTTAAGGTTTGTTGATGTTCACAAAACTCTTTTCCAGTCAAAACCTACACTTAAGCAAATCTGGCTCTGAATTTATCTCTCTGAAACATAATTTCAAACAGCAGAAATTCGGCACTCAGACTGGGCAGTAGGCACAGAATAGAGATGCTGAAGTTAGAATATAGTTTTACGAAAGTGCCAGATGAGGATCCATGAATGAAGCAAACAGAGTGCTAGAAATTATTCAAAAAGGAATACAGAGGGGAAAGCATTATCATACCATTGCATAAATTCATAATTTAACTACATTTTAAATGCTTCCCTTTCTGTTTTACTCTTTTTGAGTTGTGAGAACAAGAATTCAGGAACATGCAGAGAAAGGTGTCAGGGATCATCAAGTTAAAGATTAGTATAACGAAAGAATAGGACTCCAGCCTGCAAAAAAGGTGAGTGAGGAAAGACAGAAGTGGATAAAATCATGGGTAAAATGGAAAGAAAATAAGGATGTAAAGTAAGGATGTCCTCTTTTCCAGTAGGACTGGGGATCATTAACAGAAATAAGTAGGCTGAAAAAAAAACAACAAAAAAAAAGGGAAATAAAAGAAAGCTATTTCAAACAGTTCCTCTAGAGGTTCTTTACATTCAGAAACTATGTAGGCTCAAAAAGGATCTTGACAGATTAAAATATATATATATCTTAGGCACTAGTGAAAAGCAAGAGTTGTAACTCAGAAAACCTTAAGTCATAGTTGCTAGCTGTGTATATATGCAGAGCATCTGCTGTGTTTGCTTGCTCTCTGAGGTGACGTTCTGGCCAAGGCTAAACTTTGGTCTCACTCAGTAGGATTACTTAAGCATATATTTGCACTCTGCGTGTGCGTATGTACATGTGGAAGATGAACTGTATGTGCACAAATGCATTTTGCAACTTCTTTTAACATACCTTGTAATGCTCTCCAGTGTACTGGAGGTTTAGGGGAAAAAAAACACCACAAAAAACCCCACCCTTTTCCTATGGCACTTTACCATATCTATTACAACACTGAAATAAATAGATTATTTATGTCAAATTGTGTATTTCTAGAAGCAGCAGTTTTAATTGACTTCTATGTCTTAGACTCTGAAATAGTGGAATTCTCTCTTTCTGGAAAAATAAAAATAATTTTAAAAATAATAAAAAATCACCCACAGCAGTATGATGCAATAATAGAAAAGCATTTTATGGATTTTAACACCTTATTTTTCAAGTTTCCATCCCTAAAGTCATTAAAGATCTTTAAAGAATCGTGGATTTGTATGTCATGTCCATCTAAAAGCACCCCCCGCACATACACATATACGTGCTACCCCAAGATCAGTGTAAGACATACAGCATTTCCCAATATAATCAGACTCAGTTCTTAAGAGTTGTAGTTTCATTTAAAATGCATTAATTCTATGTGTATTCTTTGCTTTTTTCCATTTAACTTTGGGCCAGATGGTGCCAGCAGGAGCTCATAATGTGAAGCTGTTCTCACAAATAAGGAACTTTTTAAGACATTGCCCCTCAGTGAACTGCTCTAATATCAAAGGCTACAGACATTTTTTTAAACAGAGGCAAGGGTTGGTTTACTGGTATTGAATGGGGTGAGAACACAGATTCCCTCTTTTTTCCAGGTCTGAACATAAAGGTGGTATTGATTATCACCAGTGTCTGCATAGAATGCCACAGCAGCTCGAGGCTTATTTTATATGACACAGACCTCCATGAGTATTGACACAGTTTCATTTAATTTCTCTCTATTTAAGCTTTCACCCATTAGAAGCCTCACTGTGTGAAACAGGTAGTACAAAAGCGTGTGATTTCAACAGATATATGGTATTCAACTTTTTTGTCTGCTTTATTCTAGCCATTCTGCCTTCCATAGTTACACTAGCAAAGGAAGACTGTATTTGAAACTAGGGGAAAGAATAATTCTTTTCAATAGGTTAAATAGTTTCTGCTTGAAGTACCAGCAGATTGGAAATCTGCCAATGTAACCCCCATATAGAAGAAGAGACAGAAGGACGATCCAGGAAATTACAGGCCCTTTATTCTGATTTCAGTACCAGGAGAGCTGATGAAGCAGATCATCCTGAGTACCATTATGAAGTGCATGCAGAACAACCATGTGATCAGGCCCTGTCAGCATGGGTGAATGAAGGGCAGGTCCTGTTTGACAGATCTCCTTTTATGACAGGGTGACCTGCTTATTGGACAAGGGAAGGGCAATAGATGCTGTCTACTTTGACTTTAACAAGGCCTTTGACACAGTTTCCCACATCATTCTGCTGGAAAAGCTGGGTGCTCATGGCTTGAATGCAGGTATGTTTTGCTGCATAAAAAAAGAGGTTGGATGGCTGGGTCCAAAGAGTTATGTTGAACAGAGTCCAACCCAGTCAGCAGTAGGTCACGAGTGGTGTTCCCCAGGGCTCAGTGCTCCTGTTTAAAATGTCTATTGATGACTTGGAGGAGGGAATAGAGTTCACCCTCAGTAAGTTCGTGGATGACACTAAGCTGGGTGGCAGTGTCAATCTGCAGAAGGATCTAGATAGGCTTGATTGGTGGGCTAAGGCAAATTGTAGTAGTATCAATAAGGCCAAATGTCAGGTCCTGCACTTTGGCCACAACAACCCCTACAGTGTTACAGGCTCAGGGAGGAGTGGCTGGAGAGATGCCCAGCAGAGAGGCACCTGGGGTGCTTATTGACAGCTGGCTGAACATGAGCCAGCAGTGTGCCCAGGTGCCCAAGAGGGCCAACACCATCCTGGCCTGCATCAGGAATTGTGTAACCAGCAGAATCAGGGAGGTGATCCTGCCCCTCTACTCAGCCTTTGTGAGGCTGCACCTTGAGCACTGTGTGCAGTTTTGGGCACCACAGTATAGGAAGGACACTGAGGGTACGGAGAAGGGCAACTAAGCTGATTAAGGGTCTGGAGAACAGGTATTATGAGGAGAGGCTGAGGGAGCTGGAGGTTCAGCCTGGAGAAGAGGCTGAGAGGAGACATTGCTCTCTACAACTACCTGAGAGGAGGTTGTGGTGAGGTGGGTGTTGGTTTCTTCTCCCAAGTGACTAGCGATAAGGCAGGAGGAAATGCGGTCAAGTTGCACCAGGGGAGGTTCAGACTGGATATTAGGAAAAATTTCTTCACAGGAAGAGTGGTGAGACATTGGAACAGGCTGTCGAGGGAGGTGGTGGAGGCACCACCCCTGGAGGTGCTCAACAAATGGGTAGATGTGGTATTTCAGGACATGGTTTAGTGGTCAGGGGAGTCTAGGACTGACAGTTGGACTTGATGATCTTGAAGGTCTTTTCCAACTTTAATGATTCTATGATTCTATGCTTCAGACGAATATGTTATTTATAGCTCTGTTCCAGCAGCCTTCCACAGTGAACAGAAGGAGCTCCACACACTTTGTGGTACACAGTGAGGAAACTAGAACTACAGCAGTTACCTCAAAGAAAGACTTCTTGGTTATTAAAACCAACAAACTCAATAAGTTTCATTTTATCTTAAGTCAATGGTAGCCTAGCTGTTAGAAAGGAAAATGAGATATTTTTTTTTCAGCTGATATCTTGATGCTTTATTTATTGCCACAAGGAGAATTTCAGCTGCAAAACTTTCCAGAGAACAAGCATTTTCAGTAAAGGTCAATTCACCAATGAAGGCATTTTTCATTTTGAACAGGCTCAGATTTTGCATCCACCTATTGTGGCTTAAAGGAAAAGAAACACAGCTGTCTTGTGCTTTAAAAACTGGACTTCTTAACTGCCAGGGAAATGTACTTTAGCTAGGAGTATTCCTCTGTGGATAAACTTGCTGTAATATATCATGAGAAATATAGTCTATGCAAGCTGAAGCAGTGTGAAGTACCCATACGGTACTACTTTAATGAGGCTCTGAAGCTTCTTAGGAAAAAGCAAAATGCATTCAAAGCATTGAGGCTAAACTCTGTTGAGGTGGATAGACTTCATTGGAGAAAACAAGTTTCACAACAAAAAGCAATTTGATGATGTACTCTCCCACAGACTTCTTGATTTGCAAAACCTGGGGTTTGATTTTTTAAAAGTCTTTGTTAAATATAGGGAGTTTAATCAAGGTCATATATTAAATAGCAATTAACATGAGCCAGGGCCACTCATGGACCAATTTTCCCACTTTTACTTACATTTAGTAACTCCTAAACTGCATGCAGGCTTGTTGATCCCACCAGCTTTATCATATAAAGTTACACTTTCCACATGAATAAGCATTGAAGAATTCTGTCTAATAAATTTGACAATGCAGCTAACATTGAACACAATACTTGGATACATAAGACATCCTGTGAGCTGATACAAGCATTAGCTGAATATTTTATTTAGTTTTGAATGTTTTCAGCTGTATCTACTGGCAAAAAATATTTTTCCTTGGAGCACAACCATTTTTTTAGTGTGTATTTTGCCTTTGTTTCTTTATTCTTAAGGCTGGTGTTTATAGAGAAGTGATCTATAACTACTACTGAAGTTTCTCTTTCTTAAATGTCAGGTTCTCTGGAGGGTTCCCTCTTCTATTATTTTCAGAATTTGAAAAGCACAGAGTTTTGAGGAAGATGCATGCAAAAAGAATAAGAGAGAGGTATGTATCTGTTCTTTCTGGTGTTACAGATGTATGTGTTACCGGCGTCTTTTATTTACACTTTTATTGGTTCCTCTGTTTAAAATTGGTTACTTTATCTTTTCCATGAGTCAATGGAATAATTTTGAAAATTCCATCAAACTTTATACTTTTAGAAGAAATAAAGAGAGAGCAAGGCTTAGAAAGTCCAGCAAAATGTCAGTTTTAAAATATTCTCATCTACACAAACAGCCAAAATATTTTTGAAATTACAGTGTTGGAAAACTTGTTTATGATGGGTTTTAATACATGTGCAACTGACACTGCTATTTTGTATTATCAAAATCCTGACTAGATTTTGAGCCAGGTTCCCAAAGAGAGGAAAATATTACTGAAAAAAAACAGTTGTAACTTCTGGAAGAGGAAGTTATGGTCTAACTAGCAAGCGATTCTTTCTCCACATGGTTTTCTTATGCATTTGAAGGCTCAGATTCAGAGTCTTTGGCCCTGTTTCTAAGTAAAAACAGATAATAGGTTGCAAAAACTAGCTATATTAGTTCTCGCATTCTTTGTTCACCGAAGTCTATTGCTGTAGGAAATTGTCTTCCTTCCATTAAAACCATCATGGAAGCCACACATGAAAAACTGTATTTAGAGACTTGGCATCATATTAAAAGATATTTCAATTTTACTGTGGAGCATACAAAATTTTGTATTTCCTCTTTCAAGTTTCCACTCAAATCTAGAAATTCTTCCACATAGTCTTCCATGAGTCTTTCTTCAGTCAAGCAGTTCTTTCGCATTGAAATTGAGAAGGAGCATTATTGTAAATATTACTATAAGCTTCCGAGTTAATATGCATTAATTTCATTCTGAATCTGGCTAGTAAAAAGCAATGCCTGAATCTTACCATGACACACACTTAATTAAATACAATTTTTCTGCATGCTTTGTTTACAAATCTATTTTCTACACTTCTATCTCTTACAAAGCCAAACACAAAAGGCGGAAGTGTTAGGTGGTTTCTGATGCCTGTAACATATTTCTGTTTCATTATATATCTTGTCTTTGTCTCAGGCTCTCAATATATTTCACCTTGTAGTTCTTAAATCTTTCTTGGGGAGTTACATAAGACACTCCTTTAGTGCTGGACCAGCAGCAGTCTCACACTGTTACATGCACTTCATTCAATTATTGCTTGGTTATTTTTATCAAATGGGTGCAGCTGTGGAATTAAAACTTCCCAGTGAGCATGCAATAATGTTGGAGAAGAATTTGTGATGTCTGGATGAAGATAAAATCATTAATATATTCCATATACTTTTGCAATAGTACAATTTAAAAATTGATTAATTCATAAATAATTCATTATTAATGAAACAGTTGCTTTCCCTTGATTTGGAAAAGAAATAATCAAGTAGAGTTCCATGAGATACATAGAAGTAAAATTGGTTTTCCCTTTTAAGCTCACCTTACATACTACTAATTTTTATATTTTTGCACAAGATCTTTTTAACTGAGTAGTTAATGCCTCAAAATATAACAAATTTCCTCTGACTCGCTTTTTGTTGAACTATGTAACAGGTCACAGCTATTTTCCATATGACCTTAAAGGACAAAAACAAATTCCCAACAGCAACACATCAATTATTCTGAAAGCATGATTACATTCTTCCTGACTGCTTTTAAGTTCTGGAATAGGCAAAAGTCAGCTATCGAAGTTGAGACTGGTAACCTCAGCATTAACAGAAATTTTAAAAACCTCAAAATTTTATTACAAATTGCAGGTTTAGTAGAATGCATATATAGTTTTGAATGCATGAAGAGTATAACACTCAATAAAGTATTAGCAGAACAATGCTTTGCATTTTTAGTTTATTAAGGTCATTTTCACTATGTCTATATAGCTGGGTTTTGCAACTAAAGATTACCTGTTGTTTTCTTTTTCCTGCTGTTTCACACTTTGCATGCACATGTAGATGCATGAAATATCACAGATCATAGAATTGTTACAGTTGGAAAAGATCACCAAGTCCCACAGTCCACTCAGAGGGAAATTAAAATAAAATCACAAGCACACATCCTGCAAAACCAACAACACACAGTCCCAAAAAACCTACCATGTCCACTAGAGCATGCCTCGAAGTACCACATCTACGTATTTCTTTAATACCTGCAGGGATGGTGATTTCATCACCTCCCTGAGCAGTTTATTCCAGTGTCTGACCACTTTTACAGAGTAAAAAAATAAAGAGATTCTTCTTCATATCTAGTATAAACCTCCCCCAGTGCAACTTCATGACATCTCCTCTAGCAAAGGAACTGTTTGCCTTCTTAGTCACCTGGGTACATTGCTGGCTCACATTCAGGTAGCTGTCAACAAACACAGCATGCCCACTTTGGCAAAGGTGTTAGAAAGAAGAGGTAGACTGGGTCGAGTTGTTGGGATTTTAAACATTCTTTTATTCCTAGTTGCTATCCTCCTTATCATGGCTATCCAAGGTGCTCATTACCTTTCTATCTTCTTTTTCATTAATGCCATGTTCAATAAATAGTTTGGGGAAGATTCAGATTACATATTCTAATTGTGGGATAAGTAAGAAGGAATTATTTACCATTTTAGAGCTGATTTAGAATATCATTAGAAAGCTACTGCTAAAGTTCAGTGTTTAAAACCAGTAAACCTTTAACAATTTGCATCCTTGAATTTTTTTAAGAGCTAACCAAGTATCTCCCTGTATTGTTAATTTTAATTTTAAAAAGACTCACAGAAAACTGAGGACTCTAAAAGACTGGAGGAAAACTAATGTATCAGTAACTTACACAGGTAGATGAGACGACCTTGATAATTACTGGCCTGTCAGTGTGACATTGATCTAGGCACAATAATGGAATTACTTAGATGGGATTCACTTAATAAAGCACTATATTCATAAATAATATGAGTGAACAATTACTATGGAAATTGCGCCTTTCAAGTAATCTTGACACTTATTCTGTTGATTTGTGTTTACTTGATTGTTAAAGACAGCAGTACTCTTAGATTTTATTGTAAAATAAGGTTTTCTGCTTGGCCTTACATTATCTTATATTTTCATCAGCAGTGTGGAATAAAATACTATCACTAATCCAGTTTCCAAGAAAAAAAAAATATATAGGGGAAAGTAAGCAAAGAGTACCTTGTATACAATTATCTGATTTGTCTTTTTAAATTCTAAGTAGGCTGTGTTTCTGTGTGAGCAAGTGTATCACAGTTTGATCCAAGATCAGCAATTAAACCAGAGACAACAATACTCTCAATCCCCTCCCCCTCCAACTCAGGTAAGGATGGAGAGAGACAATTAGGAGAGAGACTTTCTGGATTAAAAAGTAAACTACACAGCTTTAATTAAATATTAATGAGAAAAGAAAATATGTACAATTATATACAAGTGTGTGCAGGAATGTGCAAAACCCTACTGCCTCCCTCCAACCCCAGCAACCCCCACAGCATATCCTGAGCTGTGAGCAGTCCTGAAATGTCCCAGAGCTGCCAGAGAGAGAGGCAAAGCAGACAGGAGCTGAGGGGAGAGTGATGAGGGTGAGGAATGCACAGGCCTGGGGATGAACAGTGAGGGATAGATGGAGTCCTCCCTGGACATCAGCCATGGATGGAAGAGAAGGGAAGAAGAAGCAGGAAGGAAGTTGTCTTCCATGATCTCTTACACCGAGATCTCTCACAACTTACACAGAGCTTAAGTAGATATATGGAATGGAGTACATGGTCAATTTAGCCATCTGTCTAGTGCAGTCCTCCCTGTGGAGGAGTTTCAGATGTGACTCTTTTGCTCTCAGTAGCATCTGTGGCAGCAAACTGAAGCAACCTGGGCATCTCAGCAGCAACATAAGCATTCCGGTGTTATCAGTCCACTAGCTGTATTTCACCTTGTAGTTCTTAAATCTTTCTTGGGGAGTTACATAAGACACTCCTTTAGTGCTGGACCAGCAGCAGTCTCACACTGTTACATGCACTTCATTCAATTATTGCTTGGTTATTTTTATCAAATGGGTGCAGCTGTGGAATTAAAACTTCCCAGTGAGCATGCAATAATGTTGGAGAAGAATTTGTGATGTCTGGATGAAGATAAAATCATTAATATATTCCATATACTTTTGCAATAGTACAATTTAAAAATTGATTAATTCATAAATAATTCATTATTAATGAAACAGTTGCTTTCCCTTGATTTGGAAAAGAAATAATCAAGTAGAGTTCCATGAGATACATAGAAGTAAAATTGGTTTTCCCTTTTAAGCTCACCTTACATACTACTAATTTTTATATTTTTGCACAAGATCTTTTTAACTGAGTAGTTAATGCCTCAAAATATAACAAATTTCCTCTGACTCGCTTTTTGTTGAACTATGTAACAGGTCACAGCTATTTTCCATATGACCTTAAAGGACAAAAACAAATTCCCAACAGCAACACATCAATTATTCTGAAAGCATGATTACATTCTTCCTGACTGCTTTTAAGTTCTGGAATAGGCAAAAGTCAGCTATCGAAGTTGAGACTGGTAACCTCAGCATTAACAGAAATTTTAAAAACCTCAAAATTTTATTACAAATTGCAGGTTTAGTAGAATGCATATATAGTTTTGAATGCATGAAGAGTATAACACTCAATAAAGTATTAGCAGAACAATGCTTTGCATTTTTAGTTTATTAAGGTCATTTTCACTATGTCTATATAGCTGGGTTTTGCAACTAAAGATTACCTGTTGTTTTCTTTTTCCTGCTGTTTCACACTTTGCATGCACATGTAGATGCATGAAATATCACAGATCATAGAATTGTTACAGTTGGAAAAGATCACCAAGTCCCACAGTCCACTCAGAGGGAAATTAAAATAAAATCACAAGCACACATCCTGCAAAACCAACAACACACAGTCCCAAAAAACCTACCATGTCCACTAGAGCATGCCTCGAAGTACCACATCTACGTATTTCTTTAATACCTGCAGGGATGGTGATTTCATCACCTCCCTGAGCAGTTTATTCCAGTGTCTGACCACTTTTACAGAGTAAAAAAATAAAGAGATTCTTCTTCATATCTAGTATAAACCTCCCCCAGTGCAACTTCATGACATCTCCTCTAGCAAAGGAACTGTTTGCCTTCTTAGTCACCTGGGTACATTGCTGGCTCACATTCAGGTAGCTGTCAACAAACACAGCATGCCCACTTTGGCAAAGGTGTTAGAAAGAAGAGGTAGACTGGGTCGAGTTGTTGGGATTTTAAACATTCTTTTATTCCTAGTTGCTATCCTCCTTATCATGGCTATCCAAGGTGCTCATTACCTTTCTATCTTCTTTTTCATTAATGCCATGTTCAATAAATAGTTTGGGGAAGATTCAGATTACATATTCTAATTGTGGGATAAGTAAGAAGGAATTATTTACCATTTTAGAGCTGATTTAGAATATCATTAGAAAGCTACTGCTAAAGTTCAGTGTTTAAAACCAGTAAACCTTTAACAATTTGCATCCTTGAATTTTTTTAAGAGCTAACCAAGTATCTCCCTGTATTGTTAATTTTAATTTTAAAAAGACTCACAGAAAACTGAGGACTCTAAAAGACTGGAGGAAAACTAATGTATCAGTAACTTACACAGGTAGATGAGACGACCTTGATAATTACTGGCCTGTCAGTGTGACATTGATCTAGGCACAATAATGGAATTACTTAGATGGGATTCACTTAATAAAGCACTATATTCATAAATAATATGAGTGAACAATTACTATGGAAATTGCGCCTTTCAAGTAATCTTGACACTTATTCTGTTGATTTGTGTTTACTTGATTGTTAAAGACAGCAGTACTCTTAGATTTTATTGTAAAATAAGGTTTTCTGCTTGGCCTTACATTATCTTATATTTTCATCAGCAGTGTGGAATAAAATACTATCACTAATCCAGTTTCCAAGAAAAAAAAAATATATAGGGGAAAGTAAGCAAAGAGTACCTTGTATACAATTATCTGATTTGTCTTTTTAAATTCTAAGTAGGCTGTGTTTCTGTGTGAGCAAGTGTATCACAGTTTGATCCAAGATCAGCAATTAAACCAGAGACAACAATACTCTCAATCCCCTCCCCCTCCAACTCAGGTAAGGATGGAGAGAGACAATTAGGAGAGAGACTTTCTGGATTAAAAAGTAAACTACACAGCTTTAATTAAATATTAATGAGAAAAGAAAATATGTACAATTATATACAAGTGTGTGCAGGAATGTGCAAAACCCTACTGCCTCCCTCCAACCCCAGCAACCCCCACAGCATATCCTGAGCTGTGAGCAGTCCTGAAATGTCCCAGAGCTGCCAGAGAGAGAGGCAAAGCAGACAGGAGCTGAGGGGAGAGTGATGAGGGTGAGGAATGCACAGGCCTGGGGATGAACAGTGAGGGATAGATGGAGTCCTCCCTGGACATCAGCCATGGATGGAAGAGAAGGGAAGAAGAAGCAGGAAGGAAGTTGTCTTCCATGATCTCTTACACCGAGATCTCTCACAACTTACACAGAGCTTAAGTAGATATATGGAATGGAGTACATGGTCAATTTAGCCATCTGTCTAGTGCAGTCCTCCCTGTGGAGGAGTTTCAGATGTGACTCTTTTGCTCTCAGTAGCATCTGTGGCAGCAAACTGAAGCAACCTGGGCATCTCAGCAGCAACATAAGCATTCCGGTGTTATCAGTCCACTAGCTGAAAACTTGCTGCTAGGAGAAAGAGAGCGCACTGAAGAAAAAAAGCAATCAGTAAAGGGAAAATTGGCTTCATCCTGGCTCAAACCAGGACAAAGTATAAAGTCATCTAAGAGGAAAATCTGTAGATTTTACTTACAGTGTTTTGGTTTGGGATTCTGGGGAAGAAAAAAAAAACAACAAAAAACAAAAACAAACAAACAAACAACCTTGGAACTGTTGTATACACTTCTAATCTCGAGCTCCTAATGGGTAGCACAGAGACAATTTGACAATGCAGAAATAGTGGGGTTTTGAATAATGAGTATCATCCATGTTGGGTTTGCTATTTGTTTCCATGTAGACTAAGTATTTCTAGAGTAAACAGAGAGTTTCTTTATGTTCCAGTTAAAGAAATATGAGGGGGGAAATAGAGTTCTGAGAGAGGAAAATAATCAAAGGATGGGAGAATATACTTTATAAAGGAAGACTCCTTGAGATTAAAGTGCAGGTTAAAAGGAAATGGCTGGGTCATAATCTAAAATTATCAATATAGGAAAGAGGAACTTCAGAATAGAGGCTTTTTAATAAAACAGATAAGTAGAAAACAGCATTCACTGGCTACAAGCTAAAGCTAGGGAACATCAGCTCCAAATGGAAAGCACACTTTCAATAGCAGCTCTAAATGGAAGTTTCTCATAGCCATAGTGAATTTTCTATCAGTGGAAAATAGAAATGAAGATTGACGTATTTTCTAAAAGGCTTTTTCTGCTTCAAAGATGCATTAATTCAGTGGATTCTTGTTATATAGGAGAAGAGGCCAGGGAAGATGGTCATGGTGATCCCATTTAGCATTATTATCTATGTATTTGTTAAGACCATGCAACATTACTGTTGCTGTAAAATATAAGAAGGTGGTTAGTGTTTGAGATGTTAGGTAAAGGTGTCATCTTAACCTGTGCCTGCTATACAGTGTGAGACATACTTAACTGATGTTTCAAAGAATCCTTAATAATTACTCCCTATTCAAACAGCTAGCTATTCATTTTCAGTGTTATTATATGTTTTAATTGAAGAAACATTGCCATATGAATTGTTACAATGGAAGGTAAGTGTAGAAACAGACCAGCCACATTCACAAGGTAAGCAAACACATTAAGTCAGCAAGTACGGATTTTTACAAATTTTCAGTGCCTCTGTGCTTTAGAAAGAGGTCGTTTGTGGAGGTTTTTTTAAAGGTGGTATTTTCTTTTGTGATTCACTTTAGGCTGTCCTTTCTCAAAGCAGAGAGACATAATCTGTCTTTCCAGAACTCCTAAGCTTTATTTAAGTGTGTAGGGCTGGAACTTGTCCGTAGTTTCTGTGCAGTCCAAGATACAATATTTTCTGATGCAATTATCCATTACATTCAAATGTAGTGGCCACCCAGAACATTATCACTTGGAATGTACAATTCATTAAATTGCTATAGGCTTTAAAAAGTACCTGAGCAATTAAGCATTAGTCACCTGTATTCCCTCCAGGGTCATAAGTTTTCATGATGGATGTGGCACTGTGTCCTCCATAGAACTAGGCAAGATGCAAGACTTTTCCTTGAGAATTAGCAAACTGACTGAGTTGCTACTAGAAAAGGTGAGATCATTACCCACTCCAGGGACCAATATTTCTTCCCACTTGTCTAGGAAACCTAATATTGTCCAAGAACTGTCAAAGACTTCCACAAGACAATAATTTTATGGCTCTGGACCAACTTCAGAAAACTGTGATTTTGAATATTTCTGACATATCATCATTCTTTTCTTTTTATTTTCTTTTTCCCTTCCCTTCTCTCTCCTTCCACTTCCCATTCCCCTTCCCTTTTCCTCTCCTGCTTTCCTTCTTTCTTTTGTATTATCATTGTTGTTATTATTTCTATTGTTATTATTAATCATAAATATCATTGAGCAAGTTAATTCTATCAGCTACCCATGGTGATTTGAAAAATGTCTAGGGAAGGAGTGTATAGTTATTATGCACACTCTGTATGATGACAAAATGTACCTGAATCTCCTGGACCAGGGCCAAGACTGTGAGATAAAAGAGTGTGGAAGATGCAGTGTCAAAAATCAGTGCAGCAATTTTCCAACTTATATTCAGGAATGTTTCCATCAGCTGAAAATTCATTTTTGGACTTAAAGTTGTTGAAAATCAAAAAGAAGTCTCTCTGGTCACTTATAGTATATTTAGGAGGGAATAATTCAACTGACCTAAAATATTTGCTAGATTTAATTTTAATAACGGAAGCCTTATGGCCCTTTCAGTTCATACCTTCTCTATATGCAGAGAATTCCAGCTGTAGTACTTCCATGAATTTGTGTTATCTATTCTTAAGCAGAATTGATATTGGCTGCCTGATCTTCCCTTAATTTTTCAGTCACTGAGTTCCATTTTTGCCATGAAGATCATCTGAAAATTAGATTACAGGATCAGAGAATCGTTTAAGTTGGAAAACACTCTTATCATCACTATTAATCTAATACTACCAAGTCTACCCATAAAGAATTATATTGCAGTATTTCCAGTCCTACAAATATGTTTGGAGCAAACCAACAACTTGATTTCTTGTGGGCTCAGGCAAGTATTTTACAATACTTCTTATGCTGACTAAATGCCTTTTATTTAAAAATATTCATATATATATTTTCTTGATTTTGCAAAATCAATGTTTATATATAGTGAAATATTTATACTTTTAAGAATATATTTTCCAAGTCTATGTCTTTAAAGATACTGAATCAAAGGGCAACCTGTGAATACAAATCTTGTTCTAACTGAAATTTCTTTAAATGTAAGTAGAAAGTTTGTGATTTCTTTTAAGAAACGGGTGGAGAGCAGGGTTCATTACTACAAAATGTGTTCTAACAAAAATGAGTATTTCATAGACCACTTAAACGTATGTAGGATGACTGTAAAAATTACACAGTAGAAATCTTGTAGAAGTCTGATACAGCTCCAACTTTATAAGTATTTGATAACAAGAAGATTTTAAAAAAAATAAAATTTCAGCAGACAGTGTTGCTCTGCCTAAGGGACTTGATGTTGGTAAAGTGGTATCACCAGGTACCGACAGAATTACTTTATAAACATCTATCAAAATTAATGAACTAGAATTGACATGATTTTAAAATATTAGCTTATCAGACCAGAGGATTCTTATTTTATGATGTGTAACATATCCAAGATTATAACTAATTACAGTTAAAATAAGCAGTGTAGTCACTCCAGACATTTCTGTAGTAGTTCTAGTGCTGGTCTTTTCATACAGAAAGGCTCGAGTCCAAATTCCTCAACTTCCAGAAAGGTCAAAAAAAACATGCAATACTATCCAGAGTATTGTATCTCATCTGTGTCAATTTTGTGAACACAAACCCAAATCAAAAGTTAAAACGGATGATAAAGCAAGCCTGGCTTCTCTCCCACTGTAGTACAAGAGGGCTAAAAAGGAAAGTGCCAGTTGTCTTAAGGAAAAAGTATTGTCTCTTTCATGGTGCTTCCATATAAGCCTGAACATTTGGAAATACCATTGGTTTACTATTTAGATGTAGATATACTTTGGATATGCTTCAGAATGTAGTATCTTGTTGGTTTAAAAATTGATTTGTAGACCAAAGGAACTGGCAGGTTCAATGAACTGTGGAAATGGGCTTAGTGTAGGCAATCATGTTATGGGCTGAAAGGAAGTTCTTCCATGATTTCTTAGAAAACTACTAGTTTCTATTTTGATATTATCAAATGGATCTTTGAAAAGAAAAGAAGTGTGTAGGGAGTGCTGTTCTGAAACCTACAAAGGGTATCATACTGTGCAGTTAAACCCTCATGTAACCTGAAAGTTTCACATTCTGAAAGTCTTCAGATAGATTAGATCTCTGATTAGACAAAACAAAGTTGCTATTGGAGCAAACATATAATTTTAAAGACAGCATTAAATACTTCATCTGTTTCAAGTTTATGGTGTAATAGCTTACTAGTATATCACTGCATATTGCATATCCAAAATACAAACTTGGACATTAAATGCATGTTCCATTTATAGTGAGTATTTGGAATGGCAGATATTCACTGGTTAGCCAAAATGAGGGAAAACTGAAGACTGCAAATTAAGTATGTGATGCCAAATCTAGTTGTAGACTTCCCAAGTGAAGGGGGAGGAGGTGTTATTCTGAATATAATTGCATAATTCAGAATAAATGTGTAGAAAAAATGCTCAATTCCTTCAATGTCTGCCAGTGAAATTTACCACTTGATAAAAATGCACCAATTTAGTTAAATAGCACCAAATTCAGTTTTTCACAGAATTTTTTTTTTTCAATACCTCAAAAGCCAAGCTTACCCAAGCTTGCTACAATTACATTGACCAAGTACTCTATATGGATGTAGCACGGGTAAGAACAACTAGTTTGAGAACAGTTTTTATTCCATCACAATTTGTTTTTTCCATCTGTTGGGAATGGATTCAAATCCATTTGGCTCTGTCAACATGCAGTTGATAGTAGTTCATGTTGCAATCTGAATTTACAGGAAGTACTGGAATTGTTAATTATGGGGTGGAGAAATAAAGGCTGCAGCAGAAGCAGAAAGTAGATGCTGTTTTCTGGTCTACCTAAGAAACACAAAAGCAGATGTTTCATTATAGTACTTTGGTTATAGAAATCATACAGAGCAAACACCCTTGTTTGACACGCAGCCCTATGCTCCTCCTTTGGCTGGCAACATGATCTGGCTTTTCTGAAGAGGGGCTGCGAATGAAATATTTAAATCTGATTATCCAAGAGATGCTATCAGTCAGCTTCCTAATTGTCTGGTAGGAATCATCTTGGGGAAGTTGGGAGTAGGGAGGAATTCTGCTGAGGTTTACTTAGTACAGTTCCTGCATCATTAACTGCTAAATCTGAGCTATGACAAAAAGATTGGAAGAGCCGACCAACAAGCTAGCTCTTAGTATCCCTTGGGAACTATTTAAATATTGGGGTTCTTCTTCATAATCTAGATGGCTTCTGCAAGTCCTAGAGGAGATGCCTAAAGTTTTCTTACCTGGATAGCTATTTTGACAAACGTAACTAGCAAATTTGAGGGTTACAGGCTAGGACATCCAGATGATGTGTAAGTATTTTAGAAGTCAGTTACTCTGATAGTCCGTTCTCTTCAGGCTCAGAAAATAAAACCAGTCCCTCAGTTTCATTCCATTCATCTAATAACTATCCTGAAAGATTCTGAAATTATTATAAAACTTAGGTCAAACAAACCTTTGACTGCTGTTTTTTCCCTGCGAATGTGTTTGACACCTTCTAAGGGTTTTTTGAGGACTCAGCTCTTGTTTCTGAGTTTAGACAGACAAGGAAGATTATCAGTCTTTGTTGCTTTTCTTCCAATATGAGTTACAATATGCAATGTAGAATGCTGTAGACATAGCTGCAGGGCAGTTGCGAAGAGATGAATCTGCTGCAGAACTGCAGACAAGGACAAATCACATACCATACAGAGGAGAGAAAATTGTGGTAAAACCACATGCACTCTGTGGTGACATTTTGATGAATCCAAATTATCCTCAGCAGCCTTGAATGGTGTCGTGGTCAGTATCACACTAGTCTATTTGGCTCTTGACAGCTGTAGTGCAATTCAGTGCGGTAGCAAGCAGAACCAATACGGGAAGTGAGCCTCACCTTGCCCAAGAGCTAATCTTATGAGCTTTCTAAGAGCAATCCTACCCGGGCATTGTGATGCAAAATATCAGAAAAGGGATATGCAAAAGCAGTGTGAAACATGCAAGTAGCCCACTGCATTCCTGAAAAAGGAAACAGAAGAGGGGTCTTGCAGTCTTGCATCATTGGAAGTTCCATTTCTGTTATATTAGCCTACATTTGCATTTAATTTCCATTACTTCAAAATGAGTAACGGTTTGAAAGTCAGTAGTAGAAGAGGATTACATTTTTTTATTAATATTGTAATACAGGCACTATCTAAAGCACTGAAAAGAAAGAACTTGGTAATTAATTTTGGTCAGCAGAAGTTAATTCAGTATCCAAATGTATTTCCATGTGGGGGCTGATCAAATATTTTTTATAATGTACATAATTAATTTTAATTTTAAGTTATTTCCTGACAGGTTCGTGTTTTTTTTGTTGTTGTTTATTTTTTTTCTGTGAGGGTAAAATGACCTGTTAGGGAGTTACTGGTATTATGCACAGAAAAAAACAGGGTAAGGATAATGGATTAAACTTAATGCTTACACATGCAATACTGTATACTTGCAAAAACAATATGATTACTTTGATTTAGTTAATCTGTGAACAAATTTTTCTCTAAACATTCTCCTTCTCTACGTGCTACAGAAAGTTAGAATTGATCTATCATATGGCTGGATGCAAGACATCAAGGTAGTGTGACAGCTTAGGAAAACCTGGCCCTTGTAGTTAAAATGCAACTCAAATGTAACACAAGAAAGCATTATGGTAACATGAGATGTGACATTTTTAAGGAAACCATGGCTGCACGATGAGTTTGGAAGGACCAAGTTTGGCTTGTTTCTGCTAGTAAATAGATTGTTATGACTTTAAAAAATGTCTATTGCTTTGTGACAGAGCCTGGGGCTCTGTCTCTGATTCTGTTCCAGTTTTAGTCAAATTACTGTAATTTAAAGAATAATTTAGAATGTTAAAATTAAGGAAAAGCTTCCAGATTTTGTCCCTTTGGTGAGGGATGCCAAACACTGAGAATGACCTCTGTGATAACATTGTGTAAGAGCTGATGACATCAAAACAACTTGTAAAATACTTCCTGATCCTCAGCTTTACTATTTTTGTTGGTGTAAGCAATTATTTGTTTTGTGGAAAGCACATTCAAAACTTTTAAGAAACTTAAATGTTTGTAATCACAAGGGCTTTTTTTAATTTAAGTGTTTAAAAATTTCTATTTTCTTTTACAGTCTAGCTTTTTTGAATAAAAACTTTGAATGCTTAGAGGCTTAAGGCCTTTTATTGATTTCACTTTAACAGGGCTTTTTAAGTCCCAGACCCAGTCAAATACTGTTTTAGAACGTTTGTATCTTTTGCCTTCCGAAATATTATTTTGCTTTCCAAAGCAGCTCATTTTTTATCATTAGAATACATGTCTTCTTAGTGAAGCAAGAAATTATCATTTATTCTGCTCTCTTAGTGTTTCCTCCTTTTATTTCTTTAATGGTAGCTCCTCTTTCTTGCTGGATGTGATCCAATTTTTTTGCTGTACTTTCACATTTTGGACCTACATTTTGGTGAAATGTGATGTCTACCAAACTGAAGACTTTTCCAGTTGGCTTTGTACCCTGTGGGAATTAACAGCTCAAGACACAGCATTTCTAGTTCTAATTTCCTGACAAATAGCCAGGAATCATGGTAGTCTTTTTTTTTTCTTTCTTTTTTCTTCTTTTTTTTTAATAAAATAATAATAAAACATCTGGTCCCTTCCAGACAACACTAGCTGTCTTATTACACTAAATTTAAGTTGAAAGATGTAGCAGTCTGAAAACTAATCAGAATTTACCTGTCTATAAATGTGAGTCACTAAACTAACCCTTTTTGTAATCTTAGCAGATGTTTAATATCCTATGAGAAGCTTTGGAAAATACTAGTCAGAATTAACAATGTATCTCTCTAGTCATATTTTTAATCTTGCCAACTTGTTTAATTCATGTATCTTGATTTTCTAATATATTTTAACCTTTTAGGCATGAGTGGTCTTTCACAGAAGGGATTCTACCTCCTATTTACATATCTATTTTCATTTGTAGGACAGTGGTAACCACTAAAACTTCATTCAGACTGTCAGTTTTGTTAGGTATGAGATATTATATTCTATTATCTAATTAAACACAAAAGAGAAAACTGTTTTGACAGCCTGTTAATTTTAAAAGTGAAATTCAACTTTTTTGGTACCCTAGCATGTTCGGAAGCAAGATTTGCACATAGTTGGTTAATTTATATTATAAAATCTTGCTTAGAACAATAGCACACTTAGAACAAAATACTGGAAATAATTAACATTGTTTAGTTATGAAGAATTTTCTAAGCACTTGCTGTATTTCTTAAACAGTCATGAAATCTCATGTGAGAGCCATTTTAAAGTATGACATTCCTGATGTCTTCAAACACATTTTTTTTTTACCTATAAAAAAGAAAATCCTTTGTGTTATTTCTTCTTTTCCATACGGGACTTCTACATGTTTTAAATTAATATGCATCTCTTTCATCAAGAAGGACCACTTACTAAATCACAGCAATGATATTCAGGTATCTTGAGTTTCTTAAAGCATTCTTCCTATTTATATATATTCTATGGATTTCAGATTTTATGAACATGGAAAAGAGCACAAAAATATGTTTTGTATTTTGCTCTGATTTAAGGAATCTTATTTAACACATTTGGGCAGTACGTGGCCACTTGTTATTCTATTCAAGTATGTACACATATGCAAGTATATTTCTCTGTGATGTAAAAAGCTCTTCTGAGTTTAAAATATGCCAAAGAAAAAATATGCTACCTGTTGTGACTCATTTAGTTTAATAAGCTGATGTTAGTGATCTATTATGGAAGGTTATTGCCATCTGATAGCCCTTCAAGTTAGGTACAGAAATTCACCGTGACAAAGCAGTCCAAGGCAGGTTTAATTTCTCATTGTTAGCTTATCCTATTGAAATTGTCTGGATTGTTTGGACATGCCCTATTTCTATAATAACTGATATCAGTTTTGCAATGTATACATATGCAGAATTTCAGCTGAACTCAGTGGGGCTTCTCTTTGCCTTAATGTCATGAATTAAAAAAAAAAAACATTTTGCTGAAATCTAAGCTTTTCTTCATAAACAGTGTTTTTCTTTGTATTACTTATTCCTTCAAATTACCCTACCCTTTTTCAGTGGATCTGGACAGAGTAGCAGGTATCCCACAGGTGATATTTCTGTTACAATAATCTATTGCTATTTGCCAGAACAGATTTGGAGTGGAGGAGGATAAAGCAGTGGGTTCAGTTCCATTTAACACTCAAAAGTGTTTTCCTCCGTGCCTAAAGTTATTTACAGAAATGCTCAGTTACCATCACAGAACATTAGGGGTTGCAAGGCACCTCAAAAGATCATCTACTCTGACCTCCCTGCCAGAGCAGGATGCACTAAAGTATTTCAGACAGGAACATGTCCAGGAGGGTTTTGAGTGTCTCCAGAGAAAGAAACTCCATATCCTCTCTGAACAGCCTGTCCCAGTGTTCTATCACACTCATAATGAAAAAGGTTTTCCATATGTTTACGTGGAACCTCCTATGCTTCAGCTTGCAATCATCAGCGTCCACATTTGTTTGGGTGTAAGAGATGAATCTGCTGTATTTACAGCTACCAGTACCCAACATAAAGTACCACTGTAAAGAAATAGTCTCTGTGAAGAGGGTCAGCAGGCTCAAGAGATTTTAAAGACCTCTTTTGTAAAAAAAACTACCTAAAGCAATTTGAACAATGAAAACACTTTCATTATTCTTAGATAATCATGTAATAGAAAATACATATTTTATTATGTAAGAACAGTAGAAAATCAGTATTTTAATACAGTGTATTTGTTATGTCCCTGATGTTTTGTCCCTGTTTCTACCTATGCTTTACCTGCAGACTCTGTTTTTCGTCAAAGGGGAAAGAAGACATCTTAAATCCTTCAGAGTTTTCTCTGGCTTCTGAGACTCTTTACATCTCTGACTCTTTCTTACAGACACTAGAAAAGACAATGAAACTTCTGCCTTTCTATTCTGCCCAGATTTTTCCTTAAAAAAAATCAAGTCACTTACTAAATTGTAAGAATCAATGACCAATAAAGCCATTCTGCTCCAGTTACTACAGCAGAATCTTCTGTGGTCATTTTCAGACAGTTACAGCATATGTATGTGTGTACATAGATCCATTTACATAGATAAGCATAAGTGTGAAATTTTAATGCAAGGAATAGGAAACTGGATTGTAAGGTTTTGCCTTTGTTCCTAATAATATGATAATTACCTCTGCTCTTATCTGACAAAGTAGTCTAAGATAGGATCCAGTTGCCTAAACACAGGAGTCTACAGTCTTTCAGAAGCCTTAAATTATCCTGTCTGTTCTTCAGCAGCTGCTCCAGAGCAATGCAGATCTCCTAGAAGTCCTGTGTCCTATATGATAACCTTGCAAGTCTATCTGAATACAGCCTCTGAAAACACACTGGGCTGCTTTTTCCTAGCATCTGTCTTTGGCCCCTGGAGTCTGATCTTTTCCACAAAGCAATAGGTTCAATAGTGTATGAGGTATATATGCTAAGATTTTTTTCTGTTGAAGTAGAAAAAAGTGACTTGGTCTGCTTGATTTAATTACTTATTCTGATTTCTAATATTTCTTAACTTCTATTACACTATGAAAAACACTATTCTTAAGAAAATAATGTCATATGAGATAAATATTTCATATAGTCCTTTGTTGGCATACTTAACTTGCTTGTCAATGTGTGGTGTGCAGGATCATGCTGCAGTTCCTGAATGTCTAGACACAGGACAACAACCTTCACCCTTCACACCCTGGGCCAAATGCTCAGGCCATCCAGAGGAAGGGAGTGGCTGAAGGATACTGCTTCTGATCCGGCGTGGCACGTGAGGTGGGTGACCTCCATGAACATCCATGAGCATTGGCTTCTTTCCTCAGTCATGCTGGCAGCCACCTGATGCCAAGGAGAGCAGCAATGCGCCATGTGTCGCTATGACAAGGAAGGAAGTAGAAGGGACAGCATGACTAAATTTACTCCTTGGATGATGGCTGGTGTGCTACCCTACACACAGCATACACAGAACATGCAACACCATCACAACACCACTCCCTAGTGAGCTGCATCACACCCTGCTGATTAGCATTAAACAGTTGTATTTTATTTACAACTTCTGCTCTTTTGGCTGCTTTTGTTTTGGTTTTGTGAGTAAACTCAGTTTTCAATCCCCTCAATGCCTTTTTGTTCTGTTTCACTGAGCAGATAAAGCAAAATAAGTAGCTGCATCGACTTCTGTTTTATTCTGCTTTGAACACCAGCTCCTTGTGGATGGGATATTATCCCAGCCTTGCACTGGGATATTATCAGGGTGCAGATGAGGGCAGAGGGCATTCATCCTACATCTCTCAACAGGCAACTCAGAACTCTTCAGCTGCAGTTGGAGATCTGGCCCAGGTTGTTTTATAGTCGGTGATATGCCTCCTTACTGAGTTGCATTTGCCGACACAGCTTACAAATTCACCCTGAAAGAGAGGCCTTGTTACTGCACGAGACAGTAAAACAGTATTTATCATGACCACTGCTCAGATGGGTCTGATCATAGCTTGAGGGCCTAGCTTTGGACTAAAATAAATATTTTATCCAGCAGGTTTCATCATCTGCTTCACCGTCATGTAGAAAAAGCAGAATTGCTTTACCCAGAGCTGGTGAATAGCATATGTTTAGACAAAATTAGCCTGGTTTAGCAATTCAAGAACACTACCGAGCTGTCTTTAGAAGGTACTTCCAGAGCGTTCAAGAAAAGACTGTGGGCTTTCTGCATCCTGAAGCTGAATCTGGAGCTGCATCATCTTGTTTGTCAGCACTGGTTCACTATCCAGAACTGTGCTGGGTAACAAGAGAGCCCAAATGTAGGAAAGTGTATTTTGGTGTTAAAAGAAGGAATAACTAAAAACCTCAAGCACAACTCAGTAAATTGGACAATGTAATAAAGCTTATTAGGCAGGAGAAGAGAAGGTTTGACTTGAGGCTTCTGGTACCATTTCTATGTTTTAAACATAGTTATCAAATACAGTTATCGTGGTATGAAGGTATTGTTCAAAGTAAGCTTTTAGCAGATAAGATGAACAAAGGTCAGGACTGTTCTCAGAACTATTAATAGGAGTTTCTATTAATGAACATGAGGAAATAATTTTTAAAATAGGACTTTTGTGATAATAAGATAATTAAAGATTATAGTATATCCTGTGGTAAGTCCTCTTTTACTCATTAAGCTAAGTCCACAGAAAAAAAATAAAGGCAGTTAAATTCTACAAAAGTAATGAGACACCCCTGTATCAGCTGTTCAGATTCTACCTGGAAGCCATGCTGCTGCTGTACAGCTTCTGGAAATTAGAAGCAAAATCACTGAAAGGAAACAGATTAACTCCCTCTTGGGATGGAAGCCAAGCTAAATGTTATTTTTTAAAAGTTCTTATGTTGTGCCAGGGTATCAAGGGAAAATTTTCACCCACCCTTCCTTTTTGGTACATACAATTACAAACACACAGTGTTTCATCATGTTTCTTTCTTCTACCTTTCTATCTAAAAATCTTGCATGGATGTCTCAGAAAATAACATAGGGGCAGGCATGAATTAGTAGTTGCCATGTTTTAATTCAGGATCAGCAATTAAACCACAGACAACAATGCTTTCAATTCCTTCCTCCTCCCACCCAGGTAAGGACGGAGAGAGACAATTAGGAGAGAGACTTTCTGGATTAAAAAGTAAACTACACAGCTTTAATTAAATATTAATGAGAAAAGAAAATATGTACAATTATATACAAGTGTGTGCAGGAATGTGCAAAACCCTACTGCCTCCCTCCAACCCCAGCAACCCCCACAGCATATCCTGAGCTGTGAGCAGTCCTGAAACGTCCCAGAGCTGCCAGAGAGAGAGGCAGAGCAGACAGGAGCTGAGGGGAGAGTGATGAGGGTGAGGAATGCACAGGCCTGGGGATGAACAGTGATGGATAGATGGAGTCCTCCCTGGACATCAGCCATGGATGGAAGAGAAGGGAAGAAGAAGCAGGAAGGAAGTTGTCTTCCATGATCTCTTACACCGAGATCTCTCACAACTTACACAGAGCTTACGTAGATATATGGAATGGAGTACATGGTCAATTTAGCCATCTGTCTAGTGCAGTCCTCCCTGCGGAGGAGTTTCAGATGTGACTCTTTTGCTCTCAGTAGCATCTGTGGCAGCAAACTGAAGCAACCTTGGCATGTCAGCAGTAACATAAGCATTCCAGTGTTATCACTGCTTTAGCGGAAAAAGTTGCTACTAGTTAAAAGAGAGCTTACTGAAGGAAAAAAAAAAAAAAACAGTATAAGGAAAATTGGCTTCATCTGGCTCAAACCAGGACAATGGTGGTGGAAGCATGTGAAATTATTTGAAGCTAAAATAGTGGAACAAGAAAAACTATGTTCACTGAAATGCCCCAGCGCTGAGAGAGGCAGTAGTATCTCTGGAATGTGTTCCTAAAAATTACAGATGGATATAAGCTCAGAAAAAGGTTCTCCTTTTTGAAGTTCTAATGGTTTGACAACATAGTTATGAAAAACTGCAGTCAACAGTGGGCATATTGCTTAATGACATTCTTACATGGGCATATGTATCATCCCAAAAAAGCCATTTATAAATATATTTTAATCCGTTTTCCTGATGGAATAAGATATTACTGTAAAGTGTACAAGTGACTATAAAATTAGCTAAAATTAAAACTGAAATTTGCTTTCCTTTTTTTTTTTTTTGGAACTCTATCAGTCTGTGTATCAGGAAACTGTTTTAAGAAGGCACTTTTTCTCTGGAGAGGCAGCCGCGGAACAGCTTGCTTGGTTCTCTGTACTACTGAAGCAGGGGTGTAGAGAATCTGTTCTCTTTTCTGGATGCCTCACATCTAAGTGCTGAATGAAATAAACACTAGGCAAAAATCCTCATTCATCTCTGTGTTTGTATGATAAAGATAAAAATATACAGAAGGAAAACAAAGATTTTACAGCTCTTGAAGAATGCGATGATGAGAGAGCATAAAGCTTCATAGCTTATAAAAGAGAAGTCTCATGGGGGTGTTGGGGAGATGGAGAATGGTAGCTTATAAAATGTCTTCAAAGTAATCATCCAAAAAAGTAAATTTCTTAGGCCCAAACAAGCTAAGTCCAAGTTTGGAGTCCCAAGTATTCAAGCAAAGCAACTGAGCAACAAGGAGGGCTGGCAGAGGAGAGGAGGGGAACTAGAAATTCTAAGGAAAAAGATAAGGCTTTTGGGACCTGCTGGTGGCATTGTCATGGAAAATTTATTGTGACCAAATGGGTGTTTTCTAGCTCTGTTTCCTGTGAAGCATATTACTTTGCTTCCTCTGCAGCTACAGAAAAAGCTTGTCTGCTGTGGGACTGCTGCAATGATATCACTGTGGGAAGCATGTAGAAGTCTTTTATCTATTTATACTCATTTTATGCATGCAGCATCATTAGAGGTGGTTGGGTAAAGTTTAGTACTTCTGATCATAAGTCAAGCACTTAGCTTCATCTTTAGGTACCTTAAAAAATGAGTGGCGAGAGGGAAGAAGAAGAAGTATTTTTGAAGAAGCCTAAACCTGTTTTTCTAAAACCAACTAGTTAAGTGAGGAACATACATTTAATGATTTATCAGCACAGTTTGAAAACTACTAACGTAATAGACTAAAAAAAGATTAATATAAGTAATGACTCAACTAGCCTGTATAATAATTCTTATAGATAGACACATTTTCATAAAGTTTTGCCTTCTATATTTATTGCTCCCTAGATTGACTCTGTTCAGTCAGTGGAATTAATATGATTGCAGGTATGATCTAGTACTATGTCCAAAATCACTTTGTCAGTATCAATGTCTCGGACAAGAACAATTTATGATATAGTAGGTAATTCTTCACCAACTCTCAGTGTTTATGCTAGCCTAGATACCTAGCAAAGTCTGCTGGTTGATGAAAATTCACAGGTGTTCCTAGGCATGTAAGAAAGTGTGATGACAATAATGGGTTGGGACTCTTAAAGTAGCTTACATAGAACAAATGTATAGCCAGTGTGTACTCCTCAGGCAGTAGTGTTTCCAAGAGTTGAAACCATAATGGGAAAAATCTGTCTCCATTTCCAAAACAATAAAGCCACGCCTCCTACAGACTTCTGACCACGCTTCCAGGAAGTGCCCCCACGCTAACTTTAGTATAGTGGGTGGTTTTCTACTAGTGAACCAGTTACTGTGTTACCATTTGTTTTCAACAGTATGAATCATATTTGCATAATGCTTGACTAACTTACTACCAAAATATTAGCTGGATATGGCTCCATACTGCATAAGCAGCTTATTCCTGAATCTGTCTAATGCAGTGGTATAATGAAAGCATTGATGGGAAGAGTCCTGTCTCACACATCATTATACTAAGCTAATACACCAGCACAGAAACTGGCTAATACACTGTAAGGTATTAAAATATTAATAGTTAATATTGATATACAGAATACATTAATGTTAATCTTACCCATTGTAGTTTCTAGATAACTGCCTTGGGGCATTAGGAAGTAGTGTGTTTCTGATTAATCCGAGACTTGTACCACATGAGCACATATGTTTTGCCCTGATAAGGTTAAAAAGTATATTTTGCCATGTAAACATATTAAGAGTCTAAACTATTTTGAATTCCTCACGGCTTTGAGGCCTTGATGCTAATTCATTGACTTTTCTATTTGTGTAAAGAATAATTCTCTCCTTATTGACTCCACTGGAATTTCTTAGCAATTTCTCTAGAACACTTCAGAAGTCAGTAAATCTGTAATTGTGGCTTCATTCTATTTGTAGACAGAACTGTCACTGCTGTGTGTTTTACATTAACACAGTCAAATGATACTTTTGAGGTGTCTTTCAGCCTTCCCATATCATAGGGCTGTTTTGAACTGTGACTCCAGTTCATGTTTAGTCTTATGAGAACTAAGAAGAAATCTGGGAATATCTGACAGAAGAAGTCATCTCTGGATGTCTACCCTTTGTCAGATAAGTGCACACATGCCACATAACTTCACTTCATGGAATATTATTTTTCTGAAAGGCTTAAAAGAATCAATGGAATATTTTATTAATGTCTAAATGTCACTGGAAAGTAGTATACATGGAAAATTGTTCCTGTAAAACTATTTGCACATTTGGGACCAAGATTAGCACTGACACCCACTATAGCTATGTATTAGCCACAGGATTAAAACTTCATCTCTTTCACATGTTTCCAAGGCAGATTTTCATACAGAATCTGAGCCCTCAGTGTCGTTCTCTGCACACTAGCCAGCTGCTCAGAATCTGTAGTTATTTTGGTGAAGAAGCATTCAGCGTCAGCTGAGAAATGTTTTATATGAAGTTAGCCAAATAGTTTGGACTGGAAAATTGCAGATGCTATATGGAAATTATATTCATATTACTATAGAATACACTGTATTAATAATGAAGTACAGATACATCATGAAATTGGCATGTGGATAATACACAAAATAGGCATATATACAGATCTGTCTAATCCAAAGTGACTTGTGTATGCATGTAATGAATAAAAATGCAGAAAACCTTGTGCTTCAATACATATCGTAACTACAGAAGATGTTGCATACATAAAGCATTACAGTGTGTTTAATACTCTGCCGGGCATATACAATGCAAAGCTTATTGACTTCTGGGTACTAATATGGGAAAAATAGTTAAATAATAATAATGATTTACAGATTCAGAGAACATACATGCCTTGATATAGGGCACAGACAACACTGAAGTGAAATCAGCAAAAATAAGATAACCAACTGGAGTCTTCTGGGACCAGAAAGGCAAAAGAAGAAGACAAAAGAAGATGCTGAAATTTGCAGTGGGAAGGGAAGGGAAGGGAAGGGAAGGGAAGGGAAGGGAAGGAGTTGTACCTTAAAAACATTAGATT